>NC_054467.1:218899923-219206765 GCF_017639515.1 Carcharodon carcharias | reverse complement strand
CCCACATTCTACTCTCCATAAAGTTGAGGTCATCTACAACTCTGCTGCCCGTGTCTTAACTCGCACCAAGTCCCATTCGCCTATCACCTCTGTGCCCGCAGGCCTATATTGACTCCCAGTTAAGCAATGTCTTGATTTTAAAATTTTCATCCTTATTTTCAAATTCCTACATGAGCTTGCCCCTCCCTAACTCTGTATTTCCCTTCAACCCCACAACCCTCTGAAATTTCTGCTTTCACCTATTTCTAGCCTCTTAAGCATATCCATTTTTAATCACTCCACAGTTGGTGGCCGTGATTTCAGTTGCCTGGTCCTAAGCTCTGAACTTGTCTTAGTACACCTCTTTGCCTCTCTTTCTTTAATCACAGAATCTTTACAGTGCAGAAGGAGGCTATTCAGCCTGTCGAGTTTGCATTGGCTCGCTGAAAGAGCATTCCACCTGTTCCAATCTCCTGCCTTATCCCTGTAATCTTGCACATTTTTCCTTTTCAGATAGCAATTCATTTCCCTTTTGAACACCTTGATTGAACCTGCCTCCACCACCCACTCAGGAAGTTAGTTCCAGACTCCAACCACCCTTGGGGTGAAAAAATTGTTCCTCACATCACTATTGCAGTTTAGCCAATTATTTTGAATCTGTGCCCTCTAGTTCTTGATATTCTCAAGTGAGAACAGTTTCTCACTATTTACCCTATCCATACACCTCAGGATCTTGAATACCTCTATCAAGTCTCCTCTCAGCCTTCTTTTCTCTGAGGAAAATAGTTCCAATCTCTCCAATCTATCCTCATAGCTACAATTCTTTATCCCTGGAATCATTCTTGTGAATCTCCTCTGTATTCTCTCCAATACCTTCACATCCTTCCTCAGGTATGGCTCCCAGAACTGGATGCAGTACTCCTGGTGAGGCCTAACTAGTATCTCATACAAGTTCAACATGACCTCCTTACTCTTATATTCAATACCCCTATTAATAAAACCTAAGATACTATATGCTTTCATAACTGATCTCTCGACATACCCTGCCATCTTCAATTACTCATGTACAAATACACTCAGGTCCTTCTCTTGCTGCATATCCTTTAGAATTTCTCCTTTTATTTTATACAGTCTCTCCATATTCTTCCTGCTAAAATGAATCACCACACTCTTCTCTGCATTGAACATCATTGGCCACCTGTCTGCCCAATCCACCAACATGTCTATGTCCTTTTGAAGTTCAAGACTATCCTCATCACGGTTGACATTTCCCATATTCATATCATCTGCAAATATTGAATCATGCCCTGCACATCACAGTCCAGGTCATTAATATATATCAGGAAGAACAAGGGTCCTAACACTGACCCCTAGGAAACTCCACTACAGTCCTTACTGCAATCTGAAAAACAATCATTTGTCACTACTCTCTGTTTCCTGTCACTCAGCCAATTTCTTATCCAAGTGCCTACTTTCCCTTTTATTCCATGAGCTAGAATTTTGCTCACAAATTTGGTTCAACAGCATTGCCCTTATCAACCTTATCTGTTACCTCCTGAAAAAGCTGCAGCAAGTTAGTTAAACATGATTTTCCCTTAATGAATCCATGCTGGTTTTCCTTAATTATCCTGCACCTGTCTAAGTGACTATTGATTTCATTCCAAACTAGTTTCTAGGTGTTTCCCTACCACTGAAGTCAAACTGACTGGTCTGTAGTTGCCAGCTTTATCCTTGCACCCTTTTTGAACAAAGGTGTCACATTTGCAATTCTCCAGTCCTCTGGCATCACCTCTGTGTCAAAGAAAGACTGGAAGATTATCACTAGTGCCTCTGCAATTTCCACTCTCACTTCCCTCAGTACCCTTGGATGCATCTCACTCAGTCCTGGTCTCTTATCTATTTTATGTAAAGATAGTCTTTCTAACACCTCCTCCTTCACAGTTGTAAATTCTTCTGGTGCACCAGTTACCTCCTCTCTCACCTTGGCCTGGGTAGCATTCTCTTCCCTTGTAAAGAAAGAAGCAAAGTGCTCATTTAATAATTCCGCTATTTCTTCTGCCTCAACGTGCAAGTCCCTTTTTTATCCTTGATCAGCCCTATTCTTTCTTTTACCACCCTTTCGTTATTAGATGACTTTGGGATTCCCTGTTTCTTAGTCTCTTTTCATGCTCTCTCCTTGCTTTTCTTATTAGTTTTTTCACTTCTCCTCTGGTTCTTCTGTGTTCAGCTGGATTCTTCATTGTATTTTCTATCTGTCATCTGTTTTCTTCCTTTTCATCTTCACCTTTATCTCTCTCATCATCCTGGGCACTCTGGATTTATTTATCCTATCTTTCCCCTTAAAGGGAATATACCTTGACATTGCCTGCAGTGCTGTTTCTTTGAAGATGGCCCATTGTTCAGCCATCATTCTTTCTGCCAACATTTGATTCCAACTCACTCAACTCAGATTAGTTCTCATCCCATTGAAGTTAGCTTTCCCCCAATTAATTATCCCTGCTCTGGATTGTTCCTTGTCCTTTTCCATGGCCAACCTAAACTTTATGATACATTTGTCACTGTTTCCTAAATGCTATCCCACTGATATTTGATCCACTTGAGCCAACTCATTCTCCAGAACCAAATCCAACAGAGCCTGCCCTCTCGTTGGACCAGAAATATACTGTTGCAGTAAATTATCTTGAACACATTCCAGGAACTCTCACCTCCCTCTTCTCCTCTGCACTATTCCTATCCCAGTCTATACTTGGATAATTGAAGTCCCCCATTATTATTACTCTATAATTCTTGCAACTCTCCAGACTTCTTTGCAAATTTGTTTCTTCACATCCCTTCCACTAGTTTGGTGTTCTATATACTACACCAATCAATATTATTGCACTGAGATTCCATCCTTGACCTCTCTGGAACATCCTTGTTTCATGTATAAGGACAGCAGTCTTCATCAGTGTCTGTCTCAGTGAGAATCTTTATTGAACTGCTCTAAGATGTCTGCCTCCAGAGGCAGCTTCATGGAAATCCAGATGTAATAATCATACTAGTTACATTTCAAAACACAAACACCCCCCCTGCCCTTTTCAAATTTGAACAAAAGACACTTGAATGCATGATCTTGTGTGACTGTGAGTTATCCAAGTTACCAATTATACACCCACTGTTCTCATGCATTGACAACTGTTTGTTCTACTAGTCAGTCTCTGCACATGCATTTTACATAGTCTTTGAACTGTGCAGGTCTCATAATGGAAAACGTATGCATTGAATTGGTTGTTCATCCGGATGATGTTCCTTGTCCGGTAAGTGTTGTTCCCATGGTCCTTGTTGCCTTGGTGATTATTGTTGTTCCATTGTAGCTGTTGGGGACTCATGGTCCTCTGGAATTGATGGTAATTCTGTACTCATTACAGCTGAAGAGATCCCTCCTCTCTGACCGCCCAATTGCTGTGACGGAACTGTTTCGCTAGTTGTTTGGATATACCTGCAGCTGTGCTGGTATATTTGGTCAGCCACTTCTACTGTGTACAATTGAGATGTAATTTCTCTATGCATGTGCCAAGTTTCCTTGTGGGCTAACTCCTGTTGTGAGTGTTGAAAGTTTGCACTCTGACTGGCTCTCCAATTCTCAGCTCTGGCAGTCTTGTCAAACTGAAATTTGGCTTTCTGTTGTTTTACCTTGATCTTTTCACTCACGCCTGTAACTACATATGGGCCAGGATTTTATAGCCCCTCCCGCCCCATGGGATATTATGGTTCCCCCGAACTGAATGGAGATTTAAATGACTTGTTACATCCGTCGGGGTAAGACATGCCGCAGTGGGGCCGTAAAATCCTGGCCCTGGTTTCGGTAGCATTTTTGCTATTGGAAGAGTAGTTTGCATGCAGTGCTATGTTCATCTCCAGACAGGACTATTTTCTATGCCTTCAGTCGGTGTGCTTCTGCACGCAAGGATTGCCTTGTATACACCTCTGCTAGATTTGATCAATTTCTTGACTA
Organism: Carcharodon carcharias; assembly: GCF_017639515.1. Taxonomy (NCBI): domain Eukaryota; kingdom Metazoa; phylum Chordata; class Chondrichthyes; order Lamniformes; family Lamnidae; genus Carcharodon; species Carcharodon carcharias. The sequence continues at coordinate 219,202,792 of NC_054467.1, read as the reverse complement.
GTCCTTTGGCGATTTTCACTGCCGCCTCAGCATTTCCATTTGACTGATGATAGTGCGGAGACGATGTGTAGTGCTGAATTTCCTAATCCTTTGTGAATTGGCTGAAATCTTCACTTCCTGACACCATGGCATGTTCGGTGGCATGAGCGGATAATACAGTGAGAAGGCCGAAACTTGGTTTCAAGACATCGTGAAACCAGTTTGAGATTGTCTGCTCCACCTGCCAATGGCAGGCTGCACTTCCCACCGTTGGACTTCGGGAACCCCATTGTAATACATCTGCATATCATATAAGTCCAGCCTACTGGAATCATCTCCCCCCTCACCCCACTGGATCATCCACCAATCACGCCGATGTGTTTCACAACAACATATAAAAGGTGTACACTTGGTGGGCTGCACTTTGAGGGGAACTCAGAGGTGAGTGCACAGTAACGTTGTGGAGTGCTCACCCGGGTCACCTGGTGGACTTCAAGGTTGAGGTGCATTCTACGAGGGATTGGGGGCGGGGGGCAAGGGCTGTCCTGCGGTTGAGGCGCATTGGGGTGGGTGCAAGGGCTGCCTTGTGGTGGAAAGTAGTGCACAAGCACATGTGGGGTGGGTGAGGGAAGCAGTCACACATCAGGGAAACCTTGTATAATGTGACCATTCCTCTGTAGTTCAGACAGTTCAGGTGCAGCCACATTGACTTGACTGGAGTCAGGCTTCTAGCTTCTCTGTCCACTCAAGCAGAGCAGAGGCATCAAAATGCCACCAAGTGCTCCAGAGCGTTTCACCTCTCAGGCACAGACTACAAAATAATGAGTGTTTTAATGAACTGCAGAACAGTTGGACAACGGCTCGTTTTACAATCTCCTTGCTAAAGCTGGTCGTGGAGCAGTCGCTGGTGGAGGCGCTCCCAGCCCATTGCAATGTCAGCATTCCGGTTTGAACCAGACGCCCCCATGTTTCAAGCTAACTGTGCAGCCTTGCAGTGTGGGTTAGGAGAATGCCTGCACCTGAGCTGAGAGCACAACATGCAGTCCAATGGCCAAAGCTGCCGCCAATTGGTCAGGTGGACTGAGGTGGAGGTGGGTGGGGTTTCGGGCAGCCATGTAACGCACTAATCTCTGGCCATCCAAGGCCCATTAAGAAGCCTTCAGACTTAACCAAGGCAGGTTCTTAATACACCCATGCTAACCCACGTGTCTCTCATCCTGCAGGAGTGAATCATCAGGACCATGAAGCCTGGTGTCCTAGCAGTATGCCTCGTGGCGTACAGGGAGCAGAAACCAAGGAGAGGAGAGCAACAAATGCCTCTGGAAGAAGGGGTGGCTGGGGCTCCTGCACATGCTGCTGAAGAGCCATACAGAGCCATTGCTGGTTGGTGCCTAGCCTCTCCCAGGGTCTATAGACGTCACCTTTCATTCCTGCAATGACTGAGAACCGGTGTTGCCAAAGACTGTGCATGTCTAGGGACTGGTTGGTCACATCTGCCATTTACTGCAGGATTTGGCACCATAGGGACATGGAGGGCACCCGCTGCCAATGGCTGTGAAAGTGACCGCCGCACTCAATTTCGGCGCCAGTGGCTCCTTTCAGGGCTCCACAGGAATATCTCAAGTCTCCACCCACAAATACATCCATGAGGTCACGGGTGCCATCTTCACGAGGGCACACAACTTTATGTATTTCGCCCAGAACCAGGACAGCCAGGACACAAGAGCAATTGGATTTGCCCAGATCTCGGGTTTCCCACAGATGCAGGGTGTGATTGACTGCACTCACATGGCGCTCAGATCTCCATCACAACACACGGTCAACTATGCCAACCACAAAGGATTCCATTCACTGAATGTGCAGCTGGTGTGTGACCACCACAAATCCATTCTGCAGGTCTGTACACGGTTTCCAGGCAGTGTCTACAACACCTACATCCTCAGTCGGTCACAGATCCCTGTAGTCTTCCAGGATCCACAGAAACTGCAGGGCTGGTTCCTCAGGGACAAGCTCTACCTGCAGAGAGCGTGGCTGATGACACCTGTGCAGTGGCCTCAGGCTGCAGCAGAGTGACGGTATAATGAGGCTCATGCTGCAGCTCACAACTTGGTGGAGAAAACCATTGGGATGTTGAAAATGTGGTTCCGGTGTCTGTACAGTCCACAGAGGGTGACACGCATCGTCGTCATCTGCTGCACCCTTTACAACTTGGCACCCCAACAGGGAGAGGAGACGGAGGAGATGAGGAGAATGCCGACTGCGATGAGGGTAAGGAGGTCCTCGATGGTGACGATGACCGGGACGAGGCAGGCGCGCTTAGGAGTTCCTCATAGCTGCTAGATTTGTGGAGGATGGTGATGACATGCAGTGAGGGGACACCATAGATTCTCACATTGCATCTGTGAACGTTTGACTCTAGTCTGGCTTATGGCAGCACGAATACATTCTGTGATAATGTTTCTGTCAAGGAGACATAGTGGAGGCCCTACAAGTTGTTTGATTGCAGGAGAATGATTATGACAATCAGTAAGGACAATCCATAGATCTTCACATAGTCTCTGAGAATGTCTGACTCCTGTCTGGCCGAGGGCAGCTCACTTGTGCTCTGTGATCAGGATCATATCATAGAGACACAGCCATGAAACTTTAAAAGCACATGATCCTTTATTTGCCTTCAGCACCTGGCACTTCGGGAGCACAGCATCACTGGTGACAGGTGCTGATGTGATGAGGGCCAGCCCCACCTTAAGTGTGCTGGAGCACACGGAGAGAATAAAGGAAATCTGTGACGCCTGCCCACAACATTCTGGCAGCAATGACAAGCACCATCAAGGTGCAGGCATCACTAATGTGTCCAGTGAGTCTGAGGCCGGACCATTACTTTGGTCTGATGGCTGCACAAAGCACAGGGAAGAGGCCCTGGACTGAGACACCTGCCTTTATCTTGTGCAGAAAGATTTCACATCTGAGTGACACAAACACTGTTCATCAGAACAAGGAGCCATAGACAGCAAGACATTCTTGGGAGTTTATTGACAATAGTGAACAGTACGTACAATTGAGTAACACTTGTGCCCAGGCTGTTCAACTACACCTTCTTAACTTTCCTGATCCTGTTGCTACGTCTTGGTGCTCCCTGGCCATCCACAGCGGAGGGGAAGGCAGCCTGCTAACTGCTAGGCCCTGTGATGACCTTGGTAGGTATCCTCTGCAGGACTGAGACCTGGAGGGCCCCCAGCCTGCTTTCAGGGTCCTGCTGTGTGACAGTGGCATCCTCCTCGGCCTGTGGAGCTGGAGCTGCTGCGGTCACAGGAAGAAGGGATTCAGATGGGCCGGACACTTCCGGAGTCACTTGGGTGGATGGCCGCAGGGGATTTACCTGCTGATCCTCTTCCCTATATGTGCCCAAGGGCCCCTGGATGATTCCTTGAGGAGAAGAGGTGGCTGGAGTGGGATCAAGCTGCCCTGCACCCCTCTTTCATACACACTGTTGGAGATCAACTATGGCATCAGCGATGGAGTTGAACCCGCACAGCTGTGCAGGAGCGACGTCCTAGACTAGGTCTCCATGGTGGCCACCATCCTGCCAGTTTTGATCTCAGTGCATTGGTATGCTGACGCTATCACCTCAGCCTGAAGGTAGATAGACTCCCCCATCATGCCTTGCAAGCTAGAGTACAGTGGATATTCCTTCCTGACGTTGCTGAGCTTCATGACCGGGTCCAGAGGCTCATCATCTGACTCGGACTCAGCCAGTATCTGGCCTCCAGCATCTTCTGAGTGTCGGACACCTGGGAAGTCCCTGCCATCACCTGCTGTGGATCAGACTGTGTGATGGGCTCACCAGATTGTGATCCTGAAGCTACTGTAAAGCTAGGTTCCCACCAAGATGTATGTCTCTGCACTGGTGGAGGGTGTGAGTGAACGCTGTGATGGGACTTCAAAGAGGGTGCCTCCAGATTCCTCTTCAGAGGTTTCTTCGTGACTTGATTGGAGGCCTTGCGTCATGGACTCTGTTGGCTGTTTCCCACATGTGTCTGCAGAAGCAAGAGGAGATAATTACTGCATGGCAGTGGCCTGTGAAACAGGACATATCACTCACAGCATGGTTGTCTGATGGATGTTGCACTGCTGGACCCTCCTTTGGTAGAGCAGCGCCGACCTCACCATCAGCAGAGGACTGGGCCAGATCATTGCCATCCAGCTGGATGGCTCTGCTTTCAAAGTCATGAGGACTTTGATTTCAGGCATCCCTTCAACATTTTGCAACCTCTCTCAGTTGTTGTGTGCCAGCTTGTCCTGCATGAATAGAGATGGAGAAAGTGTAAGCTTGCCAGGCCAGTATGCCAGGCATGTGGGCATGGATGGAATGAGGACAATGAAGGTGAGTGTGAAAGTATGAATGGTGGTGTCCCTTCAACTGGCAGTGAGTGAGAGCCCTGTCGATGCATGATGGGGTTGTGAGTGTGTGAGTTGACAATGATGAGAAGAGTTACTTACCCTGGTGGAACGGAGATCATTCGTCCTCTTGTGGCACTGCATGGCTGTCCTCTTTTGAAGGGCGTTGGCGCTGACCACCACTGCCACTTTCTCCCAAGCCGGATTAGTGAGGCTGCTGCCCATCCTGTGGCCAGAGCGGGGTTAGAGGACACCGCAGGGAGCATCCACTGCGTCCAAAAGGCACTTGAAGGATGCGTCCTTGAACCTCGGGGCTGCAGTCTTTTTGCCTTTCAAGGCCATGTCTTCTTTGCAGCAGTCATGGGCTGGAAACAGTGAGATGTGTGCGCAGAACATGACCACAGAAAACCAGATGTTACAATCAGACTGATTACATTTCAAAACCCAAATAATCCTCTCTCTCCAGCACTGTAATGCTGTCTTTAATCAATACTGCTACCCCCCAACTTTTCTTCCTTTGTGCACAGGAATACCATATACCCAGGAATATTTAATGCCCAGCCCTGCCCTTCTTTGACCCAGGTCTCTGTTATAGCAATAATATCATAATTCCATTTGTCAACCTGTGCCTGTATTCACCAATCTTATTAGCCACACATGCATTCACATACATGCACACTGACCCTGGCTTTTTTGCTTTCTCTTACTCTGTCTCCATCTAATGACTGACTATTGCCTACCCTAATTCTATCAAACTCTCCAAGCATTCTATTTACCTTGATACTACTCTCTGATATACCTTCCTTATCAGTTAATACTTCTCTACTTCCCACTGCCAGTTTTTCTCCTCTCCACTCTGAATTTCCCCTCAGGTCTCCATCCCCCTGCCTATCTAGTTGAAACCCTCCACAATAGCACTAGCAAAGCTCTCCGTGAGGACATTACTCCCAGTCCTATTAAGGTGTAACACCTCCTTCTTGTACAGGTCCCACTTGCCCTAGAACTGGTCCCAATGCCTCAGAAATCTAAAGCCCTCCCTCTTACTCCATTTCTCCAGCCACATATTGAACTGCTCAGGCTTCCTATTCATAGATAAAAACAGAAAATGCTGGAAAAACTCAGCAGGTCTGGCAGCACCTGTGGAGAGAGAAATAGAGTTAGCATTTCGAGTCCATATGACTCTTCTTCAGAGCTCTGAAGAAGAATCATAAGGACTCGAAACGTTAACTTTGTTTCTCCAAAGATGCTGCCAGACTTGCTGAGTTATTCCAGCATTTTCTGTTTTTGTTTCAGGTTTCCAGCATTCGCAGTATTTTGCTTTTATCTTCCTATGCTTATGCTTACTAATACACTGCACTGGGAGTAATCCTGAGATTACTGCACTTGAGGTCCTGCTTTTTGGTTCCCTTCCTAACTCCATAAAATCTGAATTCAGGAGTTTATCCTTTTTTCTACCTATATCATTGGTCTCAATGTAAACCATGACCTCTGGCTGCTCTGCCACCCCCAAAAGAATATCTTGCAGTCACTCTGTAGCATCCTTGACCTTGACACCTCAGAGGCAACAAACCATCCTGGAGTCACATCTACAACCAAGAAATGACTGTCCGCTCCCCTAACTACAGAGTCCCCTACCTCTATAGCTCTTCCACTCTTCCTCCTCCCTTCCTGTGCAGCTGAGCCACCCATGATGCTATGAACTTGGCTCTTGCTACAGTCCTCTGAGGAACCATCTCACTCACCAGTATCCAAAATGGAAAAGTGGTTAAAGAGTGGGGTAGCCTCAGGGGATTCCTTCAAAACCTGCCTGTATCTCTTAGATACTCCAGCAGTCACTCATTCCCCCTCTGCTTGTGCACTTCATGGCTGCAGTCTGACCACCCTTCTAAATTAGCTATTCACGTAATGCTAAGCCTTGCAGATACACCACAATGATTCCAGCTGCCACTTGAGTTCTGCAATCCAGAGCGTAAGATTCTGAAGCTGGTGACACTTCCTGCAGATGTAGTCATTGAGGGCACTTCGTGCCTGCATGACTTCCCACATCCTGCAGGATGCACATTACACATTACACTGACATATCATACTTTAAACTTTATATAAAGTGTATTCTACAGTTTGGTATAATAACTCACCTGCCACTCAATAATTGTCTGAGTCCAGAAAGGCCTGTCCTTACAAACAAATCAACTTACAGGACTCCTGTGACATCACTTTTTCTCTACTCGTGCTGTTTTCAATCTCCCAACTGCCTATCCACTTGCACAATTTTCAATCTCCCAACTGTCTCTCCAGTTACACTGTTTTCAATCATCCGTCTGCCTTTGCACTCACATTGTTTTCAATCTCCTAACTGCCTCTCCTCTTGCGTTGTTTTCAATCTCCCAATTGCCTCTCCTTTCACGCTGTTTTCAGATTCCCGACTTCCTCCCTACTTGTGCTGTTCTGAGATTCCCGACTTCCTTAAGACGGTCCTTCAAACCTACTTCTATGACAAAGCTTTTGGTCATCAGGCCAAAAATGTCTTTATGTGGCTCGGTGTCCTATAAAGTGCTGTGAAGGGACATTTTATTATATTAAAGGCATTCTATAAATATAAGTTGTTGTTGTGGGTTCCCATGAATTGCTGAATCTTTCTGCTAATTTTATTTCCATATGGTTTTAGATATGAAATTCCAGGATTTTGATCTTAAGTCAATGATGGAGAACATGTGTTATACGGTGATGGTGAGGAGGACATTAAAAGTTGCCCATAACCTGAAAATAAATGGAAAAGTGCAATATTATGGTGAAATTTGATCAATATAGTTTTAGTATATCATTTCATCTTGCTGTACATTATGCACCTCTGGTTACCTACTCTTGAACACTTCAGCGAATCATCTGTCATTGCTTTAGGAACCTCCAAAGCTGTGAGCAGGATCTGGCTCTGCATACTTCGAAGCAGATTGTCATTATTTGGCTTGCCATCAAAGCATATTCATAGCTATCTAGTTTCCCCTTATACGGCTTTAACAGCAGTTGATGATTCACTCTCTGCCTTTTTTCTATTAATTCCATTAATTTAAAGGTTCCATGGGACTCGAGTTATTTTCCTTTTATATCAATCACCTCCTACGCTCATCATCAAATCCTATCAGTTGTTTTACTGATAATTTAACCTATATATCAATTTTCTTCAACTCACATGGCTTCAGTGCACAAAATCTTCATTCCCCTTGAGTATAATGACTGAATCACAATCTTACAATTTCTTCTGTTCCCTTTAATAGACCAATGAAAATCATCATCCATTTATTTCTTCAAAACAGCTTTTTATATCTCTCAAGTCTAAACAAAAACTTGCACTTCTTTGCAAGCTACACCCTAGGCATTTTTCATTTATTGACATTTATTGTCTTACTAGCTTTCCCATCTCCATTACTAGAACTGCCTTCAAGCAGCTTGGTTTCTTTTTTTCTGCCCAACATTTATTTCCTCTCAATAACATAACTTTTAATAGATCCCAAGGCTTTCCATGAGCTGAATATTCCCATACTTGGGATACTCTTCTAGCATTGTTCGCACACACTTGCATGGGATACAAGAAATAAAATTTTTATAACTCTTTTGCCTCTAACTTTCATTCTCTCTTCATCATGACCTTTCTTACTTCTCTCTATCTTAGCAATATTACTCCGGATGGTATGCTTCTTTGTACTTTCTCCTCTTGTTTTTTTCTAAAATCCTAATGTGGTCCCCTTTACAATCCTCCTCCTGCTTAAGTGCATATTATGTTGAAAGCAAGAGCCATTGTGTATTGTCTCCTACTCTAACTCATTTTCTTTTCAATATCTTTGGTAACATGAATTCTTATTCAAGACTTCTTAATTCACATATTCTTATAATCAATATGTTACTGTCCCTTTAATAGGCAACTGTTTAATATAGCTGGGTAATTTAGAAGTATTACTGACTGCTTTTAAACCTTAAAATTAGTAAATGATGATGTTTTCTATGATTGCATAGCATTTACAGATACTTATTTAATAGAAAACAAAAGATTACTCAAAAATACGATCATTGTATAGAAGGTATAAATGCTTAATTCAAGTGAAGTATACAATTTGGCTTGGTTTAGTCAAGCTTTCTGTCAGTAATTGACTATGTTAATGTTTAGTCTTTGCGCAGTAATCTGCTCTAGCTGGCTTCAGTTTTCTTTGAAAATTCAGACCAGTGGTAATTACATTAAATGTACAATTTACCACCAAAGGGTCCTCAGAGGTAACATTCAGTTCCGGATGACTCCAGCCACAGAGAAGATGAATTGGTTGAAATATAGAAAAATCCAAAAAAATGTTATCAGGCTAAATTTTGAATCTTTCTTTGTCTTTCTGCTGCATTTGAGACTGTGATTAATTTATGTTCATAGTAAACTCTAAAGCATATTGGTTGGAGTATTTGACTCCACAAATTTGGGTGTTATGACATCAGAACAGACTTAATATTAGTCACTTATGGTGTGAGTTTGTCTTTGATGTGAATGCAACATTCATAGAACATATTTCCAGACTGACTCATTGGTATTTATTAAGTTGATTGCTTTTGATAAGCTCATTTGTGATGGTATTAAAAACAGAAACACAACCGATTTTGTGTGCTGGTTAAAATCCCGCTTCACTGAGTTCAAAGTTGTTTTCCAACTGTGCTTTATGTGATTTCTCACCTCAAGCAAATCTTAGTTGAACGAAAGCAATAGTTGTTCTACCACAACAATGAAGCAAGGATAATTTCAAGACTCAAAACCAATTTGTGTATTCTTCAAGAAAATGAGTTCAAAGGAACCACAAGGAAATGTTTTTTTCTTTAATAGGGGTCTACCCCGATTGAGAACAGAATTGAAACTAATGATCAAACATTGTTGTAAACGGATCTTGTAAACCTTTGTGCAATTGATCTATTTGCATCCAGCTGCCAGAAGTGAAAAAGGAATCTATGTTGGCACCCAACTCTCAAAAATTATCTGGGTTCCTGCCCTTGAAGGAGTGACCTTAGCAGTAAAAATTGATGAGTGTGGACATCAGGTGAAAACATGATTGGCCATGCTGTAATGCATTCCAAAGTTAAATATCCTTCTTATATGTAGGTGCACAAGATGATTGAATTTTATGGGACACCCAGAGGCAGAAAAACGGGCAAGTGGACCTGTAAATTAGGGTGCCATGTTATCGGCGTCTTACCTGCTGCCCACCCACCAGCCCCGCCCCACCCCACTCTGATTTTACAGGCAGCAGGAAAGGTGGGTTGTTAATCTATGGCCCAATTGAGGCGCTTAAGTGGAAAATTAATGCCCAATTAATGGCCTCATCCTGCCACTGTTCTGATTTAATGGGTGATGGGAGAGGCCTGCATCCAATGAACAGTCTGGCAGGTTTAACTCTACAGGCTGCTGGAGATGGGCCCCTGTGCCAATCAGAGGCACCATCCCCCCCCTCCCACCCCCATCCCACAGATTTACTTCTCCATATCCATCCCCGCCATCCGCCCTGTCCAACATGCCAGCCAACTCTCCTCACCAGCGCCTGCCGATCCAGCCACATCAAGATCCTTAACTTACTTGGGTTTTCCATGGGACATCCATGGTTCCTCTTCCTCCCCGGCCTCCTGCAATACCAGGAGTGGCCACCGATCCTAGTGTGGTGCAGATCTGCTGGCCTCCGATTAGCTGGCAGCTCCATGAGGTAGGTCTTCTGCTGGAGATGGCTGGAAGTCCCATCTCATAATACTTAAAGTGCCACCACCTGAAAATTAATGTTGGGGATGGCTGGCCAAGCAGAGATGGGCTCAGTCCCAATATTTACACTGAGGCGCGGGGAGCCTACCCTCAGTGTATTGTTGTGAATATGTTTCAGAATATAACTTTTGGTTTTAGGAATCCAAATTTTAACTGTAGAAAAAACGGGGGCACCCGATTGAGAAACTGATAAGCAACCCTGAAGTAAATGCAATTCAAACACGCTTGGAGTTAATTACAATTAAAAACTAACTTGTTTTTGCCTTACAAGGTCAGCGTTGATGGTGAACAAAATCTTGAACTATCAGTGATCCATCTCTAAGCTTGTAATGAAGCTAGGAAGTCTGGAGAAAATGTCATAAAAACCCATTAGCAATGTAAATTATTCACATGGTTTTCAGAATCAAACATTTTTGTTGAAAGTAAAATAATTAATTTGCATTTCTGGTTGTATCATTCCAAAGTATGCTACAGTGCCATAGAGATAATGATTCAGGATGGAGCCTTGGTTAGAGGTTTTTTTGTTTAATTTATTTTGTGTGTTTTTTTCTGACAGAAGCAGACAGTTCAGGTTGGGTTTTGTGAGGGAAAGGTAGCTGGAAGATTTGCTCTAGCTTGCAGCTGGTGGAAGAAATCCATAGTGGTCTTCACAAAACTTTGTAGCAGAAAGCAGCCTGCTTGAATAGTTAGCTTGGAGAAAGCTGTACAGAAACCGCGGCAGCAGGCTGAGAAAAAGCCGTCTATGAATGTCCCAAAGCCAAGGAAAGGAACTAAAGAGTCCACAGTCATGAGGTTTATAAAGATAATTGAAGGATCGCTTCCCATGAAATTTGTGCCTCGAGAAATAGTTGGAATCCTTAGGAGAATTTAAATCAATTCTGGAGGGCTGTGGTATACATTTGGGTTGCTCCCAGGTAAAGTGAATGATGCTGCAAGATTTCGTAAGATAAGGGAACTCTTGGGGTAAGTAAAAAGTAGAATTCACTTTATAGCCTAAATCTTTATAAGCTATAGTGGTAAGTTATTAGTGCTTAGTTTGTTTAATTCTTTTTGATGCACAGTAAATTTTGTTTTTGTTTAAAAATGTGAAATCGTGCGATGTAGTTCTGTAGGTTAATTGCTGGATGTTTGCATTCCTTCCTTGAACCTTGACAGCCCCTAACAGGATCATAACAGTATAATCCAGCCCAGTAATATAAGTATGGACAGAAGACTGCTAATGTCTGTAGGACTGCTTATATCAGCTTAAGCCAGAAGCAAAAGGTAGGAAAGAGACAAAAAAAGAGTATTAGAGGCTGTCATACTTACAGATTACCTTCAAACACTAAAATTTAAAATAGAACTGCTGGGATTACAATGATAGTACAAAATAACGATGATACAAATTACTTAGGAACATAGAAGCAGGAGTAGGTCATTCAGCCCTTTGAGCCTGCTCCTCCATTCAATATGCTCAGGGCTGATCCTCTATCTCAACATCATTCTCCAGCTCTCTCTCCATACCCTTGATACCTTTAGAACTTAGAAATCTATCTATATCCTTCTTAAATATATTCAGTGACTTAGCCTCCACAGTCCTTTGTGGTAGAAAATTCCACAGGTTCACCACCCTCTGAATGAAGAAGTTGCTCCTCAACTCAGTCCTAAATGGCCTGCCCCATATCCTGAGATTGTGACCCCTTGATCTAGACCCCCGAGGCAGAGAAAACATCATCCCTGCATCCAGCCTTGTCAGAATTTTATATATTTCAATGAGATCCCCTCTCATTCTTCTGAACTCCAATGAATACTGGCTTAGTTGGCCCAATCTCTTCTCATATGACAATCCTGCCATCCCAGAAATCAGTCTGGTGAACTTTCACTGCCTTCCCTCTATGGCAATTATATCCTTTCTTAGTTAAGGAAACTAAAACTGCACACAGTACTCCAGGTGTGGTCTCACCAAGGCCCTGTACAGCTGCAGTAAGACATCCCTGCTCCTGTACTCAAGTCCTTTTGCAACGAAGGCCAACATATCGTTTGCCTTCTTAACTGGTTGCTGCACCTCCATGCTTGCTTTCAGTGATTGGTGTATAAGGACACCCAGGTCCCTTTGTACATCAACATTTCCCAATCTATCACCATTTAAATAATACTCTGCCATTCCGTTTCTCCTACCAAAGTGGATAACTTCACACTTTTCAACGTTATACTGCATTTGTCATATATTTTCCCACTCATTCAACTTGTCTAAATCGCCATGAAGCCTCTTAACATCCTCCTCACCACTCAAATTTCCACCTGGTTATGTGTCATCAGCAAACTTAGAAATATTACATTTAGTTCCCTCATCCAAATCATTGATATATATATAGTGAACAGCTGGGACCCAAGCACTGATCCCTGCAGTACCCCACTAGTCACCGCCTGCCATTCCGAAAATGATCCATTTACTACTACTCTGTTTCCTGTCTGCTAACCAATTCTTAATCCGTGTCAATATATTACCCCCAATGCCATGTGCTTTAATTTTTCATACTAACCTCTTAGATGGGACTTTATCAAAAGCTTTCTGAAAATCCAAATGCATTTACTGGTTCTCCCTTATCTATTTTGCTAGTTACGTCCTCAAAAAACTCCAGTAGGTTTGTCAAATATGATTTCCCTTTCATAAATCCATGTTGACTTTGTCTAATCCTTTTGACAGTTTCTAAGAGTCCTGTTATCACATCCTTTATAATAGACTATATCGTTTTCCCTATTACTGATGTTGGGTTAACTGGTCTCTGGTCTGTTGCTTGCTCCCTCCTCCTTTTTTAAATAATGGGTTACATTTGCCACCCTCCAATCTGCTGGGACTGTTCCAGACTCTGCAAAATAATGGAAGATGACAACTAACACATCCCCTATTTCCATGGCCACCTCTTTTTACCCTGGGACGTAGATTATCAGGCCCTGAGGATTTATCAGCTTTCAGTTCCATTAATTTCTCCAGCACTGCTTTTAATTAATTCTAATTTCCTTCAATTCCTCCTTCTCACTAGACCCTAGATTTCCTAGCATTTCTGGGAAGTTATTTGTGTCTTCCTACATGAAGACAGAATTAAAGTAGTTGTTCAATCGTTCTGCTGTTTGCTTGTTCTCTATTATAAATTCTCCTGTTTCAGACTGTAAGGGATCTACATTTGTCTTCACCAATCTTTTTCTTCTTACATACTTATAGAGCAGAATTTTACATTTGGATGAATGGAAAATCCTGTCCATAGAAGTTTTTACAACCTGCTTATATGTTCCTTGCAAGTTTACTCTCATACTCTACTTTCCCTCTCTTAATCAATCTTTAGGTCCTTCTTTGCTGAATTCTAAACTGCTCCCAATCCTCAGGTTTGCTACGTCTTAGTAACTTTATATGGCACCTCTTTGGATCTAATACCATCCTTAATTTCTTTTGTTAGCCATGGTTGGGCCACTTTTCCTGCTGTGTTTTTGTGCCAGGAAAGAATGTATAACTATTGCAATGCATGCATTCATTCCATTATTTTTGCCATTGTCTATCCACCGTCATGCCTTTAAATGAAGTCCCCCAATCTATCATAGCCAACTCATGCCTCATACCTTCTTAGTTTCCTTTGTTTAGATTTAGGACCCTAGTTTCAGATCAGACTACTTCACTTTCCAACTTAAGAAAGAATTCTATCATGTTATGGCCACTGGACCCCACACAACAAGATTATTAATTAACCCCTTCTCATTGCACAAAACCAATTTTTAAAAATTCATTTTGCGGGATATGTACATCACTGGCTGGGCCAGCATTTACTACCGATCCCTGGTTGCCATTGAGAAGGTGGTGCTGAGCTGCCTTCTTGAACTGCTGCAGTCCATGTGGTGTAGATACACCCACAATGCTGTAAGGAAGGGAATTCCAGGATTTTGACCCAGCGACAGTGAAGGAACAGTGATATATTTCCAAGTCAGGATGGTGAGTGGCTTGGAGGGGCACTTCCAACTGGTGGTGTTCCCATCTACCTGTTTCCTTTGTCCTTCTAGATGTTAGTGGTTGTGGGTTTGGAAGGTGCTGTCTAAGGAATCTTGGTAATTCTTGCAGTGCATCTTGTAGATGGTGCACACTGCTGCCATTGTGCATTGGTGGTGGAGAGAGTGAATGTTTGTGGATGTGGTGCCAATCAAGCAGGCAGGTTTGTCCTGGATGGTGTCAAGCTTCTTGAGTGTTGTAGGAGCTGCACTCATCCAGGCAAGTGGGGAGTATTCCATCAAACTCCTGATTTGTGCCTTGTAGATGGTGGACAGGCTTTGGGGAATCAGGGGGTGAGCTCACCATCTGGACCTGCCCTTGTAACCACAGTATTTACATGGCTAGTCCAGTTCAGTTTCTGGTCAATGGTAACCCCCAGGATGTTGATAGCAGGTGATTCAGTGATGCCATTGAACATCAAGGGACAATGGTTAGATTCTCTTTTGTTGGAAATGGTCATTGCCTGACACTTGTGTGGTGCAAATGTTACTTGCCATTTGTCAACCCAAGCCTGGATTTTGCCCAGCTCTTGCTACATTTGGATATGGACTGCTTAAGTGTATGAGGAGTCGTAAATGGTACTGAACATTAGCGAATATCCCCACTTCTGACTTATGATAGAAGGAAGGTCATTGATGAAGCAGCTGAAGATGGTTGGGCCGAGGACACTACCCTGAGGTACTCCTGCAGTGATGTCCTGGAGCTGAGATAACTGATCTCCAATAATCACAACCATCTTCCTTTGTGCTAGGTATGAATCCAACCAGCAGAGAGCTTTCCCCCTGATTCCCATTGACTCCAGTTTTGCTAGGGCTCCTTGATGTCACACTCGGTCAAATGCTGCCTTGATGTCAAGGCCAGTCACTCTCACCTCATCTCGGGAGTTCAGCTCTTTTGTCCATGTTTGAACAAAGGCTGTAATGAGATCAGGAACTGAATGGCCCTGGCGGAACCCAAAGTGGGTGTCAGTGAGCAGGTTATTGCTAAGCAAGTGCCACTTGATAGCACAGTTGATGACCCCTCCCATTACTTTACTGATGATCGAGAGTAGACTGATGGGGTGATAATTGGCTGCGTTAGATTTGTCTTGCACTTAGTGTACAGGACATAACTGGGCAATTTTCCACATTGCTAGGTAGATGCCAGTGTTGTAACGGTCACTGGAACAGCTTGTGAAAATCTAGGATAGCCTCGTCCCTAGTTGGCTTCTCTAGGAACTGGCCTAAAAAACCATATCATACACACCCCAGGAATTCATCCGCCGCAGCATTATTGCTAATTTGGTTTTCCCAGTTTATATGTAAGTTAATGTCACTGATGATTACTGTAGCACCCTTGTTACATGCATCTCCAATTTCCAGTTTATTACCGTCCCCTACCTTACTAGTACTCATTGGAGGCTTGTAGAGAATCCCACTAATGTTTTCCACCCCTTGTTGCTTCTTAGCTCTACCCAGACTGATTCTATATCTAGAGTTTCTGAGCTGATATCCTCCCTCACTATCATGCTGATTTCATTTTTAACTAACAATGCCACACCGCCTCCTTTTCCTTTTTGCCTCTCCTTCCTAAATATCGAGTACCCTTGGATATTCAGTTCCCAGCCTTGGTCACCGTGCAGCCATGTCTCTGTAATCATGATCATATCATACCCGTTTACATCTATTTGCGTTGTTATTTTATCCACCTTCTTGCGAATGCTTTAGACTTGTCTTTTTGATATTTTTACACATTTCTTTTGTACTATGGTCTTAGTTGCTGTTAGCCGTTGTTTCCTGTGCCTTCCACTCTTGCTTTTTATTTTTTTGTCATTCATTTCTATCTTTGTTTCCCTCTCTTGTCCTCCCCACTCAGGTTCCCAGCCCCCGACCAGTTTAGTTTAAACCCTCCTGCACAGTACTAGCAAATACCCCAGCGAGGATATTGGTACCGGTCCTGAAGGGCTGCAACTCGTCCAGCTTTTACAGGTCCCACCTTCCCCAGAATTGGTCCCAATGTCTCAGGAATTTAAATCCCTCCCTCCTACAGCATCTGTCCAGCCACGCATTCATCCGATCTATTCTCCAATTCCTGATCTCACTAGCTCGTGGCCCTGGGAGTAATCCTGGGATTATTGCCTTTGAGGCCCTGCTTTTTAATTTATTTCCTAGCTCCCTATATTCTGCTTGCAGGACCTCATCCCTCTTTTTACCTATGTCATTGGTACCGATATGGACCACAACCTCTGGCTGTTCACCCTCCCCCTTCAGAATGTCCTGCAGCCGCTCAGTGACATCCTTGATCCGGGCACTAGGGAGGCAACATACCATCCTAGAGTCATGGCTGCAGCTGCAGAAACATCTATCTGCTCCCCTTACGATAGAATCCTCGATCACTATTGCTCTCCCATTCTTTTTTCTCCCCCTCCACCCCGTGCAGCTGAGCCACTCATGGTGCATGGGCTTGGCTCTCGCTGCATTTCCCTGAGAAACCATCTCCCCCAGCAATATCCAAAACGGAAAATCTGTTAGAAAGGGCGATGGACCCACAGGACTCCTGCACTACCTGCCTCATGCCATTGCTCAATTTGGTGATCACCCATTCTCTTTCTGCTTGTGCACTCCTTACCTGCAATGTGACCACCTCACTGTATGTGCTATCTATCCACAAAGATCTCAGCACCTGTGGATGCTCCGTAGTGACTCCAGCCACTGCTCCAGATCCAAAATGCAGATTCCAAGTAGCTACAGCTAGAGACACTTTTTGCACATGTGGTCACCATGGACACTGAAAGTGTCCCTGACTTCCCACATTGCACAGGAGGAGCATTCCACATGTCCCTGCCATGACTTATCATTAAATTACTCTCTCTACTTTTACTTCCTTTAGTTGAGAGAATACTAATGAAAGTAGAAATACTCACCTAGTCCTACTTGCCAAGGTAGCTGCTCTTCTTTCTGAGGAAAGGTAGAAAATGAAAGGATCACCTCCTTCCCTCTTTAGCAAACTCCTTCACTCACCAAAGTCCAACTGAAGCACCTAAATACAGCCCAACACAGCACGCAGTGGAGACAAGATAGTACTGTACATGACCTGCTTTTATGCACCCTGAATCTAGCTTCTGTAAACCTGTTTAAGCGAGTTATCCAATTAGGTAGATGCAAGCAGGGCCTGAATGAACCCTGTTTTAAAACTGGACTAAAACTCTCCTTCCAACCCAAAGAGCAACTTTTAGTCAATTGCTTAATTAAAGAAAGACTAGACTGTAGACAGAAATTAACCTTTAAATTAAACTAACCCTTAAAATTCCCTCACCTACCGAACCCCAGCTGAAGCACTCAAATGTAGCCCAAGATAGCACTAATGATCTAAACAGTTAAATAAAGTTCCAAAAAATGTCCACCTCAAGCCATTTACTGAACCAGAAAAAGAATTAGATTGAAATATGCTGCAGGCAAGAAAAATAAGAGAGTTCACCAAAGCACAAGGGGAATTTGTAAGAACCAAAACTACTTGTGTCATACAAGTTACTACTTCACTTGCTAAAATACATACTTTTAGTGATTTTCCATGCAACAGAATGAATTCAGAACACTTGCTATTTTCCACAATGCCACACTAAAAAGACATTTTTACTTCCAAGCAGAAGAACTAACAAAACTGCGATGCACAATTTAGATATCTTAGAAAAGACCCTGTTTTATTCAATGATCGTCAATTTATCTCAAAACGAAACAAATTAATTAAAAATGTTGATTCACTGCAAACATGTTAACCTTGGCACAGAAAGGTTTATAGCACCATCGAATGCCTATGAGGAAATTATCATTGAACAGAGTTGGGTCTTCTCTATTAATGGTAAAACGGAGGAATGATTCACAAGTGGACCATGAGAGCAGTAGATTTTACGTCACGGGTTCAGGGTATAAATTTATCCAACTTTAAATGGGCCCTATTTTAAGGGCCACAATCTCAAGCAGTCTATTACTTGATGGCCACTCTCAAAAACACATTCTGAAGTGATCCTGCTTTATTTTGTCCAATCAATTCCCGTCACTTCCCACCCTCCCCATCTATCCTAAAGGTACTGGATGCTCTAGTTTGGTTCTAACCATCCTCTAGGGCCGCTTGCTCAAAAGCCCTTCTTCATGTATGGGTTACACAGTAAGTGTTAGCAGCCTATTTAATTGTGTTTGGCTAAGTTTAACACTGGGTAATGTACCTACCAGCTATCAGAGGGCTTTGTACTTAATTTTTAGTCATAGCTTCTGCACCACACATTCATACTAAATGAAAACACCAAATGAAAATACCAAACGTGTCAATCATGCCTATGATTAATTTCTATCTGATATCAGATATAGTTCAGGGAGTGTGTTTAAATGATTAAATTCGACTTGGAGGTCCACAATCTTCTAACTGAGCGGCCGGAGTGCTAGTACTAAACCAAGGTCAGATTTTTGTCCCCGGGTCAGGATCGTACAGTCAGGAGACGGACTGGAAATGTTTACTCTGCTTCTTTCTTCACAGATGCTGCCAGACCTGCTGAGTTTTTCTAGCATTTTATGTTTTTATTATAGGAGATTTCCTAGCTTGGCAAACCCTGCCTTAAAAAATGGCTGCCCACAGGTCCGATTTTCGTTTGGGGGTGTGGGCTGAAAAACGAGTCGGAGCAGGTGACCCCAAGAAGAATGCGCAGGCTGCTGGGTGCAGACGTATGCTAGGCACAAGGCCTGCCTCTGTCCACCGGCACTGTGTTTAATTTTTTTTATTCATTCATGGGATTTGACTATCGCTGGCTGGGCCAGCATTTATTGCCCATCCCCAATTGCCCTTGAGAAGGTGGTGGTGAGCTGACTTCTTGAACCACTGCAGATCTTGTGGTAAAATGGTTTAAATAAATTTTTAAAAAACAAAAATTTTTTCCAGTCCTCACTCCTCACCCTCCACTCACTTGCTATGTCCCATCCCTGCAAATCAATGCCAATCCATTCCCCCCCCACCCCCCAACCCACCCCCCATGGCTCCCATACATCTATGTTAACTTAGTGCCCCTCTATTCACCCCCATTGTCCCATACCCTTATGCCAACTTAGTGTCCCTCCACACACCTCTATAACCCCTACACCAACTTGATAACAATTCATGCCAATCCATGCCCCAACAAGAACCCTTTGCCCTTACCCCCCCCCCCCACACACACCCATGCCAACGCACCTAATATCCTCGGACTCTTCCTGGATAGCTTTTACAGCTTTGACACTTCCTGGACAGGTTTGACAGCTCTTTGACAGCTTGACAGTTCCAAAGGGCTTCTGTGTAAAAAAAAATGCATAATCATGTTCACTTTTAACAATGTCAAAAGTTGCCTCACTTCTCCTAAAGGTTGCCTTACCTCTCCCGAAGGTGTCCTGGGGCCCAATCCATAGGGATGCTTTCCTTCTTCAATGGGATATGTTGGCCATTCAAATGCATCCACCAAGTTCAAGCCTCCTCGTATCTGTTCTAACCAGCGCACTCCAGATTCCACGCTCCTGCTCTTCCAAAATCCCATTTCAGTGGAGGCAGCTGTTGAGTTAAATGGCCATCTGTCTCTGCCAAACATACATGTGTGTACCCTTGCCCGACTCCAGTCCCTCTCCCGTGAAGGTGGGAAATTCCAGGTTCGAGGCCGGACCTTATAAGTTTCAGTCATTTCCAGGATTTTCGCCACAAGGGAGAGGCTCTCTTTCATGACAAAAATCCGGGCCCAAGACTGTCACGGTTATGATTGATTGACAGTTGCATTTCATTGTGCAAGAGACTATTTTGAATTCCTTTGCCACAGTGTGAAGTGCAAAGGAGGTAACAAGTCTTCTGGAACATTTTAAGTGCCAACTGTTGCTCAGCTGGTAGCACTTCAGGCCTTGAATACAAAAATCAAGGCTGACAACTCCTGTGCAGTACTGAAGGAGTTATCCTATGAATGAATAATGAAAATATTCTAATTATCCTTATAAATCAGCATTGAGCCTCCAATTTCACATTTGCTGCCTTCAGCATGTAGGTGTGGTGAAAGAAAGACAAAACTGACATCTATACACACCTTTCACAGTGTCCCAAATTGCTTTACAGCCAATTAAGTGCTTTTGAGTTGTAGTCATTGGTATAAAGTAGGCAATGTTAGTAAATGGTGGAGCAGGCTCAAGGGGCTGAATGGCCTACTCCTGCTCCTAATACGCGTGTCCGTATATAATTCTGGGATGGATGAGTTGACCTGGGCTATATTGCCTTTGTCATCCATAATAACCTTGCGAACAGAGAGTGAAATCAAGGCTGCAGGATGAGAGCAGTACTGGGGAAGGAGGGTATCCGGGGATGTGTGTGGAGGTACATGTTGATCTGTGTAAGTGGCCTCAAGATGGTGAGTGTTGAGGAGGCAGTTTCGAGAGGAGATGAGGCCACATGGACATGTGAGGGTATGTGTGTGAGAATGGGTGGTGATGTCCCTTGAGCTGGCAGTGAGTGAGATGCCAGTGAATGTGTGATGGGCTTGAGTGTCTGAGTTTAGAGTGATGAGATGGTTGCTATACCCTGGCTGCATGGATGAGATTATTCATCCTCTATCTGCACTGGATGGCCAACCTCATCTGTGCAGCATTGGCACTGACCATCACTGCCACAGCCTGCCATGCTGGATTGGTGATGCCACCACCTGTCCTGCAGCCAGAGCGGGGGTAGAGGACATCAGGGTGGGCCTCCATGGCGTCCAAATGCCATTTCAGTGATGTGTCATTAAACCTGGGGGGGCTGCAGTCTTTTTGTCTATTTGTGGACGTGTTCCCTGCAGTAATCGTGGGCTGGAAGCACTGACAGGTGTGCGTGCAGTTAAACTTTAAATGTGGCGCCCAGCGTGATGAAGTGGTGAAGTGATGGCATGGTGAGAGAATGTGAACCCACCTACTATGGAAACGGCATGTTTACCTGCCAGCTACTGTACTTAGTGCAAGTCTGGGACAATTCACCCTGTGTTTTGAGCTTTGCAAGAATGATCTAGTTGGGTATGGTCTGCACCCCACTGGTTGCAAATAGTGGCTGGGACATGCTGTTTGATATGATCCACCATGGGATGGCCTACGTAACTAGCATCACAGTGGCACTGAAATTCATATACCATATTACTCATTTGTACAGTATAAATTGTTGTTTTCCCCCTTATATTGATATTCTTGTGCCTTTTCTGATGAGTGCAAGACAAAAAACTTAGACATGTCTCTTTTTCAGCAACACTCAAGTTCTGTACTACCAAACAAAAATTAGCAATAAATGAAGATTCTGTAGTAGGTCTTTGGATTCAAAGGAATGACACAATTCATTTGAAAAGGGGGAAATCCATGTCTTTCTTTTTAGTTTAATAGACCTGGTGCTGGACTGATATTGGAGTGGCCTTCATAGCACTTTCCCAGCCCACTGAACCTATAGAGTGTTCCAGACTTGTGTGAATTTTTGTGACCAGACACATTATCTACAGGGATTTCTCCCTCATCTGACGTTCTATTTGTGGTGCCACCAGATGTCACAATGGGAGAATGGAAAATCTTGGTTGAAACTGCTGCAAGATCCTGTGCTCTATGTCTGAAGACGGACATCAAGGGCTGGATTTTTGTGCCCTCCTGGAGTTGGGAATGGGGCAGGGATTTATTCACAGCAAAGTTATATTTCCCGTATAATATGGATCTACTCAATCTTCCCATAGGAAGGAAAAAGCTCAGATTAGGGTCCAATCGCAACCCCGCACCCATGTCCTCTGGTATTGACTATTGATAGCCATAGGGAAATTTCTTTTTGCTGTCCCCCAGTATTTTTACTGGGTCAGGTGGGTTTTGGAAGGCTTCTGTAAATTCATCTTGTTTGATTGTTCAGGGAGCTGAGCAAGAAAGCATTGAATGACCATTTCCAACAAGAGAGAATCTAACTATCTCTCCTTGGCATTCAATAGCATTACTGTCATTGAATCCCTCACCATAAACATCGTGGTGGTTACCATAGACCAGAAACTTAATTGGACCAGCCATATACATTTTGTGGCTACAAGATCGGCATGCTTGAGCTGGGGTGTCCACAGTTGTGAAGTGCTTAAGGATAGTTGGAGGGTCACCTAGCCGGATGCTAGTGGGAGGCTCCCAAGGAATCTCATACCTCAGAGAAGAACAGGAACACTGAGAAGAATCAAAGTGAATTCATGAAAGCTGTGGCACACCTTGGTTTGGTTCTAGGAGAAGTGAAGGAGCCCTAAAGATCTTGTAAAGCATACGGGAGCTCTTGGTTGGGAAAAACTGGGAGTGTCCATTTGATATTTTTGCGCTTGAAAAATATGTTTACAAAATATAGTGTTAAGTTAGTAGTACATGCTTAACTCTTGGATAGGTTTTAAAATGGAGTTGTTTTAAAATCTGCAATCTTGTGGTATTATTCTTTCAAATAATAACTGGGAATTCAAATTTCTTTTTAAACATCACTGGTCTCACACCAAATGATTACACTGACAATGTGAAAAGTTGCCCAGATATGTCCTATCCACTAAAAGCAGGACAAATCCAATCCAAGCAATTGCCGCACAATCAGCCTCCTCTCGATCATCTGCGAAATGATAAAAGGTGTCATTGACAGCGCTTTCAGATAGCACTTACACAGCAATAATCTGCTCATTGATGCTCAGTTTGGGTTCCGAGGGACACTCGGTTCCTGACCTCATTACAGACTTGGTCCAAACCTGGACAAAAGAGCTGAACTCAAGAGATGAGGTGAGAATGACTGCTCTTGACATCAAGGTGCCATTTACCTGAGTGTGGCACAAAGGACCCTTGCAGAACTGAAGTCAATGTGAATCAGGGGGAAACTTTATTCAGGTTGGAGTCATACCTAGTACAAGGGAAAATGGTTATGGTTGTTAGAGATCAATTATCTTAGCTCCAGGATATCACTGCAGGAGTTCTTCAGGGTAGTGTCCAAGGCTCAACTATCTTTAGCTGCTCCATCAATGACCTTCCCTCCATCATAAGGTTAAAAGTGGTTATGTTCTTTGATGATTGCACAAGGCTCAGTATCATTCACAACACGTCAGATACTGAAGCAGGCCTTGTCTATATGCAGCAGTACCCAGACAATGTTCAGGTTGGGCTGATAAGTGGCAAGTAACATTTGTGCCACATAAGTGACAGGCAATGGTAATTTCCAATGAAACAAATCTAACTATTTTTTTCCTTGACATTCAATGGTATTGCTATCACTGAATGCCTCACCATAAGCATCATGGGAGTTACCATTGACCAGAAAATTAATTGGACCAGCCATATACATTTTGTGGCTACAAGATCCACCAACTTAAACATTTAATCCCTCTACCAGTGGCAACAGTATGTACTACAGGATGCACTGCAGCAACTCACCAATGTGCCTTCGACAGCACCTTCCAAACCCGTGACTTCTCCCGCCTAGAAGGACAAGGACAGCCAAGCCACACACCATCCTGACTTGGAAATATATCATTGTTCCTTCACTGTCACTGGGTCAATTTCCTGGAAAGCCCTCCCTAACAGCACTGTGAAAGTACCTACACCACATAGAGTGCAGCAGTTCAAGAAGGCAGCTCACCACCACCTTCTCAAGGGCAATTAGGGATTGGCAACAAATGTTGGCTTTGCTAGCAATGCCCACATCCCATGAAAGTGCAAAAAAAATTGATGTGGATCCGGGATGCTATTCAAAACTCCCCTAAGAGAGAATGATATGTCATATTTGATTCTATCCTAGCCTTGATGTGTGATGTGTCACATCTTAATTACCATCCATGACAGATGTCACCACAATCCTTTCTCAAATACTGCAGATGGTGCCTCATGTTTAAGAGATGACTGTGACCTTGCCAGCCCCATTGCACCCGAGTTAGTGTGAGCCACTGGAAGCTGAGGAAAGAAGCTCAAAGGATAAGAGATTCAAACTCAATTTTTCTTTATCAGCAATAGCACAGACTCAAGGTTTAATGAAGATTCCCTGAGTATCCTTCCCCAGACTGTCAGCGAATGGCGGGATGTTCTCCTCCTGCGGGATGGCAAAGCCTGGATGGAGGTAGCAGTGGTGGACAGTATCCATGGAGTCATGCGTAGGACCTGGCTGCCATGCAAGAAATGAATGAGTGACTTTCATGCTGCACGCGTGAGTGAGGAAGCCAACTGTCAATGTACTCGCATAATCATGGGAGGGTGTGCATGTGGTGCGCCTGGGATCTGTCTGCCAGGGGTGTGGGTGTTTGGGCCCTGCACGTCCACAATGCCAAGCAAAGGAATTTTGGCACCCTGCAGGGTCCTAGGAAATGTTAACTGGGAAGGTTTCCTACAAGGGGACCATAGCCAAGATGTGCAATACCGAAGGAGCAGAGATGATGGTGACCTAGCTGAATGACTAATCCATCCACATATGGGACTCACTAATTTCCCATTGTCTTCACAGTAGAAGATGGCCCACAATGCCCATGAGAGATTGATGACAGGTGGTGGAGTGCCCAACTTGGCAGGGCCAATCAAGGTGGAGGAGGACATCATTGATCGGATCAGTCAGCAGGGAGCCAGATTGATTAGCAGAGGAGAGTCTGGAGTTAATGCTGGGGCTAGACAATGGGCAAGGAGGTGTGGTAGGGACCCAATAATGAATTGAGATCACCACACCTGAGCCATGTGTTATATGTTGCATGTCTGTGTCTGGGGTGAAGCTACTTTGGCTCAGTCTTCCTCCTCTTTGTTGATATGCCACCCACCGCCTCCCCCCCTTCGCCCTTATTCCTTGAGCTGGTCACGCAGCAGCCCAAGCAGACATTTTCCCCGATGACCAGTATTAGCATTTGAGGAGGAGGTGACATCAGAGGGTGCACTGTCCCATCCTTGGTCCGCACCTAACACCAGCTCAGATACTGGCACCTTGATGGGTATGTATGCATCAGCAGAAACAGTTTCACCTACTGGTTGGAGCACTGCACAATCACCAGACTAGTTATTGGAGGCTGTTACATCACAGGCCTCTGACACTCGGAGGATTGTGGGTACCAGGAAGATGCTGAGCCCCAGAAAGATAACGAGTCTCTGCAGTCATCCATCAAGTGGACAATGTTGGATGTCCAAAGGGAGGTATGTGAAAACCGATGAAGATTCTAGAGGGTGTGTGCACTCTGACATGGACAGCGGAGAAGTTCATCCAAGCCATGAGTGCTGATATCTCCCTATTTCCGATCAGCCTTCTTTGGTATATCTATATCTGAGTCCTCTGTATGTAGTAGAGCTAGTATGTGTTCTCTCCCTTGGGACACCTGGCATCTGTGGTGTCCTATCCCCCCTGCCCATTGCTCCTGAGCAATCATGGCCGTGATTCATCAACTGAAGCCACATAGTCTAGCCTACCCTCTAAGTTGTGGACCCAGAAGTGGTCCACAACCATTTTCTGTCTACATCTCTGAACTTCAGCCTTGCCCTGTTGCAAAACAAAATTAAATATTAAAAAATACGAACGTTCTACAAGAAAATCCCAAATTGCATTAAATAGACCCTTCGCTTTTTTTGTCCATGTCAAACAAGGCATCTCTTCTTTTGGGAAAAAGCACATTAAATGAAATTATATCTGGTCCATGCAGTTACCTAAGCAACCTCACCTTCAATGTTTAATTTGTCTTTTGTCAAAATGGATCCTATTTCATTCTTCAAATTGTTGACAACTTGCTTGGGATGCAGCATCAACTTTTTAGCTGTAAGTTGAATTTAACAGCTGCAGCACCCGGATGTCCTTCATTATCTGATCTTTATTACCAGTGCCTGGAAACCAACACATCAGCGCCCACAGGAAAATATTCCTTCATTGACTCAGCACTTACTGAAAGGTTTCTTCAGCTTCATAAGAACAAAACACTTTGTGGAAAGCTTCTCTGTGACTAAGATTTCTTCATATGATGTTTAGACACTTTTGTGTCTGAAGAGACTTTAAAAAATGCAGTCTTCCCAGTTAAGTATATTGATTTCACATCAAAGTCAGAGATTAAGTCCCACAACAGCTTTGTGGAGAAATGGTGTGATGCCAAGTCATACGGATCAGGAGAGTTTCCAGTTCACTCCCCAATTTGTATTGATGTTGCTGGAAGGCAGCAAAATTGAGCATTGGAGGTGACCTCTGGGCCTGATTCAGAATGGTATTTGTGGAATCCTTGGAGTAGGTTAATCTACCAACTGCAGCTGAAAGGAAAACAGTGAAAGAGGGCGGAATTTTCCATGCCCGTAGGCGGTGGGCATGATAAGTGACGCGTGATCGGTTTCACGACGGCAGGAAGGTAGGCCGTGATTGTCCACTCAGCCCACCGGCGGTGGGCCGCATTTCTCGCCATTGATTTTTGGGAACCCCATTGTAATACATAAGCATACCGTTATCTGGCCATTCTGCCAGGCTCCTGCACCCCTGCTGGATCGTCCGCCCACGTCAGCAGGAAAGCACGTTGGTGTGTTTCGCAACAGCACAGAGGCAGCGTGCACTCGGTAACCTGCGCTTTGGGTGAGCTGGAGGTGAGTGCACAGCAAAGTTCTGCAGAGCTCGCCAGGGTCACCTGTTCCTTTGTAGGCCTCAGGGGCGCCGGGGGATCAGGGCTAAGTGCCGCCCTGCCTCGGAGCCGTGTTTTGAGGGTAAGGGGGTTGGGGGGGGGTGGTGGAGCGGAAGGAAAGCCCTGCCATTGAATATAGCACAAAAGCATTCGGGGTGGAGGTAGGGTGGGTGAGGAAAGTGGCCACCCATTCGGGAAACCTGTAGAAAGACAGTTCAGGCACAGCCACGTTGATATGATTGGGGTCGGGCTTCCCACTCTGCCCACTCAAGCAACGCAGAGGCATCAAAGTTCTGCAAGGCACATGCTCCAAATTCATGAGTACTTTAGTGGACTGCAGGGTGGTTGGGCTGCACAAGTTGTACAATTTCCTCGCTAAAGCTGGCCATGTAGCAGTCACTGCTGGAAGCGCTCACAGCCCCTTGTAATCTCAGCATCCCAGTTTGGACCAGTCTCCCCCATTGTTCAGGCTAACAGGGCAGCCATGCAGAGCGCTAATCTCTGGCCATCCAAGTGGTGGCCAGCACTGTCTGGGAAGCGTTAAGGAGCCGTCACACTTAACCAACACAGGTTCTTAGTACACCCATGCTAACCATGTTTCTCTCTCATCCTGCAGAAAGAGTGCATCAGGATCATGGAGCCTGATAAAAACAAAAAACTTCGGATGCTGGAAATCCAAAACGAAAACAGAATTACCTGGAAAAACTCAGCAGGTCTGGCAGCATCGGCGGAGAAGAAAAGAGTTGACATTTCGAGTCCTCATGACCCTTCAACAGAACTAGGTGAATCCAAGGAGAGGGGTGAAATATAAGCTGGTTTAAGGTGGGGGTGGAGGGGGGTTGGTGTGGGGGATTGGGTGGGGGGAGAGAAGTGGAGATGGGGGTATGGTTGTAGGGACAAGCAAGCAGTGATAGGAGCAGATAATCAAAAGATGTCACAGACAAAAGAACAAAAGAAGTTGAAGTTGGTGATATTATAACAAGGCAAAAGATAGATACAGAAATCTTGTCGCAGAGACGAAACAAAACTTCTTCAAGGTAGGCATTTCTTGAAGAGGAGTGGCAGTCAATTAAACAAAGAGATAAAAACAAAAAACTGCAGATGATGGAAATCCAAAACAAAAACAGAATTACCTGGAAAATCTCAGCAGGTCTGGCAGCATCGGCGGAGAAGAAAAGAGTTGACGTTTCAAGTCCTCATGACCCTCCAACAGAACTAGGTGAATCCAAGGAGAGGGGTGAAATATAAGCTGCTTTAAGTTGGTGGGGGGGTGGGGGGGTACGGTGTGGGGGGTTGGGTGGGGGGAGAGAAGTGGAGGGGGGGTGTGGTTGTAGGGACAAGGAAGCAGTGACAGGAACAGATAATCAAAAGATGTCACAGACAAAAGAACAAAAGAACACAGAGGTGTTGAAGTTGGTGATATTATAACAAGGCAAAAGAGAGATACGGAAATCTTGTCGCAGAGACGAACAAAACTTCTTCAAGGTGGGCATTTCTTGAAGAGGGGTGGCAGTCAATTAAACAAAGAGATAAAAACAAAAAACTGCGGATGCTGGAAATCCAAAACAAAAACAGAATTACCTCGAAAAACTCAGCAGGACTGGCAGCATCGGCGGAGAAGAAAAGAGTTGAAGTTTCAAGTCCTCATGATCCTTCAACAGAACTAGGTGAAACCTCTCTCCCCCAGCCCAACTCCCCACCCCACCCACCGCCACCGCTCCCCCCACCCCCCCCACCTCACCCCCCACCCCCTCCTTAAACCAGCTTATGTTTCACCCCTCTCCTTGGATTCACCTAGTTCTGTTGAAGGGTCATGGGGACTTGAAACGTCAACTCTTTTCTTCTCCGCCGATGCTGCCAGACCTGCTGAGTTTTTCCAGGTAACACTTCATAAATCTTCACCCAGCCTCTGAGAATGTCTGACTCCTGTCTGGCCAAGAGCAGCTCACTTGTACTCCGTGATCAGAGCCGTATCATAGGGAGACTGCCGTGCATCTGAAAGCATCTGATGTATGTCCGCCTTCAGCACCTGAGCACTTCAGGAGCTGGAGCACAGCATCAGTGGTCACAGATGCTGAAGAGATAGGGGCCAGCCCCTTCTTAAAGGTGTTGAGAGCAAATCCCGAGAGAATGAGAGAACTCTGTGGAACCTGCCCACTACATTCTGGCAGCAATGACAAGTGCCACCGAGATGCAGGCATCAGTAATGTGTCCAGGGAGTTTGAGGCCGGACCATCACTTTGATCTGAAGGCTGCACAGAGCACAGGGCAGAGGCCCTGGACTGAGACACTTGCCTTTATCTTGTGCAGAAAGGTTTCACATCTGAGTGACAAGAACACTGCTCATCAGAACAAAGAGCCATAGGCAGGGAGATATTCTTGAGAATTTATTGACAAAAGTGAACAGTATGTACAAGTGAATAACACCCGTGCCCAGGCTGTGCAACTAATTCTCCTTAATTGTCCTAACCCTGCCGCTACGTCTTGGTGCTCCCTGGACATTCACAGCAGAGGTGGGGCTGCCTGCTGACTGTGATGCCCTGTCTGTGATGACTTTGGCGGGCGTCCCATGCCCCTCCCATCATGGAAATGGTGTGTTTCTTGGGAGTGCATAAATAATAAGGCGGGTTCAGGACAATATGTCGTGAAAAGTCATCATCGCGGCCGACGGGTAAAATTTTGTTTTACCCAACAGGTTCCACGTTTTGTGCAAATTTGGGAAAATTCTTCCCATAGTCTCACCACAAAATAAAATAATTTCCATGAATAACTGTAAAAGGTAAAAATGGACCAATAGTTTCCCAGTGTTACTATGATGTCATCTTGAAATCAGAATGTACAGTTACGTGGGTGCACAAAGAGATCTCCTGATTTTAGTGACCAAATTCCTCCATTTTCTTTATCCAACATATTTTCTCTTGCAGGTCACTTCCAGACTCCAGAGTAACAAGCCCAGAGAACCATGGATGACCAGAGATATTCAGGATAAGATGAGAAAGAAAAGAGAGGCTTTTAGCAGGTACAAGGGGATCAAATCGGCGGAAGCATTAGTGGAGTACAGAAAGTGCAAGATGGAGCTTAAGAAAGCAATTAGGAGAGCAAAGAGGTGATATGAGAAAGCTCTGGCTGCTAAAAGTTGGGAAAATCCCAAGATATTCTATAAGCATGTCAATAGAAAAAGGATAACCAGGGAAAGAGTAGGGACCTAGGAGGCAATCTATGGGTGGAGCCAGAGGACATCGGTAGTGTGTTGAACAGATACTTCTCATCCATCTTCATCCAAGAAAATAAGGATGAAGGTATCGAACTTGGGGAGAGAGACTGCGAGTTCTTGACTAAATTGATATTATAGAGGGCGCTGGTGAGAAGTGACTGAAGCATTCTGGGAGGAATCACCGCAGACACCAGGACTCATGAGGGAATTGAGGAGAAGGACTCTTGCACGCAACAGGAGGAAGAGCATCCAACAGAGGGCGCTGGTGAGAAGTGACTGAAGCATTCTGGGAGAAGTCAACGCAGACACTGCAACTCAGGAGGGAATCAAGGAGGACCCACTATCAAAGAACAGAATAGCCCCAAATATTACATTGCTGTAGTGTTTCCATCCCTCCTTCCTCCTCAAACCTAAAAAAAAGTGAGGAAAAGGCAGTGCCTTCAGGACTGCAACAGACCTGCGAGGAACACTCTTCTGAAAGTGAATTTTAAAGAAAAAGCACCTGATTGGTGAGTAAATCCTGGGAGCAGACTCGGAGGGAGGAGCACCAGAGTGGTGAGTATAAATCTAACTTACCTCGGAGATTCACAGCCTTGTCTCCAGGGAGCAGACTCGGAGGGAGGAGCACCGGAGCAGTGACCTCAGGGCACAGAGTAACTGAAGCCAAAACTGAAAAAGTGACTCACAGGAAAGCTGTGACCTGATTGGTTGGTAGGGAATCTGCGCCAAATTTGAAAAAAAAACACTGCAAAGCTAATTAATAAATTAATTATCTAAGTCGAGATGGCTGGGCAGGTGATGTGCTGTAGCTGTATGATATGAGAGCTGGCAGATCCCATTGCGAGCCACAGTTACCACATCTGCAGCAAATGTTGGTTGCTGGAGCAACTCCGGCTCAGAATTGATGAGCTGGAGTCCGAGATGCAGATGCTGTGGCACATCTGGGAGGGGGAGAGTTACCTGGACGCTTTGTTTCAGGAGGCGGTCACACCCGGTAGATTAAGTACCTCAAATTCGGTCACTGGTCAGGGTCAGCAGGGTGTGACTGCAAGTGAGGCAGGTAGAGGGATCCTGTGTTGAGGAACAGAGGAGCCTCGGCTCTTGACCTTGTCCAACAGGTACGAGATACTTGCTCCCTGTGTGGATGAAGAACAGGGCTGTAGGGAGGATGAGCCAGCTGACCACAGCACTGTGGCACAGGAGGCTATTCAAGAGGGGGGAGCAAAAAGTCAAGTGGTAGTTGTAGAGGATTCTATAATTAGGGGAATTGATAGCATCCTTTGTAAGCAGGTTCGAGAGTCCTGCATGGTATGTTGCCTGCCTGGTGCCAGGGTGAGGGACATCTCTGACTAGCTTGAAAGGATATTGGAGAGTGAGGGGGAGGATCCAGTTGTTGTGGTCCATGTCGGGAAAAATAACATAGGTAAGACTAGGAAAGAGGACCTGTTTGGGGATTATCAGGAACTAGGCACTAAATTAAAGAACAGGTTCTAAAGGGTTATAATCTCCGGATTACTACCCGAGCCACGTGCAAATTGGCATAGGGATGCGAGAATAAGGGAAGTAAACACGTGGTTAAGGAGTGGTGCGGGAAAGAGGGGTTCCATTTCGTGGGACACTGGCATCAGTATTGGAACAGAAGGGATCTGTACCGTTGGGATGGTCTCCACCTGAACCGATCTGGGACCAATGTTCTAGCGAAAAGGGTAAATAGGGTGGTCAACAGGATTTAAACTAGAAAGTGGGAGGGAAGGGAAGAGTAAAACTCCAAGAAGTATGAATAATAGGAAACAAAGCAGCAGGTTAGTGTGTTGGGGGGTGGATTCAACTTCATGGAAAATTATGAAAAAAACTGAAAAGAAAGGAATGCCCAGGAGAGGCTATTAAAGTCTCCAGAATACAAAAGAGGACAGAGTGTTTGGAAAGGGCTAGGAATCTAACTTCAAGCACATCAGATAAAGGGATGACAGTGAGAAGGGGGACGAGAAATATAGGACTGAAGGTGTTGTATTTGAATGCATGCAGTATACGAAATAAGGTAAATGTACTTGTGGTACAGATTGAAATTGGCAGGTATGATGTGGTGGGCATCACAGAGACATGGCTGCAAAGGGATCAGGACTAGAAGCTAAATATCCAAGGATATACATCCTATCGAAAAGATAGGCAGGTTGGCAGAGGAGGTGGTGTTGCTTTGTTAGTAAGAAATGAAATTAAATCGAGAGCAAGAAACGACGTAGGGTCAGATGATGTAGAATCTGTGTGGGTAGAGCTGAGGAACCGCAAAGGTAAAAACAACATAATGAGAGTAGTCAGGATGTGGGGCACGAGCTGCACCAGGAGATAGAAAAGGCGTGTAAGAAAGGCAAGGTTACAGTAATCATGGGGGATTTCAATATGCAGGTAGACTGGGAAAATCAGATTGGTACTGGATCCCAAGAAAAGGAATTTGTGGAATGTCTACGAATAGCTTTTTGGAGCAGCTTGAGGTGGAGCCCACTAGGGAACAGGCAATTCTAGATTTAGTGATGTGTAATGAGGCAGATTTGATAAGGGAGCTTAAGGTGAAGGAACCCTTAGGAGGAAGTGACCATAATATGATAGAATTTACCCTGCAATTTGAGAAGAAAAAGCTGGAATCAGATGTAACGGTATTACAGTTGAATAAAGGCAACTACAAAGGCATGAGGGAGGAGCTGGCCAGAATTGACTGGGAGATGAGCCTAGCAGGAAAGACAGTGGAACAGCAATGGCAGGAGTTTCTGGGAGTAATTTGGGAGATACAGCAAAAATTCATCCCTAGGAAGAAGAAGGAGACTAAAGGGAAGATGAGGCTACCATGGCTGACAAGGGAAGTCATGGACAGCATAAAAGCTAAAGAGAAAGCATACAATGCGGCAAAGAGCAGTGGGAAAGCAGGGGATTGGGAAGCCTACAAAGACCAACAGAGGACAACTATAAAAGAAATAAGGAGGGAGAAGATTAAGTATGAGGGTAAACTAGCCAGTAATATAAAACAAGATTGCAAGAATTTTTTTAGATATACAAAGGGTAAGAGAGAGGCAAAAGTGGACATTGGGCCACTGGAAAATGATGCTGGAGAAGTAGTAGTGGGGAACAAAGAAATCGTGGAGGAACTGAATAGGTACTTTGCATCAGTCTTAATGGTGGAAGACATGGGTAACATCACCAAAGTTCAAGAGAGCCGGTGGTGGTGGTGGTGGGGGGGGGGGGGGGGGGGGGGGGGGGTCGTGCGGTGGGGGGGCAGGGGTGAGTATGGTGGCCATTACCAAGGAGAAGGTGCTAGGAAAACTGAAAGGTCTGAAGGTGGATAAATCACCTGGGCCAGATGGATTACACCCCAGATTTCAGAAGGAGATAGCTGAAGAGATAGTGGAGGCGTTAGTGGTGATCTTTCAGGAATCACTGGACTCAGGAATGGTCCCAGAGGACTAGAAAATCACTAATGTAACCCCCCTGTTTAAGAAGGGAGTGAGGCAAAAGACGGGAAATTGCAGGCCGATTAGCCTGACCTCGGTCGTTGGTAAGATTTTAGAGTCCATTATAAAGGATGAGATTTCAGAATATTAGGAGGTGCATGGTAAAATAGAGCAAAGTCAGCATGGTTTCATCAAGGGGAGGTCATGCCTGACAAATCTGTTCGAATTCTTTGAGGAGGTAACGAGTAGGTTAGACAAAGGAGAGCCAATGGATGTTATCTACAAGGTGCCACACAGGAGGCTGCTCAGTAAGATAAGAGCCCATGGTGTCAGAGGCAAGGTACTAGCATGGATAGAAAATTGGCTGTCTGGCAGGAGGCATAGAGTGGGGATAAGAGGGTCCTTCTCGGGATGACAGCTTGTGACTAGTGGAGTTTGAGAGGGGTCAGTGTTGGGACCACAACTTTTCACTTTATACATTAATGATCTAGATGAAGGAACTCAGGGCTTCCTGGCTAAGTTTGCAGATAATACAAAAAGATAGGTGGAGGGACAGGTAGTATTGAGGAGGTGGGGAGGCTACAGAAGGATTTGGACAGATTAGGAGAATGGGCAAAGAATTGGCAGATGGAATACAACGTGGGTTAATATGAGGTCATGCACTTTGGTAGGAAGAATAGAGGCATAGACTATTTTCTAAATGGGGAGAGAATTCAGAAATCTGGAGTGCAAAAGGACTTGGGAGTCCTAGTCCAGGATTCTCTTAAGGTTAACTTGCAGGTTGAGTCAGTAGTTAGGAAGGCAAATGCAATGTTGGCATTTATTTCAAGAGGACTAGAATATAAAAGCAGGGATGTGCTGCTGAGGCTTTATAAGGCTCTGGTCAGACCACATTTAGAATATTGTGAGCAATTTTGGGCCCTGTATCTCAGGAAGGATATGCTGGCCCTGGAGAGGGTCCAGAGGAGGTTCACAAGAATGATCCCAGGAATGAAAGGCTTAACATATGAGGAACATTTGAGGACTTTGGGTCTGTACTCGATGGAGTTTAGAAGGATGAGAGGGGATCTGATTGCAACTTAGAGAATATCAAAAGGGCTGGATAGATTGGACGTGGGGAAGATGTTTCCATTAGTAGGAGAGACTAGGACCCAAGGGCACAGCCGCAGAGTAAAGGGAAGACCTTTTAGAACAGAGATGAGGAGAAACTTATTTAGCCAGAGAGTGCTGAATCTATGGCAGCCATTGCCACAGAATGCTGCAGAGGCCAGGTCATTGAGTGTATTTAAGAAGGAGATAGATAGGTTCTTGATTGGTAAGGGGATCAAAGGTTACGGGGAGAAGGCGGGAGAATGGGGTTGAGAAACTTATCAGCCATGATTGAATAGCGGAGCAGACTCGATGGGCCGAATGGCCTAATTTCTGCCCCTATGTCTTACAGTCTTATGGTCTTATGGATATAGGGAGTGACAAGACATTGGAGGTGTTGGCAGGCTTAAAAGCAGACAAATCTCCAGGTCCGGATGATTTGTGTCCCAGACTGCTGAGGGAGGCAAGGGAGGAGATCGCAGGGGCTCTGACCCAAATTTTTAATTCTTCTCTGGCCACGGGGGAGGTGCCAGAGGACTGGAGAACAGCTAATGTGGTTCCGCTATTTAAGAAGGGTTGTAGAGATTACCCAGGGTACTACAGACCTTTGAGTCTCACGTCAGTGGTAGGGAAACTATTTGGAGAAAATTCTGAAGGAGAGTATCCATCTCCACTTGGAGAGGCAAGGTTTGATCAGGGATAGTCAGCATGGCTTTGTCAGAGGGAGGGCAGGCCTAGCAAATGTGATTGAATTTTTTGAGGAGGTGATCAGGTGTGTAGATGAGGATAGTGCAGTTGATGCAGTTTATATGGATTTCAGCAAAGCCTTTGACAAGGTCCCACATGGAAGACTTATAAAGAAGGCAAATGCACATGGGATATAGGATATTTTGATAAGGTGGATTCAACATTGGCTTAGTTGTAGGAGACAGAGTGTGATGACAGAAGGATGCTTTAGTGACTGGAAGCCAGTGTCCAGTGACGTACCACAGGGATCTGTGCTGGGTCCCCTATTATTTGTCATTTATATAAACGACATAGATGACTATGTGGGGGGTAGGATTAGTAAGTTTCCAGATGACACAAAGATTGGCTGGGTGGTTAACAGTGAGGTTGAGTGTCTTGGGCTACAGGAAGATATAAACGGGATGGTCAAATGGGCAGATAAGTGGCAGATGGAATTTAACCCTGAAAACTGTGAGGTGATGCAC
This sequence comes from Carcharodon carcharias, assembly GCF_017639515.1. Classification (NCBI taxonomy): domain Eukaryota; kingdom Metazoa; phylum Chordata; class Chondrichthyes; order Lamniformes; family Lamnidae; genus Carcharodon; species Carcharodon carcharias. Next base: position 219,167,084 of record NC_054467.1, on the reverse strand, counting down.
TTTGGAAGGAGTAATTTGACAAGGAAGTACTCAATGAACGGCATGAGACTAGGAAGTTCTGAGGAACAAAGGGGCCTTGGTGTGTGTGTCCATAGATCTCTGAAGGCGGAGGGGCATGTTAGTGGGGTGGTGAAAAAGACATATGAGTCACTTGCCTTTATCAATAGAGGCATAGATTACAAAAGTAGGGAGGTCATTTTGGAGTTATATAGAACCTTGGTGAGGCCACAGCTGGAGTACTGTGTGCAGTTCTGGTTGCCACATTATAGGAAGGATGTGATTGCACTGGAGGGGGTGCAGAGGAGATTCACCAGGATGTTGCCTGGGATGAAACATTTAAGTTATGAAGAGAGGTTGGATAGACTTGGGTTGTTTTCATTGGAGCAGAGAAGACTGAGGGGGCGACCTGATCGAGGTGTACAAGATTATGAGGGGCATGGACAGGATGGATAGGGAGCAGTTGTTCCTCTGAGTTGAAGGGTTAGTCTCGAGGGGCCATAAGTTCAAGATAAGGGGCAGGAGGTTTAGGGGGGATGTGAGGAAAAACTTTGTTACCCAGTGGGTGGTGGAAGCCTGGAATGCGCTGCCTTTGAGGGTGGTGGAGGCGGGTTGCCTCACATCCTTTAAAAGTGCCTGGATGAGCACTTGGCTCGTCATAACATTCAAGGCTATGGGCCAATTGCTGGTAAATGGGATTAGGTAGGTAGGTCAGGTGTTTCTCACGTGTCGGTGCAGATTTGATGGGCCGAAGGGTGATTCTGTGATTCCTCCACCAAAGTTTTACCATTTAGATTGTGTTCCCATCCTCAATCCTTATATCTGCAGTATTTTGTTACATTAAGCTGTGCCTGCCAATGTTCTGCCCACTTGCTTCATCTTATGAGCAGTTTCACTATATTCCCCTCTAATATTGCCAATTCCAGGTCTTTTAAATGTATGATGAATAATTACAGACCCAGCATTACTCCTTGGGAGACATCACTCACCATTGTCTTCCAATCCAACAATGTTCCTTTTAATCCCAAACCTCTTCCTCCTTCCATCCAACCAGTTTCCTATCATTATTTCAAGAGTATTTCCATTCCTATGCACCTCAAGATTAGCCAGAAACTTGTTGTGCAAAATCTAATTAAAGGCTTTTTCAGAATCCAGTGAGGGTAAATTTCATTGGGGTTTTCTTTCTGCACTGCGTCAGTTTGGCAGAAAACCTGTTGCGAGCCCATTGATGGGTGAAAATCTGGTTTACAATCCTCAAGTTATGGTGGCAGTGTGGGAAAAACCCAGAGAAAATAAGTTCATTCCCATTGATTTTTCTCCACCCAGCTATCTGATTTTATCAAACTAAAATTAATATGCTTGTTAAATATAACCATAGCTTTCAAAACCTAGGTTTACTCTCCATAGTCACTTTAGATTTTTTGAAGTATGCACTTGCCTTATCCCTGGCTTCTAACAGGTTTCTCAATCCTGATGCTAAAGTCATTGGCATGCAGTTGCTTAATTTGTTCCTTCCTCCATTCTTGGGTTAGTAGAAACAGATTTCCTTGACCATCTAGAATACTCTCTGGTGGTAACCATTTGGGCTGAGGAACATTGGAATGTAGGCCAATCAGACCGTCAAGCCTGTTCCATCATTGAATTAGATCATGGCTGATAAGCACCTTAAACCCATTTACCTGCTTTTGCTCCATATCCTGTGATACTCTTGTGTAATAAATAATCTGCCAATCTCAGTTTTGAAATTTTCAATGAACCTAGCATCTGAAGCTTTTTGGGTTGCCAGTTCCAGATTTTCACTATCCTTTGTGTGAAGATGTGCTCCATGACATCACTCCTCCTTAGGTCCAGCTCTAATCTTAAGGTTATTGCATCCTTTTCAAGAATCCCCCCACAAGAGCAAATAATTTCTCTATATCTGTCCTATTGAACTGATTTATCATTTTACAGAACAAAACAATAATTCTGAAAGGTCATTAACCTGAAACATTGGTCTCAGTATTTACAGAGAGACTGCGTGAGCGTGGGTGATGCCGATCAGCGTGAGTGTGGGACCCCACGAGTTGTTCCCTGTCAGTCAGTAGAAGCTACAAGTCCATCATCAGGGCTCAAGAAGCAGATGGGGAAGACTGGTCATCGCAGCAAAGGCACAGGTCGGTAAATGGGGCCAGGTGTGGGGAGTGTTATGACCTGGATGAGAGGAACGCGCAAATTAGCAAGCCCCACTACTCCGCAGGGCATACCATTAATTTAACTGTTTAATTTTCTCACCAAAATGGCCAGTTGTATATGCCCCTAGTGCCCAGAAGAAAGAAACTGACCAGACTTCATTCAAAAACTCAGAATGATTAACTTATTTTACAACAAAACTTCTTTTAACAAGTTGCAAGTACTGGTTAATGCACAATTGTAATCGGGAAGTATTACTATCTATCTCTACCTAAAGAACTTCCCCCAACACACACACACAATTAGACACACACACAAACACACAGACACACACACAGACACACACACAGACACACACACACACACACACACGCACACACAGACACACACACACACACACACACACACACACATACACACACACATACACGGGCAAATGAAGGACAAACAGATTGAGTCTCTCTACAGAGATGGGTTTTGGAGGATGGGCGTTATAAAATAAAGGGTAAATTCCGCAGCATCTGGACACTGTCAACCTGGAGTTCTCTAGTGTGAAGCTGGTCCCTGTGGGTGCCTGGAAATTCTCAACACTGGTCTCAGTGAATATGATTCTAACACGCCTTTGCCCTTAAGAAATGAAACATAATTTCCAAATGTGTTTCATCACAAAGTACAGAGTAAAAGATACACAACACATATAACAAAATTCAACATGCACTCACTCAACCATTTGCCCCTTATACAGAATCTGTTCAGTTTTCTGATTTTCTTGCTTTCCAGACAATTATGAACAATTTACATTCTTGATAATGCATCAGCAATTATATTATCTTTTCCAGCAATATGAACAATCTTCAAAGATATATGACATCAGTCGTCTCAATTTCTCTGCTCCGCTTACTCACTCTAACCTGTCTCTCTCTGAACTTGCTGCGCTCCGTTCTCTCAGGTCCAACCCTGACATTGTCATCAAACCTGCTGACAAGGATGGTGCTGTTGTTGTCTGGCGCACTGACCTCTACCTCGCAGAGACTAAGCATCAACTTGCAGACACTTCCTCCTACCTCTCCCTGGACCATGACCCCACCACTGAACACCAAGCCATTGTTTCCAGCACTGTTACTGACCTCATCTCCTCTGGGGATCTTCCTTCCACAGCTTCTAACCTCATAGTCTCCCAACCTCAGACAGCTCGCTTCTTTATTCTACCCAAAATCCACAAACAGGACTATCCTGGCAGACCGATCATGTCAGCCTGTTCCTGCCCCACGGAACTCATTTCTTGCTATCTTGACTCCATTCTCTCTCCCCTTGTCCGGTCCCTTCCCACCTACATCCATGATTCCTACGCAACATCATATTAACAATTTCCAGTTTCTTGGCCCCAACCGACTCCTCTTCACCATGGACGTCCAATCCCTCTACACCTCCATCCCCCAACGGGATGGTCCGATGGCTCTCCGCTTCTTCCTGGAACAAAGGCCTAAACGATCCTCATCCACCACTACTCGCCTCTGTCTGGCAGAACTTGTTGTCTCACTGAACAATTTTTCCTTAAACTCCTCTCACTTCCTCCAAATAAAAGGTGTGGCTATGGGTACCCGCATGGGCCCCAGTTATGCCTGTCTCTTTATGCGGTATGTGGAACCTTCCTTGTTCCAGTCCTACTCAGGCCTACTCCCACAACTCTTTCTCCGGTACATCGATGATTGCTGCGGTGCTGCTTCATGCTTTCGTCTGGACCTAGAAAAATTTATCAATTTTGCTTCCAATTTCCAGCCCTCCATCATTTTCACATGGTCCATCTCTGACACTTCCCTTCCCTTCCTTGACCTCTCTGTCTCAATTTCTGGTGATAGACTGTCCACAAATATTCATTACAAGCCTACCGACACCCACTGCTACCTCGACTACAGCTCCTCACACCCCGCCTCCTGTAAGGACTCCATCTCATTCTCTTAGTTCCTTTGCCTCTGGTGCATCTGTTCTGATGATGCCACTTTCAAAAACTGTTCCTCTGACACGGCTTCCTTCTTCCTTAACCGAGGTTTTCCACCCACGGTGGTTGACAGGGCCCTCAACCGTGTCCGGCCCATCTCCTGCGCATCTGCCCTCACACCTTCCTCTCCCTCCCAGAACCATGATAGGGTCCCCCTTGTCCTCACTTATCACCCCACCAGCCTCCACATTCAAATGATCATCCTCTGCCATTTCCGCCAACTCCAGCATGATGCCACCAACAAACACATGCTCCGTCCACCCCCCCCGGCGGTATTCCGCAGGGATCATTCCCTCCGGGACATCCTGGTCCACTCCTCCATTACCCCCTACACCTCAACCCCCTCCCACGGCACCTTCCCATGCAATCACAGAAGGTGCAACACCTACCCCTTTACTTCCCCTTTCCTCACCGTCCAAGGGCCCAAACACTCTTTTCAAGTGAAGCAACATTTTACTTGTACTTCCCTCAATTTAGTCTACTGCATTCGCTGCTCCCAATGCGGTTTCCTCTACATTGGAGAGACCAAACGCAGACTGGGTGACTGCTTTGCGGAACACCTTCAGTCTGTCCGCAAGCCTGACCCAGACATCCCTATCGCTTGCCATTTCAACACTCCACCCTGCTCTCATGCCTACATGTCTGTCCTTGGCCTGCTGCATTGTTCCAGTGAAGCTCAACGCAAACTGGAGGAACAGCACCTCATCTTCAGACTAGGCACTTTATAGCCTTCTGGACTGAATGTTGAGTTCAACAATTTCAGATCATGAACTCTCTCTTCCATCCCCACCCCCTTTCCAATCCCACATTTTTCCAATAATTTATAAAGATTTTTCTTTTCCCAACTATTTCCATTAATTTGAAAGTATTTCCATCCATTGTTTTATCTCTACCTTTTAGCCTATTTCGATCAGTTCCCCCCACCCCACTCCCACTAGGGCTATCTGTACCTTGCTCGTCCTGCTTTCTACACTTAATGTCACCTATTAGCACATTCCTTAGATAATATCACCACCTTCAACACCTCTTTGTCCTTTTGTCTATGACATCTTTTGGCTATCTCTACCTATCACTGGCCCTCTATCCAGCTCTACATGTCCCACCACCGCACCCCCCCCACCCCCCGACTTAAACCAGCTTATATTCATCTCTTTTCTATTTTTCCTTAGTTCTGTTGAAGAGTCATATGGACTCGAAAGGTTAACTGTGCTCCTCTCCGTAGATGCTGTCAGACCTGCTGAGTTTTTCCAGGTATTTTTATTTTTGTTTCAAAGTTATATGGTTGTATCAGCAAGTTCCATCAGAACAATCTATCATTCTGGGTCTTAATTTTTTCCACAAAGGCTGAAGGGTTACGGTCAGTAAACACTAACGTTTCTTTATACCTATGATGGATATATACTGCAAAATGCTTAAGAGCCAGTAAGAATCCCACGGTTTCCTTTTTTACTTTAAAGTGTCTCTTTTGATGCCGATTAAATTTTTTTTTAGAAAAGTAGCCCACTGGCTTCTCTATGCCCGATTCATCTTCTTGCAATAAGACTGCACCGATCCCCAAGTCACTAACATCATTTGCCAGCTTGAAGGATTTAGCGAAATTAGGGGTGGCCAATATAGGTTCATTAGTTAGAATCGTCTTCAACTTCTCAAAAGCTGCCTGGCTATCTCTTGACCATACCACCTTTGCTTTTTTTTGCAATAAATCCATTAGTGGAGCCGCTATTGTGCTGAAGTTTGGCAAAAGTTTATGATAGAAACCCACATCCCTAAAAATCTCATGATTTCCCATTTAGTTTTAGGGACAGGGAATTTCATCAAAGCCTCTACCTTCACTGTTATTGGCAAGACTTGTCCATGTCCTTCAATGTGCCCTAAATAAGTTACTCACACTTTCGCAAACTCACTTTTTGCCAGGTTTGTTACTAGATCTGCTGGCTGTAATTGTTTAAATTAGGCTTCCAGTTGTTTTAAGTGGGCTTTCTATGTGTTGCTATAAACCAATACATCATCCAAGTAAACCACACAGTTAGGAACATTAGTGATCACCTGATTCATTAGTCTTTGGAAAGTGGCTGGAGCATTTTTTAGTCTATATGGCATCACTCAACATTGTTTTAGCCCATTTGGCGTGACAAAAGCCAATATCTCCTTAGCTGTCAATGTTAAAGATACTTGACAGTATCCTAACTATCTTGGTAAGGAACGTGGCACTGCCAACCCTGTCAATACAATCTTCTAGACGAGATGGGTAAGAATCTGTTTTTGTTACCGCATTAACCTTTCTATAGTCTAAGCAGTATCTGGTTTTCCCAACAGGTTTAGGCACTAATACTACTGGAGAACATCAACTGCTTTGACTGGGCTCAATTAGGTGATTTTCTAACATATACAGAATCTCTGCCGTCACTTCTACTTATTTCTCTGGACTTAACCAATAAGGATGTTGCTTTATTGAAGAAAATTCCCCTACTTCCACATCGTGTGTAGCTAGAGATGCAGATCCTTGTTTATCCCTACAGATCCCTTTAAATTCAGTAAGTAACCTCACTACATCACCTCATTGTCCTATCATTTATGTATGAAAATATGGTTTCTAACTGTCCTGTTATTTCAGTGTTAACTAACTGGATAGTAGGGGGTTCAATTTGTGAACTGTCTAAGTCTCCTTCTACCTCACTCTCATTGTCTTCTCTTTCATCTGCCACTGTTCTTACAACCTGACATGCATGCTCTTTCCTATCTTCCTCCCTACGATGGTATCATTTCAACATATTGATATGACACAGCCAATTTGTTTTCTAAGGATCTGGTGTATTTTTGTCAAATAATTTACTTTGCTAACCCTCGTAATTACCTTGTATGGGCCACTGAACCATGCTTTCAAAGGTTCCCCTGTAATGGCAATAACACTAACACTTCACTTCATCACCGCTTGCTTATCTGCCCATCCACTCATCTTTGTTTGCGAAACTTTAAGATGTTTTTCAGCCACTTTGCAGGCTCCCAAGAGCCAGTCTTGGAACAGACACGTAATCTAACATAGGCAATTTGTTTTTCTCTCCTGAAAACCTTTCTTTGATTAATTTCAGAGGACCTCTTATCTCATGCCCATAAATTAGTTCAAAGGGGCTAAAACCAGGAGATTCATTTGGTGAATCTTGGGTAGCAAATAAAAGAAAATCCAGTCCTTTATCCCAATCATGGGGATATTCATGACAATGTACTTTAATCATTATTATGAGAGTTTGATAGTGACTCTCTAAAGCTCCCTGTGTTTGATGAAATGCTGTGGACTTTAACTGTTTTATACCCAAACTACTCATTATGTTCTGAAAAATTTTAGACATAAGATTGGAACCTTGATCCGACTGGATCTCTACTGATAATCCATATCGAGTAAAAAATTGAGTTCACTTCTCTACCACTACTTTAGCCATAATTATCCTTAAAGGGATGGCCTCTGGAAATCAAGTTGTCATATCCACAAAAGTGAGGATATACTGGTGTCCTGCTTTCATTTTTGGTAACGGTCCCAAACAGTCTACTAACACCTACTGAATGGTTCCTCAAAACTGGTATAGGAATTAAGAGTGCTGGTTTGATTGCATGTTGTAGTTTCCCCACCATCTGGCACGCATGGCACAGTTTACAAAACTGCACCACGTCCTCATGAAGACCTGGCCAGTAAAACTGCCGGTTTATCAGCAACTTGAGTTTTCTGTATCCCTATATGGCCTGCCATAGGCATTTCATGTGCTATATATAATATCTCTTTGCGATATTTGGGCAACACCCCTACCTGATGAACAAGCATCCACTCCTCAAATGCAGGTCTGTGAGTAGGTCTCCACTTCTATATCAGGATTCCGTTCCTTATATAATAACATTCTGGAACTGCCTTAGCCGCAGCTTCAGTTTAGACCATAAGACATAGGAGCAGAAATTAGGCCAATCGGCCCATCAAGTCTGCTCCGCCATTCAATCATGGCTGATAAGTTTCTCAACCCCATTCTCCCGCCTTCTCCCCATAACCTTTGATCCCCTTACCAATTAAGAACCTATCTATCTCGGTGTTAAATACACTCAATGACCTGGCCTCCACAGCCTTCTGTGGCAATGAATTCCATAGATTCACCACTCTCTGGCTAAAGAAGTTTCTCATCATCTCTGTTCTAAAAGGTCTTCCCTTTACTCTGAGGTTGTGCCCTCGGGTCCTAGTCTCTTCTACTAATGGAAACATCTTCCCCATGTTTAGGCTGATTGTGCTATCTTACTTAACTCTGTATAAGCTTGTTGAGCCTCAACTTGAGAAGATTTGTTAAACATATCTTTCGGATTATCTAAGTCTTTAAATAAAGTTTCAGCCAGCCAAATATCTGTCTGTAGATGATGGACTTTCCTTAGCCATTTTGCCGGTCATCACACACGAAGAAAAAAGTCCTGGAACTTTTCCTGTAACTGCTCCATCTCTTTAACCTCACTTGGGCTTTCTGTAATAATGGGAGAAGCTACTACCTTCGCTCCAGCTAAATCCAGGAGTAACTCCCAGGAGTAAATCAACTCCATCTATGGTAACTGCTGAACAACCCCTACCATCACTGAGTCAGACAATAGGTCACATTCCAAGTGCACCTGGTACAGGTATACACTCTCACCAATATCATTGACTAAAGCTTTGACTTTTAATGCTCTCTCTAGTGCAAATGTTATGCCTTTCCCCAGTATGAGTGTTTGAGTGGCTCCTGTAGCTCCAGTATCATTATATGTTTAGCCACCTCATTTGAAGGATAAGGGGTTACTTTTCCCTTCGACAAAATTCTTTATAACTCTCATGTATCTCATTCACCTGTCCTGTACTCACAGTAGTGTTCACACTTGGTTTCACAGCTGCAGTTAACTCTACAATTTGATTTGTTGTACTTTCAGTAAGGGCTCCATTTCCTGGATCACCCTTATGTACCCCAATAAGTCCTATGGATTTCCCGCACAACTTCCAGTAATCAGCACAAGCATGTCCCACCTTGTTACAATGGAAACATTTGGGCCTTTAAATATCACTTGCACCCTCTTTCTGACCTGAGGAGGAGTTTCTGGGGTATTCCCAGCTGTTCCTTCTCTTCCCTGGCTACTTGCCTTCCTTTCACATTCCCATCTTTCCTTCTTAGGTTTGTGGGGATGACAGAAAAAGGTTTTGGATTTATGGACCAGTTCATAATCATCAGCCGTCTCCGCTGCCTGCCTAGCTGTTTCATCCCTCTGGTCTTCAACATGGACTCCAACTACTGGAGGAAGTGAATTTTTAAATTCTTCCAAGATAAATATTTCTCGAAGAGCTTCATATGTTGTCCCTATATTTAATGACTGTATCCAATAGTCAAAATTGCTTTGCTTTACCCTCTCAAATTCAATACAGGTCTGCTCAAGCTGTTTCCTTATATTCCAAAATTTTTGCCTGTATGCCTCAGGGACTAACTCACATGCACTAAGAATAGTCATTTTTTTACTGCAACATAATCCACTGATACCTCTTCTGAAAGTGAACTCTACCCACCAACCTACTCTGTGACAGCAATGCCCAGATTTTGTTTGGCCACTTAATTTGCTTAGCTATCTTCTCAAATGAAATAAAAAATACTTCTACATCCCTTTCCTCAAAATTCGGAAGAGCTTATACGAGATTAAACATCTCCCCACTAGGCTTTGGGTTGGAGGTTTTTTCATCATCAGAACCTTCCTCAGAATCTAAGGCCTCTTTTTTAAGGCCTAGCCTTATAAGCTTGTATTCCCTTACTCATTCCTTCTCTCTTCCATTTGCCTTTCTTTCTTTATTCTTCTCCCTTGAAATTCCAGTTCCCACTTCCTAAATACTTTTTCTCTTTCCTTTTCTGCCCTTTCTTTTTCCTTTTATTTTTCTTTTACCTCCAGCCTATTCAATTCCAATTCTCTTTCTTTTCCTTTTTCTTTTGCCTCTAATTCAAGATTTTTTCAGTTCCTTTTCATGCTCAAGTTACTTCATTCGCAATTGGATCTTAGCTAACTCAATTGACTCACCTCCTGGAGAGCGTGGTCTCTCTGTAATCCCTTCCAGTTTCAAATGCTGTGCTATTATCTCAACTATGCTTGCTTTCCTCATTGCTTCAGGTAATCCTACCTCCAGCTAATCTGCAAATTCCATTAGCTTACTCTTGGTTAATTTCTCAAGGTTTACATCTTCCATCTGTAAAAAAGCCTTAGCAACTTCCAACACCATTTTAATTTACCAGTGTATAAGAAACCTGGTCTCCATCCTTTTCTCCCTTGCCAATTACTATTCCACGTCCAATCACTCGCTGTCTGTGTTTCAAAATCCCAGGAGAGCCCTCACTTTACGTTATGACCAGGATGGGAGGAGAGTGAGAATTAGCAAGCCCTAGTACTCTGCAGGCCGCGCCTTTAATTTAAATGTTTAATTTTCTCACCAAAATGCCCAATTGTATAACCTATGCCCCTTATACCCAGAAGAAAAGAGACTCTGACAAGTCTTCTTTCAAAAACTCAGAATGATTAATTTATTTTAAAACAAAACTTCCTTAACAAGTTGCAAGTGCTGGTTAACATACAATTGTAATTGGCAAATATAACTATCTATCTCTTTCTAAAGAACTCCCCAGCACGCGCACGCACGCACACACACACACACACACACACGCAAACAAAGGACAAACAGATTGAGTCTCTCTGCAGAGCTGGGTTTTGGAGGATGGGCATTATAAAATAAAGGGTAAAGTCCGCAGGCCAACACTGTTGACCTGGAGTTCTCTCATGTGAAGAAAGGCCGCTGGTCCTGATGGATGCCTGGATGTTCTCACCATTAGTCTCAGCTTTACAGGTCCAAATGCAGTCTGGTTACACTCAAATGATGGTGTTCTGGCTACAGGTTGATAGCCACACACAATTTTAGGCAAGGTAAAGAGAGATGGAGCCAGTGAAAGTAGCCTTCTTTCCTCAGCTTGGCCTCCAGCAACTGCCTTCCAAACAAGTAGGTTCACAACTTAAGTTTTTTAAGTAAAGTACTTTGCAGTCCAACAATCAAGCAATCAACTCCTTCTCACGTACTATACAAGTCAAGTGATTTCTTGGAAGACGCCTGCTTGCTTATGGTTCCAAGGTGAACTTATGATTTTCTTTAAAAAAAATCCAAGGTTCATATCCACGTGTCCAGATCATGTGAAATCCTTCCATTTTGTAAAAGAATCTTCAGTCTTGAGAGATATGATTCCAACAGGAGAGAAGGGGTGAGATTGTTTGTGATCAACAATAGCGTCACCGAAGGCGTCCATGAGAAGTGGGGTTCTGTTCCATTCTGAACCATTCTGTTCCTCCTGGCCTACAAGGGGTGCTGAATAAGGAACTTTTCTTGTGGTGTGAGCAGCTCCCACCTGCTTTTCACTGCTAGGTTTCCTGATTCCTGGAAAACCCAAGTAGCAGCAGTGAGTTTTAAACTTGGCTTCTAACTGCACTATAAAAGACTGATTTAAGTGCTTCAATACACCTGAACACCTTGATAGCCACCATCAGAAATAAAGTAGTTGGCATGAGAGTGGCATGTTGGGGTACATTCCTTATATTTGGATATTTCAGCACCCCCCCCCACCCCTACTCTTGCCTGCTTATCGTGGTTGGGGGCAGCAGGAAGATGGAAATATTGAGGATTTTAACTCTGTTTCTCTCTCCATTGGTTCTGTTTGACCCGCTGTTTATTCCTTCAACCATTTTCTGCTTTTATATCATTTTAAAGAAACTGATTCAACCATTCCTCATTCTCAAGAGAATACAAGGCACATTTGAACAAGGATCTCTCATTATTAACCTATGAAAGCCTGATATAATCTGGTAAATCTACAGCATACCTCCTCCCATGCTAATACACACTTGAGTGTTTGCTTCACTACTAACCAGTGGTCCTCAAAGAGACCACTGGAGGCTGCCTACAAAAATATCAGGAAATTTTGAGTTTTTATTTTTGTGGGCCCACAAAAAAAATCACCATCTTACTGCTGGCTCAATCAAAGACGTCTGAGGATCACCTCAACAACAGACCTGGCATGTCTACCAGCTTAGCTTGGGTGCTAGGTTAGATTCCTACCTTTCCACACCCAGAGAGCTGCCATGGAGCGCCATTTGTCTGAAAAAGCACCCTGTAGGAGCTTACCAGCAGCCTTTAAATAAATTCAGTTGCCTAGGACCTAAAATCCAGAACTGTCTCCCTCAGCCCCTCTGTCTCGTTCCCTCCCTGTTTAAGATGCTCCTTAAAAGCGATCTTTTTGGCAAAGCTTATAGTCACCTGCCGCAATAACTCCTTATGTGGTTCAGTGTCAAATTTTGTTGTTAATGCTCCTGTGAAATGCCTTGGGATGTTTTACTAAGTCAATGGTCCTATATAAATGCAAGTTTATAATGCAAACCCTAATTTGGTTTGGGCCTCACATTGGCATGAACTGGAGGCGGGGTGGGGGCGGTTGATGGGTCATTTTGTGCAGAGGTCAGATTTCTAGGCAATTGTTCTTTATTGGAATGCAATTATGTAGAACATTGGTAGTACGTTGAACCAGAAGGTAAATTTAAGATTTGAAAACGAAAACATTCAGAAATTTCACTGAAGCCAGGCTGTGAAGAGAGAATAGAGAAAGATTTAAATAAAACAGAAAAGAATAGATAGAAGAATGAAAGGGAAAAGAAGAGTGAAAATAAGAGAAAGATGGAGAATAGGGAATCAACACATCGATTACCTCAATAGAAATGTGAACTGGGATCTCCCAGTTGTCTAGGTTTTGAGCTAATGTTTTTGCTTGACTTTCCCTCATACTAGGATTAAGATTTCTATGAATTCTTTAAGTAACAAAGCCCCAATTTTATCATCTTTACATTGCAGCCCCTGTATGTACTCTTGGGAGCACTGACCTTACAAACCATATTATGAAACGGTAAACAAAAACAAAAACCTGGAAAAACTCAGCAGGTCTGGCAGCATCGGCGGAGAAGAGCAAAGTTGACGTTTTGAGTCTTCATGACCCTTCAACAAAACTGATTAAATTAGGAGAGGGGTGAAATATAAACTGGTTTGAGGTGGGGGGAGAGAAGTGGGGGGGGGTGGTTGTAAGGGCAAGCAAGTAGTGATAGGAGCAGAAATCAAAAGATGTCACAGACAAAAGAACAAAGAGGTGTTGAAGGTGGTGATATTATCTAAGAGAATGTGCTAATTAAGAATGGATGGTAGGACACACAAGTTACCGCTCTAGTGGGTGTGGGGTGAAATGAGACGAACAGGGCATAAGAGGTATAGATTTAAAAATAATGGAAATAGGTGGGAAAAGGAAAATCTATATAAATTATTGGAAAAAATAAAAGGGAGGGGAAAGAAACGGAAAGGGGGTGGGGATGGAGGAGGGAGTTCAAGATCTAAAGTTGTTGAATTTAATATTCAGTCCGGACGGCTGTAAAGTGCCTAGTTGGAATATGAGGTGCTGTTCCTCCAGTTTGTGTTGAGCTTCATTGGAACAATGCAGCAATCCAAGGACAGACATGGGGGCAAGAGAGCAGGGTGGAGTGTTAAAATGGGAAGCGACAGGGAGGTTTGGGTCATTCTTGCGGACAGACCGCAGATGTTCTGCAAAGCGGTCACCCAGTTTGCGTTTGGTCTCTCCAATGCAGAGGAGATCACATTGGGAGCAACGAATGCAGTAGACATAGTTGGGGGAAATGCAAGTGAAATGCTGCTTCACTTGAAAGGAGTGTTTGGGCCCTTGGACAGTGAGGAGAGAGGAAGTGAAGGGGCAGGTGTTGCATCTTTTGCGTATGCATCAGCAGGTGCTGCAGGTGGGGGTTGAGGAGTAGGGGGTGATGGAGGAGTGGACCAGGGTGTCCCGGAGGGAACGATCCCTACGGAATGCCGCTGGGGGGGTGAAGGGAAGATGTGTTTGGTGGTGGCATCATGCTGGAGTTGGCGGAAATAACAGAGGGTGATCATTTGAATGCGGAGGCTGGTGGGATGATAAGTGATGACAAGGGGGACCCTATCATGTTTCTGGGAGGGAGGAGAAGGCGTGAGGGCGAATGCGTGGGAGATGGGCCGGACACGGTTGAGGGCCCTGTCAACGACCGTGGGTGGAAAACCTCAGTTAAGGAAGATGGAGGACATGTCAGAGGAACTGTTTTGGAAGGTAGCATCATCAGAATAGATGCAACGGAGGCGAAGGAACTGAGAGAATGGGATGGAGTCCTTACAGGAAGCGAGGTGTGAGGAGCTGTAGTCGAGGTAGCTGTGGGAGTTGGTAGGCTTGTAATTGATATTGGTGGACAGTCTATCACCAGAAATTGAGACAGAGAGGTCAGGGAAGGGAAGGGAAGGGAAGTGTCAGAGATGGACCATGTGAAAATGATGGAGGGGTGGAGATTGGAAGCAAAATTAATAAATTTTTCCAAGTCCCAACGAGAGCATGAAGCAGCACCGAAATAATCATTGATGTACCAGAGAAAGAGTTGTGGGAGGGGGCCAGAGTAGGACTGGAACAAGGAATGTTCCACATACCCCATAAAGACAAAAACAGAATTACCTGGAAAAACTCAGCAGGTCTGGCAGCATCGGTGCAGAAGAGCAAAGTTGATGTTTTGAGTCCTCATGACCCTTCAACAGAACTGAGTAAAATTAGGAGAGGGGTGAAATATAAGCTGGTTTAAGGTGGGTGAGGTGGGGGGAGAGAAGTTGGGGGGGTGGGGGGGCGCGTGTGGTTGTAGGGACAAGCAAGCAGTGATAGGACCAGGTAATCAAAAGATGTCACAGACAAAAGAACAAAGAGGTGTTGAAGGTGGTGATATTATCTAAGAGAGTGTGCTACTTAAGAATGGATGGTAGGGCACACAAGGTACAGCTGTGACCTTTTGTAAGAAGCTATCATTGTTCAGCAGATTTGTGCTGGAATATGAATATAACGTTTGATCATTTTTCTTTCTACTGTTTGTCTGGCAACCAACCCAATCCTTGTAATACAGATGTATTCCTAAATACGTCTTGCATCTCCCATGTCATGCTTATTATTGCAAGTACGCATGAGATTGAGTTTCTCATAAGCACAAAGACCTACAATTGGTGACATATCTTTCTGTACAACTAAAAATAACTATTTTTAATAGTGCACTTATAAGTGGTAATGGGGTCTTGTGGTGCAGTGGGTAGTGTCTCTGCCTCTGAGCAGAAGCACAGAGTTTAAGTCCAACTCCAGGACTTAAGGGCTACTGAAGATTCATTAGTAACATGGCCAAAGCCTTCCAGTAAGAGTGGGAGAGACTCCTGGTCAGCCGTGCTTGATTTGGAATGGTACCCTCAAGCTAACCTCTGGCTACAGGCTGGTGATTGTTCCAGGACAAGACTAGCTATGGCTAACAGACATAGCATCTGTTTTAATAATGTGTTTTTCCTGTAAGGACTCCATCCCATTCTCTCAGTTCCTTCACCAAAATCGCATCTGTTCTGATGATGCTACTTTCAAAAACAGTTCCTCTGACATGTCTTCCTTCTTCCTTAACCGAGGTTTTCCACCCACGGTGGTTGACAGGGCCCTCAACCTTGTCCAGCACATTTGCCGCGCTTCCGCCCTCACACCTTCCTCTCCTTCCAAGAAACATGATGGGGTCCCCCTTGTCCTCACTTATCATCCCAACAACCTCCGTATTCAAAAGATCATCCTCCGCCATTTCGGCCAACTCCAGCATGATGCCACCACCAAACACGTGTTCCCTTCATCCTCCCCCCCACCGGCGGCATTCCTCAGGAATTGTTCCCTCCGGGACACCCTGGTCCACTCCTCCATCACCCCCTACACATCAAACCCCTCCCATGGCACCTTCCCATGTAACCACAGAAGGTGCAACACCTGCTCCTTTACTTCCCCACTCCTCACCATCCAAGGGCCCTTTCAAGTGAAGCAGCATTTCACTTGCACTTCCCTCAATTTAAACTACTGCATTCGCTGCCCCCATTGCGGTTTCCTCTACATTGGAGAGACCAAACGTAGACTGGGTGACCATTTTGCAGAACAGCTTCGGTCTGTCTGCAAGCATGACCCAGACCTCCCTGTTGCTTGCCATTTCAACACTCCACCCTGCTCTCATGCCCACATGTCTGTCCTTGGCCTGCTGCAATTTTCCAGTGAAGCTCAACGCAAACTGGAGGAACAGCACCTCATCTTCCAACTAGGCACTTTACAGCTTTCTGGACTGAATATTGAGTTCAACAACTTTAGATCATGAACTGTTTCCTCCATCCCCACTCCATTTCTGATCCCCCTTTTTTTCCAATAATTTATTTAGATTTTTCTTTTCCCACCTATTTCCATTATTTTTAAATGTATTTCCATCCATTTTTTTTATCTCTACCTTTTAGCCTATTTCGATCCCTTCCCCCCACCCCACACCCACTAGGGCTATCTGTAGTACTTTCTACGCTTAATGTCACCTATAAGCACGTTTCTTAGCTAATTTCACCACCGTCAACACCTCTTTGTCCTTTTGTCTATGACATCTTTTGGCAATCTCCACCTATCACTGGCCCTCTATCCAACTCTACCTGTCCCACCACCCCGCTACCCCTGACTTAAATCAGCTTATATGTCACCTCTTTTCTATTTTTCCTTAGTTCTGTTGAAGAGTCAAATGGACTTGAAAAGTTAACTGTATTCCTCTCCGCAGATGCTGTCAGACCTGCTGAGTTTTTCCAGGTATTTTTATTTTTGATTCTGTTAAGCATGTTTTTTGTCTGTCTCATGTATCATTAGTTGCCAGAAGCTTCTAAGTCTAGGTCTTGTAAGTGCAGGGTGCTGATAACACAGCTTTGTTCACTGGTATGACTATTCTCAAATATTCCATCCCTTGTCACATGGCAGTACACTGAGTCAACCAAGAGTAATATTGGGTGAGGTATAAAAACGGCATTCTGTCAATACCTGTCAGGTTCCCATCTGGCAGATTAGGTTAAAATTACCTCCCCCACCCTTGGTCCTTTTGCAATTTATTAGACTGATTTTAATTTTTGGCAGTAGTGGAAAATGGGTCATTGTGAATTAGCCGCCTCTGGAGAAGGCTACCTGTGCTGATGTCCTCCGTATGCATCAGGAACCTGTGCAGGAGCACTGTCCTGGAATCACACAGTGCAGCCAGCTAATCCAACACCAGATACCTATTTTGAACCATGGAGGCCCAGATGAGGAATTTGCGTGTCACTGCAAATAGTAAGCACTGAGCCATATGAGGGGCTCAGCACTGGTGTCATTTGAAGGGCCATGCATTCAAATTGCAGGTTGAGTAATTTTTAAGAATTTCTGCTATTGCAAAGTATTTGGAAGCACTCTGAAGTATTTTTGGAGGTGTTGTAGTGAGTTCCTGGATATGGCCAGATGTGTTGCTGCATCCTCAGAGGGAGAGCAGGGGAGTAGGTGACAACTCCACACAAAGACTACAGCAAGTTTTGTCGCAGCAGTTACAGTGCCTCTCGGTCTGTAACATGATAAGGAGCAGAAGCTTTGGAGAAGGCAAGGTCTGCGCGATGCCCTCTGCTAACTTGGAATGGACTCCTCCATGCTTTTTGATAGTGAGAAAAGACCAGGCAATGCACCCAGCGTCTAGGTGTGCATACCCATCAACGTCCATTTGTGATCCACCCTGTCAAGTCCTCATCTGAGTCCTCTGCAGCAGAACTCATCTGTGAAATCACCCACCAGTGGGCTGGCAAACAAATCTTCCTTTCTCTTTGGCCTGGCTGCAATTCACTCACACCCACATTACTCAGCACATCCTGGTGCCAACTCAATAATAGCCTCTAAGGTGTGTTCAGTGTCAATATCTGAGCTACGGGTGCCAGATTAGGACATTTTCATTACTGGTGCTCTCTCTTTCCCTCTTCCTTCCTGGGCTGGCAGCAGTATTTGCATATCTGAAAGCAGGAAATCAGAAGGGGAAAGTTGGGATGAAGGAAGGGGGTTGGGGTGGGAAGAGTTCCATGGTTTCACTAACTGCAGCTTGCTTATCTGCCAGGTTGCAGCATGAGGATGAGCTGGGAGTGGAGAAGGGGCAGGAACATACCATTACATCCTCTGTGGAACTCTGGAGATACAGCTGTTCCTGGTCCCTGCCAGTTTTGCCCAACTCACTTCTATTGTGCATTATGTTATCTTGCAAGAGGGGGCAAAATATCAGTGATTGGTTGGTGCGCATGCCATAGCTGGAGGTGTGTGGAGGCAGCAAGTTGGCAGAATTGGTAATAGTTGTGGTAGGCTACTCCTTGTTTATGTTCAAGCTGTAAGTGATTTCAAAGGTCACACTCTTTAAAGCTAAATCCACGCTAAGGAATTTAATTACAGTGGAGGAAGGGTGTGTGCTGCTGCTCTGCTTATACCATGACATCACTTTGGGGACAGATAGGAAAAGTCGTAAGCCCCAAGAGCTACCTCATACAGTGCAGGAATTGAACCCATGCTGTTGGCATTATGCTGCAACACCCTCTTCGTCAACTGAGCTAGTTGGCCCCTGGCAGCATTGGAACATGGATGAGGTGGAGTATCTGGATGTTAGGCATGAATCCTGCATGCCAAGGAGTGCTGCTGGGTGACTGATAGGCATGTGGTTCATTGACCAGCATGAGAGGTACTGTGGTGGGCTGAAAATGTCATGTGAAAATATATTCACTGATCTTAACCACTCAAGTGAGATTCTTGTGACATTTTACTGCAAAGTTGCACTATTTGTGGAACTACAGCCAAGGCCTTGGGTTTGGGAGTTGACCTCCCAGGCTCCATGCTCCCACTCCCTTCTGAAGGTGCTCCTTAAGGGTCTCCTGGTTCCCTGAGGAGCCATGGTGTCTCTCCTCCTGTTGACCTCCACTATTAATGTTTTCAGTACCACGTCTGTCACCCTGGAGCCCTCTCTCTGTCCTGATGTTCCACATTCCATGTTTTAAATTCCAGCAATGTAGCTTCCCTTTAAATAGTACAAGGTGGCCTTTGAACACTTACTGCCACCTTAATTGTTCACTCCCTCCACCACTGGTGCACAGTGGCAACAGTGTTTTCTATGTACAAGAGGCACTGCAGCAACTTGACAAGGTTCCTATGACAGCATCTTCCAAACCTGCAACCTAGAAGGAGAGAGCAGCAGATGTAATGGACCAAGCCACACACCATCCTGACTTGGAACTACTTCACCGTTCCTTCCAGCAGCTGGATCAGAATCCTGGAACTTCTTTCATAACAGCACTGTAGGTGTATCTATACCACATGGACGACAGTGGTTCAAGAAGGTGACTCACCACCACTTTCTCAAGGGCAGTTAGGGATAGGCAACAAAAGCTGGTCTAGCCAGCAAAGCTTACAACACATGAAAGAATAAAAATAAAAGAAGAGCAGGCTAGCTTCCAACAGTTCCAGGGTCTCCTGCTGAGTACAAAGAGGCTGGAAGGAACACAATGAATGTGGGCATCACTGGCAAGGCCAGCATTTGTTGCCCATTGTTAATTGGCATTGAACTGACCTTGCTAGGTCATTTCAGAGGGCAGTTAAGAGTCAACCACAGTGCTGTGGGTCTGGAGTCACATGTAGACCAAACCAAGTAAGGACAACAGATTTATTGGAACCATTACTTACACTATATTCCAGATTTATTAACTGAATTCAAATTCCACCAGCTTCCATTAGCCTGGGTTTCTGGATTACTAGTCCAAGCGACATTATCACTATGTCACTATCTCCCCCTACCATCATGGAAATGAAGTGGGAAAACCAAATTTGTATGCTGGCCACCTCCAATGGAACTGGGGTGGGCAAGTCACAAATTGCAACCCATGTGCCCAAAAACATGGCAGATGAATGTTCATCTGACAAACCATCAGGCTGTGCAAAACAGGACACTTACAAATGTAAGAGAATATTTATAAAATTTTATCCTGTATTATTGTTGTTAGTGCATTTCAGATGCTGAATTATAACTGCATCATGATTAACTAATTTCAAGTATATTTTACCTCAAAATTATACTGATACAAATGTAGAAACAGGAATAGGCCATTCAGCCCTTTGAGATTGTTGCACCCATTCAGTTAGATCATGACTGATCTGTATCTTAACTCCATCTATGCAGCTTGGACTGTAACCCTTAAAATACTTTCTTAACAAATCTCTTAATTTGAATTCTGAAATTCTCAGTTGATATAGCTTCAGCACGATTTTTAGGGAAGAAGTTCCAGATTTACACTGCCCTTTTTCTGAAGAAGTATTTTCTGACATCACCCTTGAACATATAAGCTCTAATTTTAAACTTATCCTCCCTCGTTCTGGCACTCCCATCAGAGGAAAACATTCTGATCTACCATATCAAATCCTTTAATTATCTTAAACACTTAAATAAGATCACTCCTTAATTTCCTACATTCAAGGAAATACAAGTGGAGTCTATACAGCCTGTCCACCTAATTTAACCCTGTAGCTCTGTGGTATCATTCTGATAAGTCTGCATCTCACCCCCTCCAAAGCCTTTATTTCCTTCTTAAAGTGTGGTGCCCAGTACTCAGTGCAGTACTCCAGACAGATTCTAACCAGAGCTCTATAAATCTGTAACATAACTTTCACGTCTTGGTATTCCAGCCGCCTTAAGGCAAAGGCCAATAGTCCATTAATATTTGATTCGAAACGTTAACTGTTTCTCTCTCCACAAATGATCGCATCATGCTGAGTATTTCCATCACTTTGTGCTTTTATTCCAAAATTCCATTAGGCTTTTTAATTATTTTGTCTGCTACATGTCCACTAACTTTTAGTGAGTTCTGTACTTGGAACCCGAAATCCCTACACTGATCCATAACTTCTTGTCATTTAGAAAATAACTACACCAGGGGATTAACTAAATAACTAACAGTATTACTAAAATTGTTTAATCTCCCTCAATAGGGATTTATTCTTGTATGACCAGCAGCATAACCTTTATTTTGTAAGTATATGTGTGACTGTACGGTGGTGGGGGTGTTAGGTGGGTGGGTTGACAGGTTTAATGAGCTGTTTTCTCCCCCTTCAAGAAGATGCTTACATTTAAGTCTAACAATGATGCCAATTTCCTGCTCCACTTGTTCCCCCAGTTCCTCTTTGGTTATATTTACCATTGAAATATTGGTGAAAAGCAACTTTCTATGAATAATCTTATACACTGTCCAATGCTTTAAAGGTATTGATGTGACATGTTCTGCAGAACAGGGAATAATAACTTGCTCACTGCTGTCAGGGCAAATCACACTGTGCACCTGTATTTGTTCTTCCCCAATAGCAATGCAGAAGACAGCATGTCATAGAGATAAGGAATTGCTCACACTACGTGTACTAAATATAGGATTATACAGCATCGAAAGGTTGTGAAATTACCTTGCATTTCAGTGATGAACTTCAGACTTATATAATGTTTTTGCTGGCTGATTTGTGTTTAATGAAAAGCTATCTCTGAGCTGATGAGTTCTGCCACTGGGGAGTTGTTTCTCTGTTATGGTCAGAATCAATTGCCAAAGCAATTCTGGAACTTCAATAAATTTTTAAAATGGTTTGCAATTGAGGATTTTTTCTCTTTTTTGGCTGCCATCATTAGAATCTAGAGGACACAGGTTCAAACTTGACAAGTCTCAAGCAAGGGAGAATCAAGTATTTTTTCCAAATGCAGAACAAAAAATGTTTTGTATTTTGTTATTAGAATCCTTCAGACAAGAACTAGATAATGAAGAGGTTGTGAATAAGATCAAACAATATGGGAAACAAAAACAGAATTACCTGGAAAAACTCAGCAAGTCTGGCAGCATCGGCGGAGAAGAAAAGAGTTGACATTTGGAGCCCTCATGACCCTTCAACAGAACTGAGTGAATATTAGGAGAGGGGTGAAATATAAGCTGGTTTAAGGTGGGGGGGTGGGGGGACAGAAGTGGGGGGGGGGTGCGGTGTGGTTGTAGAGACAAGTAAGCAGTGATAGGAGCACTTAATCAAAAGATGTCACAGACAAAAGAACAAAGAGGTGTTGAAGGTGGTGATATTATCTAAACGAATGTGCTAATTAAGAATAGGTGGCAGGACACTCAAGGTACAGCTCTAGTGGGGATGGGGTGGAAAGGCTA
Organism: Carcharodon carcharias; assembly: GCF_017639515.1. Lineage (NCBI taxonomy): Eukaryota > Metazoa > Chordata > Chondrichthyes > Lamniformes > Lamnidae > Carcharodon > Carcharodon carcharias. The sequence goes on along the minus strand of NC_054467.1, from coordinate 219,144,753 downwards.
ACAGGCTATAAAAGATATAGATTTAAAAATAATGGAAATAGGTGGGAAAAGAAAAATCTATATAAATTATTAGAAAAAACAAAAGGAAGGGGGAAGAAATGGAAAGGGGGTGGGGATGGAGGAGGGAGTTCAAGACCTAAAGTTGTTGAATTCAATATTCAGTCCAGATGGCTATAAAGTGTCTAGTCGGAAGATGAGGTGCTGTTCCTTCAGTTTGTGTTGGGCTTCACTGGAACAATGCAGCAAGCCAAGGACAGACATGTGGGCAAGAGAGCAGGGTGGAGTGTTAAAATGGCAAGCGACAGGGAGGTTTGGGTCTTTCTTGCGGACAGACCGCAGGTGTTCTGCAAAGCGGTCACCCAGTTTACATTTGGTCTCTCCAATGTAGAGGAGACCACATTGGGAGCAATGAATGCAGTAGACTAAGTTGGGGGAAATGCAAGTGAAATGCTGCTTCACTTGAAAGGAGTGTTTGGGCCCTTGGACGGTGAGGAGAGAGGAACTGAAGGGGCAGGTGTTGCATCTTTTGCGTGGGCATTGCGAGGTGCCATAGGTGGGGGTTGAGGAGTAGGGGGTGATGGAGGAGTGGACCAGGGTGTCCCGGAGGGAACGATCCCTACGGAATGCCGCCGGGGGGGTGAAGGGAAGATGTGTTTGGTGGTGGCATCATGCTGGAGTTGGCGGAAATGGCGGAGGATGATCCTTTGAATGCAGAGGCTGGTGGGGTAATAAGTGAGGACACGGGAGACTCTATCATGTTTCTGGGAGGGAGGAGAAGGCATGAGGGCGGATGCACGGGAGATGGGCCGGACACAGTTGAGGGCCCTGTCAACGACATTGGGTGGAAAACCTCAGTTAAGGAAGAAGGAAGACATGTCAGAGGAACTGTTTTTGAAGGTAGCATCATCAGAACAGATGCGACGGAGGCGAAGGAACTGAGAGAATAGGATGGAGTCCTTACAGGAAGCGGGGTGTGAGGAGCTGTAGTCGAGGTAGCTGTGACCGCTTTGCAGAACACCTGCGGTCTGTCCGCAAGAAAGACCCAAACCTCCCTGTCGTTTGCCATTTTAACACTCCACCCTGCTCTCTTGCCCACATGTCAGTCCTTGGCTTGCTGCATTGTTCCAGTGAAGCCCAACGCAAACTGGAGGAACAGCACCTCATCTTCTGACCAGGCACTTTACAGCCTTCTGGACTGAATATTGAGATCAGCAACTTTAGATCTTGAACTCCCTCCTCCATCCCCACCCCCTTTCCATTTCTTCCCTCTTCCTTTTGTTTTTTCTAATAATTTATATAGATTTTTCTTTTCCCACCTATTTCCATTATTTTTAAATCTATATCTTTTATGGCCTGTTAGCCTTTCCAACCCACCCCCACTAGAGCTGTTCCTTGAGTGTCCTGCCATCCATTCTTAATTAGCACATTTGTTTAGATAATATCACCACCTTCAATACCCCTTTGTTCTTTTGTCTGTGACATCTTTTGATTATCTGCTCCTATCACTGCTTGCTTGTCCCTACAACCACACCGTTACCACCCCCCCCCCAACTTCTCTCCCCCCATTTCCCACCCCCCACCTTAAACCAGTTTATATTTCACCCCTCTCCTAATATTCACTCAGTTCTGTTGAAGGGTCATGAGGACTCGAAACGTCAACACTTTTCTTCTCCACCGATGCTGCCAGACCTGCTGAGTTTTCCCAGGTAATTCTGGTTTTGTTTTGGATTTCCTGCATCCGCAGTTTTTTGTTTTTATCAAACAATATGGGGATAGGTACAAACTGAGACAGCCAAATACCCCAACAAGAAACAAGTTCCTATGATACTGAGGGTGATGGATGTAGTAGTATTGACAATGGCATCTCCACATGCCCTCTTCAAGTTCACCTTGTTCTTAAGATCCACTTGCTGACCCCTCAAAGTTATTCTTACTAAAGTGTTGACCGCCCCATTCCCCTGCTGGTTCCCATGCTACCTGATATTGTAAATTGTTCCCTTTTCACAGGGAACAATCCCCTCATCATCCCCTCCTCAAAGTCACAACCTTGACTCTTCTGTTCCTGTAACTATCTCCCACCTATAAACTCCTGATCCTCTCCAAAGTCCTTGAACATGTTGTCTTCTGCTGAATCTTTCTGGTCAGTTTTCAGTCTCTGCTATGGCACTGAAGCTGCCCTATTCAAGGTCACAAATTACATCCTTTGTGCCTAGACTGTGACTATGGCGGATCACCAGTCTTTGATACAGTTAATCATGCCACTTTCCTCTAATCCCTCTCCTTTTTTGTCCAGCTGAGTGACACCAACCTGGTTTCACCCTTTTCTCTGCATTTGGTACAAGGGAATCTCTTTCAATAGCTGCTTTTCCTATATCTTTACTTTTATGTTTCCTAAAGATTTTTCTTTAGTCCCCCAATATTTCTCATTTATATTCTGCTCCAGTAGGACATCATCCAAGGACAACACAATGTGTTCCACATGTACACTGACAACACCCAGTTCTATCTCACTAGTACATTTCTTGACCCTTCCACTGCCTTTGTGTTATCACTTTGATGGACAAATATCTAATCCTGGATGAGGTGCAATTTCCTCTAATTAAAATTTTGGGAAGGTCAGAGCTTGATTCCAAGCACCAGCTTTCCTTACCATCAATTCCATCCCTCTCCTGAGCCACTGTTTCAGGTTGATCCAAACTTTGTGCCTCAGCATCTGATTTGACCTCGAGCTGAACTGTTGATTCCATATCCTCTGCATCACAAACATGTAGGAAGCCTCTACTTCCGCTGTCTCTGTACCTACCTCAGCCCTCGTACATCATCTGTTACCTCCAGACTCGGCCAATCCAATTCTCCCATCTTTCATTCGTCATAAACTTGAACATGCCTGAAAATTATAACCTAACCCGGACCCTGCCCCATTTATACACCAAACCTGTGCTTGCTGATCAATATTAACTTCCAGTTCATCAGCACTTCAAATTTAATATCCTCATCCCCATGTTTAAATGCTCCATGATTTCAGCCCTTCCCATTTCTATACCCTCCTCCAGCCCTACAACACTTGAAGACCTCTATCTTCCTCAGACCTTGGCTTCTTAAGCAACCCTTACTGTAATATTCCTTTAATGGATAGCGACATGCAATTACTAGAAGGGAAGAGTGTCATGTGCTCCAGTCTCAGTTTCACTTTTGTCTGTGAGCAGAACACAGTACAGACAGCTCTGCTGCTGATGTCCTCAAGCATGTATGCATGTTCTGATGAGCTTAGTTTAAATAAGTAAAACCACAATGTGTTTACACAGCCCCTTATGAGTAATCGATGCCTTTATATCATAAAAACACAACAGCCCTGACTTCTTTCTCCCCATTATTGTTTCCTGTGCCTTCAACTGACTAGACCAAGGCTCTGGAATTCGTTCACTAAACATCTCCACTTCTCCACCTCTCTTGTCCATTAAGAGCAGCCTTAAAATCTATCTATCTACCTAATAGATGGAATCATCCCAGATTTGCACCAAGTGCAGTAGCAGGCAGGTAAAATGATATTTTACCTGCCAGCCGCAATGGCGGGTTTCCACACTGTATCATCCCAAACCTGCCACATTATTGATGCATTCCTGGGAAACACACCATTTCCATGGTGGGCGGGCTCTGATTCACCTGCCACGCTGTCACCTTACTACTTCGTCATATTTAAAGTACAGCCACTCTGAGTGCTTCCAGCCCAGGGCTGCAGCAAAGAAGACATGGCAAGAAGACTGCAGCCCTTAAGCACCTTTTGGACATCATAGAGACCCATTGTGATGCTCTCTATCCCCGCTCTGGCCACAGGAGGGGGAGCTACACTGCGGTTTGGTAGGTAATGGCAGTGGTGATCAGTGCCAATATTGCACAGAAGAGGTTGGCCATCCAATGCAGATAGAGATTGAATGATCTCATCCGTACAGCCAGGGTGTGGCAACCATTTCATCACTTTAAACTCACACAGTCAAGACCATCACACATTCACTGGCATTTCACTCACTGCCAGTTCAAGGGACATCACCACCCATTCTCACATGCATACCCTCCCATCTCCATCCGGCCTCATCTCCACTGGAGACTGCCTCCTCAACCCTCACCACCTTGAGGCCACTTGCACAGATCAACATGTGCGTTCCCCACACACCCTGTGATACTTCCCTTCCCCAGTACAGGCCTCATCCTGCAACCTCTTCCCTTGCTTGAGGCCACATCTCCTCCTTCCTCAAGCAAGCCCAGTCCTGAAGCAACTGAAAAGCCACCCAAATATGGCTGATCTGGTAGACAGAGACCTGCCCATGAGGTCCCCAAAAGTGATGTGGTGTTGTCTGTGAAGCCTGGTGCTGATGACTGCGAGTGCTGACCGAAGCAAGGCAGGCAAACAAACCTTTAAGTCCTGAGTGAAGTGCAGCCCACCAAGTGCACATCGCTTATGTGCTGTTGTGAAACACGTCAGCGTGTTTTCCAGTGGGGTGGGGGGGTGGCGAACAAATCCAACCTAATAATTAGGCAGGCCTAACAATTATATGCTTATGTATTACAATGAGGTTCCTGATATCCGACGGCAGGGAACGTGGCCCACCATCAGTGGCTGAGCGGATGTTTGCAATCTGGCTTACATATAAGTTTTGACAGTGAGGGGTATCACTGCTGACGTATTTACGGGTGGGGGTGGCATGTAAAATAGAATGGGTGGCCAGCCCACTGCCTTCCCACCCACCACCCGAACTGCCCCCATAATACCATGGGCAAGCGAGCCGTCAATCAGTCTGCCTGCCCTTAAGTCTTTTGAGGCCCTTAACTAGCCATTGATTGGCCAGTTAAGGTCCCGTTTTCGCCCTCGCTGCAATAATATGTGCGGCTGGAGAAGGTGGATCGAAGGACCCCAGTCCGCTTATTCAGCATCTCGGGTGAAAAGGTGGGAAGGACAAGGAGAGTGGGTTACCTTGCATGTCCCCCAAGATAGTACCCCCTCTTTTTTGCCTCCAGAGCCTGACACCCCACCCCCACCTCCTTTTCTTGGGCTCACCGACACCCCCTGGACTAGAAGCCCCAGACTCACGTTAATCTGGTATCCATGTTGTCTTCTGCTCAGGACTCCCTTGTAGTCCCAGAAAGGGCCATTGCTGAGTTCTGGTGCTGCTGGGGTTGCTCAGCTGCCAGCCAGTCTGAAGTCCCACATTTCCCTCATTATGGCAGTCCCCAGTTTTGGGGCAGCCTTTTTTAAAGTCTGTCAGCTCAAGACCAGCTTTTCTGTTGGCGGGTGAGCAATACAACACCCGCACTCCCTGCCCCCCCAACCCCTGCCCCCTCCGTCCCATAAAATTCAGCCCAAGACGAGATTGGGAGGAGCATTATGCTCACATCTTTGCATCACCCGATCACCTGAGGCTGGGAGAGAGCTTAACCTCAGAGCCATATTTCCACATTAGAGGTTAAACCCTTTCAACTTGATCAGTGGATAGGAGCAGAATTTCAGTTCACTGGAAGCTACTGCCAAGGTTCAGACAAGACAAACACTGTTTCTCAGCTAAGTGGTCAGGACAGTTCCTTCCCCTGGAAGGGAGATGGGTGGGATGCCCAGGGCAAGAGAGGCTAGGGGGTGGGGGAAGGGTAACAGAGCTCTAGATTTCCATATGAGCCCAGAGAAGCACTCAGGCAGCACAATGTGCCACCCATTCCTGTAGCAGCTAGCACCATCAAGTCGCTGCAGTGTGTCTATTCATGAGGCTCACAGATCACAAGTGAAGAGGTGGAAATAGGGTAGAAATGCAGAATCCAAAAGCCAGCTTAACAGATCCTCCAGCTTTGAACTCAGGGATTCTGATCTGCCCCAGAAGTCCGACCCAGTTGAACCATTTGAACCAGTTGTCAACTGAGATAAGAGATGGCAATGCCAGCTGGTCTAGTTCAACTGAGGTTAATTTGAGATGTTTTTTTTAACCAATTGAACTGGTTCCAATTGAGACCAGTTCAGCTAGTGATGTTTGTCAGCTCAACTTGTTCCAGTTGAGATCGGTTTAATGGGCTCCACAGGGGTCAGAGTCAAATTGCTCCAGTTGGGACAGGCTCGAATGAGAAATATCAAGCTGACAGTTGGATTTCAATCAACCGATAGTTTGATTTGTGATTTATTTGTGAGAGAGGAGATTTTACTCACCACTCTATTATGTTCATTTAGGCATAGGTAAGTATCACTCATGGGCATCAGCATGATGTGTAAGCGGGAAGAAAATCACAGCAACACCTCCGGGACCAAACAACGGCTGGATTTTACACACCCCGGCATAAATTTAGGGATCGAGCCCGCCTCCACCTAGCTCGCTCACCTCCTTTAATTTTTTGGGCCACAGCCCTTTAATTAGTATGAGACGGGAATTCCATCTGTCTCCAGGCTGATGCCCTGCTTCATGGGGCTGCTGGCCAATCAGAGGCTGGCAGCCCTGCACACCAGCAGCGCCAAGCAGGAGCAGTGGCTACTGCTGGTACCACAGAAAGGTTAAGAAGGTGGTGTTCAGTTATGGACCCAGACATTCAGGTAAGTCCAAGATTCTGCTGGGGCCAGGCAGACAGGCCCCGGTGAGAAGGGTTGTGGGGATGTGGGGCATTAATTGCCTACTTAAGGGTCTCAATTGGGCCATGGGCGAGCAACTCACCCGACGCCTCCCCGGACACCCCTAGAATCATCGAGGGGGCGGGTGGACTCACAGCAGGTACACTGCCACTGGCATGTGCCCTAATAATAGTTTCACCTGTCAGTTTCCTCGCCTGTGGGTGACCTGTTAATAGAGCGCAAGATGTGTGTGTGAATAAATGCTGCTTTGGATTAAGCCTAATTTTGAAGTGGAATTTGAGTTTATATAATTCTACATTTTTCCAGACTAAATGCTCATAATAAAATATGTGACAGATTGACTACAGCTGTACAAACTTTTTTTTGTGAAAAACAGAAACAGAAAGATGCACACACACTCAATTGAAAGAGCATATCATTCATGTCAACTTTCAGCTTCTTATTTAGATATGGGATCTCTCTGAGATATAGTTGTTCAGCCTCACAATCTCTTTTGATGCAGCTTCCTCATGTAGCACTTGTGTGCGGAGATGATGGGTGAAAAATGCTATAACAGTTATAAGTGGGGAGAAAAGAGAAACATTAAGCAAGAAATTATTTATATTGTAAAGTCACTATAGAAAAGAAACATCCAACAACTGATAAAACGAGGGATTAAAAAGTGTAGATCTGAAACATGGAATAGCTACCAGAGAATGTGATGGCAATTTAAGATTAAAGGCACTTTTTAAAAATCCTTTCATGGGATGTGGTTGTTGCTGGCAAGGCCTGCATTTGTTGCCCATCCCTAATTGCCCTTGCTTGATCATTTCAGAGGGCAGTTAAGAGTCAAGCATATGTAGGCTAGACCAGGTAAGGACATTAGTGAACCAGATGGGTTTTTACAACAATTGATGATGGTTTCATGGTTATCATTACTGAGACTTATTCCAGATTTCCAGCTGCCCTGGTGGGATTTGAGCCCCTTGACTCCCCCAGCATTAGTCTCTGGATTACTACTCCAGCAACATTACCACTGTGGTAAAAGCAAAACACTGCAGATGCTGGAAATGCAAAACAAAAATAAAAATAAAAATACCTGGAAAAACTCAGCAGGTCTGACAGCATCTGCAGAGAGGAACACAGTTAACATTTCAAGTCCCTATGACTCTTCAACAGAACTAAGGAAAAATAGAAGAGAGGTGAAATATAAGCTGGTTTAAGGCAGGGTTGGGACAAGTAGAGCTGGATAGAGGGCCAGTGAAAGGTGAAGATAGCCAAAAGATGTCATAGGCAAAAGGACAAAGGTTTTGACAATGGTGATATTAGCTAAGAAATGTACTAATAGGTGACATTAAGGGTAGAAAGCAGGACGAGCAAGGTACAGATAGCCCTAGTGGGGGAAGGGATCGAAATGGGCTAAAAGGTAGAGATAAAACAATGGATGGAAATACATTTAAAAATAATGGAAATAGGTGGGAAAAGAGAAATATATATAAATTATTGGAAAAAAGGGGGATCAGAAAGGGGGTGGGGATGGAGGAAAGAGTTCATGATCTAAGATTGTTGTACTCAATATTCAGTCCGGAAGACTATAAAGTGCCTAGTCGGAAGATGAGGTGCTGTTCCTCCAGTTTGCATTGAGCTTCACTGGAACATTACCCTACGGCACAGTCTACCCCTTGTAAGTTGTTTCCTTTAATAGGACTCAACGTCCAGCTGTGATTGGGGGCTTTGCCCTGGAATGAAGACCACCAGTGCTGATGAAGTTTGGATACAGTCTTTCTGGACATGAACTCTTCCTCCTCCTCCTTTTTGCTCAGGATCTGGAATGTGCTGGCTGAAAGTGAAGTGGAAGCAGATTTCAGTCATGGTTTTTAACCGCTCCCAAGTCTGTCTCTCTCCCACCTCTCCAGTCTCTCTTTCCCTCCCCACCTCCCCAGTCTCTCTCTCTCTCCCCTCCCCAACTCTCCAGCTTCTCTCTTTCTCCCCCCAGCCCCCCAGTCTCTCTCTCTCGCGTTCTTTCTCTCCCTGCCTCCCCAGTCTCTCTCTCTCTCTGCCCACCTCCCCAGTTTCTCTTTCTTTCTCTCTCCGCCTCCCCAGTCTCTCTCTTTCTCCAACTCCCCAGTCTCTCCCTCCCTCTCTGTCTCTCTCTCCCCACCTCCCAGCCTCTCTCTCCCCACATTCCAACCTTTCTCTCTCATGCCCTCTACCTTCCCACTCTCTCTCTCTCTGTCACCCCCATCTTTCCAGTCTCTCACTCTCTCTCCCTCCCTCCCTAGTATCTCTCTCTCTCAATCTCTCATCCCCACCTCCCCAGTCTCTCTCTTTCTCTCTCTCTCTCTTCCCATTTCCCCAGTATCTCTCACTTTCTCAGCCCCACCTCCCAGCCTCCCTCTCTCTCTCACCCCCACATCTCCAATCTCTCTCCCTCTCACCTCCCAGCTCCCGAGCCTTTCTAACTGCACCCCCGCCCCCCTCAACCCCCCAGTCTTTCTCTCTCTCTCTCTATTTCTCTCTTTCTCTCCTCACCTCCCAGGTATCTCTCTTTCCCCCAACCTACCCAGCCTCTCTCACTCTCTTTCCCCACCCCACCCCACCCCACCTTCCCAGTCTCTTACCCCTTCCAATCTATCTTACCCCAGGCCCAGCCAGACACAACCCAAGCGTCTCCCTGCAACCGCGCCCCCCACCAACACCGCCCGCCTAATACACATGCTCAAACAGTGCAACATGTTTCTCCCACTCCCTGAAAGGAAAATGAGCCAGAGTTCTGTAACTGGCACATATTTAGCCTGGTTATTCATCACCAGACCTAGCTTGCTTGAGCATGTCCGTTATTACATGTCTTGGCCTCAACTAAAATTACTGACTGTTTCAGAATCTTTCTAACTCTAAGGACAGCCCAAGCTTCCTTGCTTCATTAAGCATCCTCCTCCATGCCCCCCACTGTCACTTCTACTGACAAATGCAAAGAGATCATGGATTCCAAGAACTTTAAGATATTCATGGGTGCTTATACAGTTGCCTTCTTTTCCTCCACTCACATTCCCTGATCTCCACCCTAGTTGGCTCTGATACCCCCATCAGTGAAATTTCTCCCCCACAACCATTTCAGAGTAATTATTTGCTGTTGGGATTTCTGAAACTCAGTTGCACACTTGTGGGATGGCCGAGTTGGTATATAGATAGAGTTGACCAGCAGACACTTCTTAGGTGGAACACACTCTGTTTATTTACAAGGTACTCAGCAGTTACACAGTTGTGCTTCTACATCAAACCCTATCTCCATACTTCTAACTACAGATTACTGACTACTGAGGTTGCCTGTGCTACTCTTCTATTGGTTACACAAGATCATGTGACCTTCCTTTATAACATCCTTCTTAAAGGTATACTATACATTACATAAAACCATAATTACCACATCCCTCCCTCTTTACTCAGAAACATATTTTACATTTACAATTACAATTTTCTCAAAATAGCAGATTATTTACTCAGATAAGTAATTTACAAATTCTGTCTTTCTGGGGGTTTCCGTAGGCGTGTAGAACGTCTCAGCTCTATAACTTTAGGTGCTTTATCAGGAACCTCCTTTTCTGGAGCTGTCTGAACATCAGGTTCTTCGGCGGGTACGTGCAAGTCTGTTTCATCATCTCTTGCAGGTACAACAAGCACATCAACAGGAAACATTGGCCTGGTCGTGAACACTGGTGGAATCGTTTCTTGGCTATTTGTTTCTCTCTTCCTTAGATGGTCCACATGTCTCTGTATGTCTTCCACCTTTACACGGTAAGATAGAGGTCTATCACTGCACTTATTTCACCGGGTAAACACTTTCGTCCTTCTCCAAAGTTCTTCACATCTCTCCCATGGTAACTTTCCTCTCAAGGTTATGTGTGTCATGTCTAGTTTTCTGGCTTCCTTAACTCCTTTCCATCTTTCCCCCTAAATTTGGCATTATTAAGCTCAATCTCGTCCTGAGATGGCGTTTTATCAACACTTCCGCAGGTGTGACACCTGTTGTGTGAGGGGTGGTCCTGTAATGAAAAAAAAAGCCTGCTAGCTTGGTTGCTATGGAACCTCCGGTTAACTTCTTCATGCCTGACTTGAATGTTTGAACTACCCTGTCGGCCAGTCCATTTGAGGAAGGGTGGTATGGTGAAGTTTTTACATGAGTGATACAATAGAGGCGGATAAACCGTTGAAACTTAGCACTCGTAAATGCCTTGCCGTTATCAGAAATGACCACTTCAGAGGGTCTATTAATTGCAAAACATTGATGTCACTTCTCAACTGTAGCAGAGACATTGATGATTTCCATCCATTTTGAGTGGGCATCAATAATGAGCAGAAACATTTTTCCCATGAAAGGCACCACATAATCAATGTGTAATCATACCCATGGCCTTCCTGGCCACTCCCAAGTGTGTAATGGAGCTGTTGAAGGTAACTTTTGCAATTGCTGACACTGCACACAATTCTCCACTAAGCTCTCTATTTCTCCATCTATCCCAAGGCCACCATAGATAGCTGCGTGCTATGGTCTTCATTCGGGAGATTCCTGCATGTGCACTGTATAGTTCAATTAACAATGGCTTTCTTCCCATTGGAGGAATTATCATTCATGTTCCCCACAAAAAGATACCATCCTGGCTGTTTATTTCATGTCGTCTGTTAAAGTACGGTTTCATTTTGCCCGATACAGGCTCTTGTTACCAACCATGTAGCACTTGTTCTCATACTTGAGATAGGACTGGGTCCCTACTTGTCCAGTCTCTGATCTGCCGAGCACATACTTGCAATGAATCTAATAAATTTAACAATAACACAAGTCCTTGTGGAACTGATACATCTTCATCTTATTCTTGTAAGGACAAACAACTCAGTGCATCAGCATTTGCAATTTGATTTCAAGGCCTATGAACGAAAGTACACTTGTATGCTTCCAGGATCAGGGCCCAACATTGTGTTCTTGCTGAAGCTATGGGTGGTATAGCCTTGTCCTCACTGAACAATCCTAGCAATGGCTTGTGGTCAGAAACAAAAGTAAAATGACATTCCTGTACATACTGGTGAAATTTCTTGATACCAAAGATGATTGACAGGCCTTCTTTTTCTATCTGTGAGAAAGCCTTTGTCTGCTGTGATGAGTGTTCTTGACACATATCGTATAGGCCATTCAGTGCCATCGTCCATCCGATGGGAGCGCACTGCAGGGAAATGTGTCACATGTCAATACCAATTCTTTCCCCTGGTCATAATGCACTAATAGGTTGGATGAGTGCAACAATTGTTTCATCTTTATGAAAGCTTCTTTCTGGGATGCCTCCCAAGAATAACTTTGGTTTTTTTTGAGTAGAGAATGCAGGGGGGCCAGCACTGTAGACAAATTGGGAAAGAACCGCACATAATAGTTGATCATTCCTAGGAATGAGCTCTAAGGTGTTCTTCTTCTGGTGCAGGTGCCTCTCTTATGGCTCTCACTCTTTCCTCAACCAGGTGGAGGCCCTGTGAATCTACCCTGTGACCCAAATAGATTACCTCCCTCACTTGGAACGTGTACTTTTTTTTTAAACGCACTCCAGCTTGCAAGAAACATTTTAAGACTTCTAAGTTCACCAAATGCTCCTTTTCAGTGAGTCCTGTCACCAGAACATTATCTAAATAAACTACAGCATGGGGTCATCCCTACAGTAAACTTTCCATTCTTCTCTGGAAGATGGCACAAGCTGAGTAGATGCTGAAAGGCAATCGAGTATATTGGTACAACCCTTTGTGGGTATTAATTATGGCAAAATTCCCGGGAGGCCTTCTCTAACTCTAATTGTTGACAAGCATGACTCATATCAAGCTTCATGTGGGCAGTTCCACCTGCCAGCTTGGCATACAGGTCTTCAATTTTTGATATGGGGTGTCTGTCCAGCTTAGCTACTTTACTAACTGTCAATTTGTAGTCTCCACAAATTCAGACGCTTGGGTCAGGTTTAAGTGCGGGGTCTATTGGTGCTGTCCATTCTGAGAACTGCACAGGTTGTATAATGCCCAGTTTCTCTAATCTGTGTCGACCTTATCTTGCAGTACATTTGGTGATGGTCTTGCCTTCATGGATCAGGGGGTTGCTTCTGGATCCACATGAATTTTTACTTGCTGCCCCTGTATCTTCCCAAGTTCATCCTTGAAGATGTAGGCGTATTTTTGTAGTAGCTCTGGTATCCCACCTACTCTCAGCTAGAAAATTTATGCCCATTCTAACTTAATCTCCTTTAGCCAGTTTCATCCCAGGAGGCTTGGCCCCCTCCATCAAGGGTAGTTTTACCAATTGGCTTTTGTAATGGACAGTAACTCTGCTTATGCCTTTGACATGAATGCCTTCACCGGTGTATGTTTTTAATTTGTTATCAGTTTCTTCCAAATTTAATTTATCTCACCATAACTTAGATATTTGAAGGTGTGTTCATCAGTTAATGTAGTGGAAGCTCCTGTGTCAATTTCCATCCTAACAGGGCTGCCATTTATCTTCACTGTTACATATATTGGTTCTGTCTTTCCAACCTTCATATTAAATAATGAATAAATATTTGAGTTTGTTGCTTCAGGCTCTTCAACACTGTAAATCTCCTGGGGTTTTTTCTTTTGTTTGAAAGTCTGCCTGACCCTTTCTTTGCACCGTCTCATTATGTGTCCATTTCAATGACAAAAAAACATGCAATTTTTTTCTAAGCTGCCAATTGTTATAAGATTGCTTGTTTCCACCTCTATTGCAACTATTCCTTGTTTTTGTTGCTAAGTCATTTCTTTTTATTTTTCTGCTAGCGGTGGCCAATTCCTGCTTCTCAGCAGAGTCTTGCATTTTCATGCCCTTTTTGGCTGGTCTTTGAATCCCTTACTGTGCTTTCCATGGCCAGTGCTATCTCTAGCACCTTCTTAAAATCCAAATTTGTTTCCTCATCCTTGGTACCATTCTGGCAAACCTGCTCAGCACCTTTTCCAAGAGCTTGAAGTCATTCCTTAAGCCTGATGCCAAGAATCAAATACTGGACTCTCGTTGAGGCCTAACCAGAAATGTATATAGATTCGCCATAACGTCGTTGCTTCTGTGACCTATGACTCAATTTATAAAGCCTGGGATCCCAAAAGCTTTATTTAACAGTCTTATCAGCTTGTATTAACACCTTTAAAGACTTGAGTATCTGAGCTTCCAGATCTCCATGTTTCTGCACCCCTTTTAAATTTGTACCATTTATTTTTCCATTTTTCCATTCAAACTGCATCACTTCACTACTTCTTGCTTTAAACTTAATCTGCCATGTGTCTGCAAATTTTACAAGTTTGTATCCTTCTGAAGTCTGCTACTATACCCATTACTGCTCATTACATTTCTAAGTTCTGAGTCTCTGAGGAGAGAAGGACCCCCGGGTATGATAAACTATGTGAAATAGAGGGTACCCCAACATATTTCACTCAGGATTCATGACCAATTTCATGACTATGACAAATATCATCTACTATTGTAAAAAAACCTATCTGATTCACTAATGCCTTTTTGGGAAGGAAATTTGCCATCTTTACCTGGTCTGGCCCACATGTGCCACCAGACCCACAGCAATGTGGTTGACTCTTAATTGCCCTCTGCAATGGCCTAGCAAACCACTCAGTTCAAAGGCAATTCGGGATGGGCAACAAATTCTGGCCTTGCCAGCAACTCCCACATCCCATGAAAGAATAAAGAAAATACTGACCTACAAGGAATAGACCACATTGTTAAATCAAGTCAGAGAGCTTAATAAGTATCACAATGAAATACAAAGTTAATACTTAACAATGACAATAGATATACAGTGAGACTCAGATCTGACAGTTTCGGCTCTAAGCTCTTTGAGACACAGTCTTTTCTTCTCTTGCTGTGTTCTATTGACCACAGTCTGGCTGTCTTCCAGATGTGCCAACCATGTCTTGTAGCTCCTTTCTTTTATCCTCATTGAGAGACCTTTGCCATGCCATATTAAGCCATAGTTTGACTGGGCCAACCTGATTGGATCAAGTTGCGGTCATTAATAGCCCAAAGCATTCTACCCACCCACCCCCAACACACACACACACACCCTAACACATAGGCACTTACAGGTACTTCCTGTTTTTCCAAAGCTTTGAAGGTTCCCATTCCTGTTAATAGCTGAAACTGCAATTCTGCAATTTCACGTTCACCTTATCCTGCCTTTCTGCTACGATCTCCATCTTATCTCTACATTGTTCTAAATCAAAGGTTTTAACATAGTATAGCCTTGAAAAGCAAGTAAGCATTAACTCAAACAGACTTCAATATATTGGTACACACAACATATAATTAGAAGGGTCATGAGGACTCGAAACGTCAACTCTTTTCTTCTCCGCCAATGCTGCCAGACCTGCTGAGTTTTTCCAGGTAATTCTGTTTTTGTATATAATTAGTTCTATTAGTTTTACTGTTCCATAAGCATAAAATATGCTATAGTTTGTTTCCCCTGCAATGACTCATATGAGTTGGTATGTGGACCTCCTTCCATCTACATAACTTCCCCATTTTCAGAGTGAGCAACAGGCAGTTTCTCTCACACACATTCTAACATTGACAAAGTGACAGTTTTCAGCAAAGCTGACCCCCCATGCTTTGCAGTCTAACCTTGACATTGAATTTTCTTAATGTTACAGGATGATTACTATAAACAATCCATAGAAATCTACTGAGCCCAACACATCAGCAATGTTTGAAAGTCTATGCCTTATGCCCAAGTCCAGGTGATTAAAGCATAATGAAAAAGAGCTGTGGTCCCAGTCACAACCCTCAGAGGACATCACTGTATACTTCCCTCCAGCCTGATGAACAAACTTTCACTGCCATGTTCTGCTTTCCAACTTGTACATTTACCATGTTTTCATCTGGTGAACTCTCAAGTACTGGTGTTATATTTTGGACCCACTGGCCAACTGCTCATCCGGTTATCCTTGCCTTAAGTTCCTTTAATTCTGGACAGCTCTCTGGGTCTCAGGATGGGTTCACTGTTTGTTTTCTACTGCTTTTTTTTAACTTTACTAGCTGGAGAATAGTAAAATAAATGGCCTACTCCTGTTCCTATTGCTTATGTTCGTATGAAAGCAAAAAATGTAACATTTTTCATAGTGCAAAAGAAATCGCTAAATAATCTGTAGCAGAAGTTACCTTATAATAGAAGCATCCTACAAGCTCTCGGTTTTATTCAATCCTCTGAAAAGGTTAGAATAAGAATAATAAAACTCATGTAGACCAGATGGGAATCAGGAAGGGAAAATTGCATGCACTCTATAGAGATAGAACAGCATGCATGAGTGGTTTCCAATTGTTCAAATAAGAGAATGCACACACAGATCACAGAGGCAGAATAAAACTGACTCCGATCAATGCATAAATCTTGGCACAGGCTCAGAACTGTAAAAGCACCATCCTCTGGCCTAAAAACCAGGAGCAAGCTTGCTGCAGCGATTTCCAGAAGCCCTGGCTCAATTGCATGACCAGAAGGCAGTTAACCGTCTGGCATCGGGGAATCCATCTTTTTAAGTGTGAAGATCCTGCCTCCAAGGGCTTGGAGGGCTGGCAGTTCTTCAGCCCTAGCATGAGGAGGCAGTGGCATATTGGCAATGTCACTGAACTAGTAAACTAGAATCCAGGCTAATACTCTACATACATGGGTTCAAATCTCACCAGCTGGTGGAATCTAAGTACAATTAATAATTCTTGACTTGGTATAGATTGAGTTGTTTAAACAAGGGAAACTTGAACAACTGCCATAACCTATATTTTCAATTGCTATGTTTGAGATGCAGCTCTGAATTCAGGAATAAGATCACTGGGGCTCACGAGGTTTTGTATGTAAAACTAGATTAAACATTTATTAATTTAACAACAAATTAAGCACATACACATGTCTGCAAATTATTACCATAATGACTTTTAAACAAATCCCCAAATTAATCACTCCCAGGTAAATCTTTACCAAGGCAACAGTAACCCATAGACTTTAAACAGCCACCAGGGAAAGCATATTTGACCTTATGAATTCAAAATGAGGTTCCTTGCAACTTGGTTCCTTTGCAGACACAGTTGTAGATTTACAGGCTGGTTAGATCTTAAATGCCACTGACCTACACGCACAAACATCTTTCTGTTTATACCTAGCTTCCCTTTGAATGTAAATTTTCCATTGTATTACTAGGTTATTAAGTTAACCGCTCCTAACAATATTCCTTTCATTCCACCAATTTTATTAGTAATATAAACACATTGCTTGGCATCTCCTAGCTAGGTGTAAGATGTTACCCATTCCTTTGAATGGTTTATACAACAAATGCAAATGTACACCTAACTTCTTTAAACTTTCTTACGTTTATCTAATTAACATCTCAAATTACTATACATCAAAGGACCCAGACTAGCTGGCTTTAATCCAGTTAAGGCACACACAAGCACGCACATCGACGCAGGCCCTACTACAACTCCAATTTAATAATAATTTCAAATATCACTATAGAAATTAATATCTCTTCATGAAAGTGACCGTGAAACTATCATTGGTTGTTGTAAAAACCCATCTGGTTCACTAATGTCCTTTGGGATTTATGTGACTCTTACTGCCCTCTGAAATGGGCCTAGCAAGCCAGTCAGCTCAAGGGCAATTAGGGATGGGCAACAAATGCTAGCCTTGCCAGTGACAACCACATCCTATGAAACAATAAAAAAGTGGGTTTGAAATATTACCAGCTACTTCTTCTGTCTGACATACCATCTGAAATTGCCCCTTTCATTGGCATTTACACTATTAGGTCTGGAGTTTCCACTTGGCTGTGCTTATTATATCTGTGAAATTCATTGAAAATCAGCCAGAACATCAAAAAAGATCCCAAGTTACAAGGGCAAATCACATCCAGCCCAATGCTAGAGCTGCAGTCAGCTCACAGCCAAAAAAGAAAGAGGCTCTGGAATGGAAGTGACTGTGTGGGGATCGCCAGGACCAGTCAGACAGGCTCCGATGGGGTTATGGGTGGGGGGGGGTGGGGGGTGGGGGTGGGGGGTGGTGGGGATTGCTAGGGGAAGGGGGTATTTTCCAAGGGGCAGCCCTTGCCACTAGAGGGGACCTCCATGATCCCCAGGGATGATTCTTTGAACCGAGTGAGAATGAGGGCTCTGAATATAAAGTTAAAGTAATTCTGGGGATATTGATGGATGCTATCATGGTGGCAGACCAGAGGAACATATGTCAGGAGGGCACTTTCAGAGAATTGCTGTGTAGTTTAATCCAGGTGTGGGAAGTAAGGAACAAAAACAAAAATAGCTGGAAAACTCAGCAAGTCGACAGCATCTGCGGAGAGGAATGCAGTTAAAGTTTCGAGTCCATATGACTCTTCATCAGAACTAAGGAAATATCGAAATGAGGTGAAATATAAGCTGGTTGAGGGGGGTGGGACAGGTAGAGCTGGTTAGAGGGCCAGTTAAGGCAAAGAAGAGATTGCCAAAGATGCCACAGACAAAAGGTCAAAGGGGTATTGACGGTGGTGATATTAGCTAAAGGATGTGCTAATGGTGACATTAAGGGTAGAAAGCAGGATGAGCAAGTGACAGTTGGCCTAATGGGGGTGGGTTGGGGGGAAGGGATCAAAATAGGCTAAAAGGTGGAAATAAAACAATAGATAGAAATAAATTTTAAAATAATGGAAATAGGTGGGAAAAGAAAAATATGTTAAAAAAATTATTAATTATTGGAAAAAGAGAGATCGGAAAGGGGGTGGGGATGTAGGAGAGAGCTCATAATCTGAAGTTGTTGAACTCAACGTTAAGTCCGGAAGGCTGTAAAGTGCCTAGTCGGAAGATGAGATGCTGTTCCTCCAGCTTGCGTTGGGCTTCACTGGAACATTGCAGCGGCCAAGGATGGACATGTGGGCATGAGAACAGGGTGGTGTGTTGAATTAGCAAGCAACAGGGAGGTCTGGGTCATGCTTGTGGACAGACTGAATGTGTTCTGCAAAGCAGTCACCCAGTCTGCGTTTGGTCTCTCCAATGTAGAGGAGACCACATTGGAAGCAGTGAACGCAGTAGACTAAACTGAGGGAACTGCAAATGAAGAGCTGCTTCACTTGAAAGGAGTGTTTGGGCCCTTGGACAGTGAGGAGGAGGGAAGTAAAGGGGCAGGTGTTGCACCTTCTGCAGTTGCATGGGAAGGTGACGTGGAATGGGGTTGAGGAGTAGGCGGTGATGGAGGAGTGGACCAGGGTGTCCCGGAGGAAACGATCCCTGTGGAATGCCACCAGGGGGGTGAAGGGCAGATGTCTTTGGTGGCGGCATCATGCTGGAGTTGGCGGAAATGGAGGAGGATGACCCTTTAAATGCGGAGGCTGGTAGGGTGATAAGTGAGGACAAACCCTATCATGGTTCTGGGAGGGAGAGGAAGCTGTGAGGGTGGATGCGCAGGAGATGGGCTGGACACAGTTGAGAGCCCTGTCAACCACTGTGGGTGGAAAACCTTGGTTAAGGAAGAAGGAAGACACGTCAGAGGAACTGTTTTGAAAAGTGGCTTACATTTCACCTCAAAGGGGGTCAATATGGAGAATGGCGTTTAGGTGGGCAAGGATTGTGAGAAAGTCAGGAGAGGTGAAGAAAGATGATGTTCAGGTGTAGCCTGTAGTTATTGAGGATAAGGAGGCACTCAAGGCAAAGAATGAAGGAAAACAAGGTGGAGTAAAAATAGAAAATACTGGAGATGCTCAGCAGGTCAGGAAACATCTGCAATGAGAGGGACATAGGGTTAATGTTTCATGTCTATGGTCTTTCATTAAAATATCATGGAGGAGGTTTTGGTCATGAAGTCATTTGGGACTTGGATGGTGGAGAAGGATGCAGTAGACAGAGAATAAGATTCTAGAAAGGAGGTTGGGGAGTTGTTAAGTAGCTAAGTGGCAATCTGTTTAAACATGACGAAAGAGCTGGTAGAGTCAGGCAATAGACCAAGGTAAAAACAAAAAACTGCGGATGCTCGAAATCCAAAACAAAAACAGAATTAATAGACCAAGGTGGGCTGTGGGCACGAAATTCAAAAGACATCACAGTGTTTAAGCTGAGGAACATTGGTAACTAATACTACTGCATTATGAAATACAATTGGATGTTATTTGAAAAAAAAAAGTCAGATCTTTAGTGTTCACATTACATTTTACAAGTATTAGACAGCCCACTCCAAAAATTCACTCAAGGCTCCTTTGATAGCACCTTCCAAACCCACGACCACTACCATCTAGAAGGACAGGGGCAGCAGATAGATGGGAACACCACTACCTAGAATTTCCCCTCAAAGTCACTCACCATCCTGACTTCGAAATATATTGCCATTCCTTCACTGTCGCTGGTCAAAATTGTGGAACTCCCTCCCTAACAGCACTGGGGTTCAAGAAGGCAGCTCACCATCGCCTTCTCAAGGGCAACTAGGGATGGGCAATAAATGCTGGCCGAGCCAGCGAAGCCCACATCCTGTGAATGAATAAAAAATACATCAGACTGTACAGTCCAAAACCATCCTGGTGTCAATGCTGTAACTGATTTTATTGATGATTAATGATGATTAAACTCAGCCTTTGTGATCAGCATTGGAGCTTTTCATGCTCTTCATACACCTTTGCTTTCTAAGAATAAGATTCATAAATTCTTTATACACACTTCACTTCCAGACATAGTCAACACTCAATAAATAGGGATTGTAAGACAGGCTGTGGTGAAAAGCAGAAATCTATTTAAAAAGAATTGCAGGGAGTCATCATTTTCCAAAATTATAATTTTAAATATTAAGCCTTAGAATTGAATGTCAACTCATAACTGCAAAGATGAAGGAAGATCAAAAAAGCTGCAATACCAATTCCATTCTCAAAAGTCCTTCAGTTAAATTACTGTGATAAATCCTCCAATACTTAGTGTAATACGACCATCAATGCTCACATTGCAAATTAATTGCCAAAGAAAATTAGATCTGAATTTCCACATAGGTCTTCAAATTTTTGTTGGAGTTTTCTTTTATAGTATACTGCTTAGTATACTCTTTCTTTTCAGTCCTAATGAAATGGTAAATGGTTTAATAATATCGGGTGGTAATGTTCTGATTGGCTGCAGTATCACAAAAGTCAAGGTGCCTTTACGTGACTAGAGCAGCTGACAACAGATTTCTTTTTCATTATGGGGAGTTAGGTATCGCTGGCAAGGCCAGAATTTATTGCACAAGTCCAGCTACCCTTGGACAACTGAATAGTTTGCTGGGTGACCTCTATGGACAACAAAGAGTCAATCATATTGACGTAGTGCTGTAATCACATGTAGGCTAGACTGGGGTAGTGGTGGCATGGTTTCCTCCATAATAGGACATGAGTGAACCAATGGCAACAATCTGACAGCTTCATGGTCATCTTCCTTTGCAGTTGGCTGCATATCATATTAATGGTGGACTGTGTCTAACAATACTACAGGGATTGGTTCCCAGAGCCAGAGTGCAAGCAAGATTGGAAAGCCACACATGGAGGCACTCATTGTAAAATGTTTGTGTTGCCTGATTTATCTGACCTTGGTCCGGGATACCCTGAGTTCACTATAATTGACTTCAGTGTCCCAGGCTAGTAAAGGAAAAAGATTGAACCAGAGCTCCTGTCCTTGCTCATTATCCAGACAAACCCTGCTTCTAGATGAGTATATATGTTCAGGGGAAGTAAAATATTTGGATTTTTGAAAGCCTTTCAATAAGGTACTGTACAATAGACTCATGGCTAAGGTCAAAATAAACGGAGTCGGGGACAGGTAATAGAATGGATAGATAGCAAGCTGGACACAAGACAGAAAACATAGGTGGAATTTTCCCTTGCAGAGGCTAAGGGCAGAATTTTAAAGCCCCATCAAAGCAGGGGTGGGGCCGGCAAATGCTGTGAACCATTCAAAAGTCCATTGACTTCAGCAGGACTGGAAAATCCTGCTGGTGGAAGGGGCCATTAAATTCTGCTCTAAGTGTGGTGGTGGGCAGATTTTGCGGCATGTTTCCCGTTGGGCAGTGTAGCAGGAAAGCATGCCCGATTTCATGCTCAGAAACTTATTAATTATACTTCAGCAAGTAGCTCTGCGAATCACAAGGCGGGGTGGATATTTGCCCCACCATTACCTAATGGGGTTGAAGGTCTGGGCGCCATGTTTAAACATCACCCAAACACACACATTACTATCAGCAGGCCAGCTGTGTGCAGGAAACCTCTTGAAATGACTCCACCAAAGACAAAAAGCTGCTCCCAGGTTCAACAATGACGTCCTTGAGGTCCTCATCTATGGAGTCTGCCAGCACCAGGATGTCAGTTACCTAAGGGATGGCTGCAGGATGCCCACCTTGCTGGCAAAGAAAACAAAAACAGAATTACCTGGAAAAACTCAGCAGGTCTGGCAGCATCAGCGGAGAAGAAAAGATTTGACGTTTCGAGTCCTCATGACCGTTCAACAGAACTGAATGAATATTAGGAGAGGGGTGAAATACAAGCTGGTTTAAGATGGGGGTGGGGGGGAGGGGGGGTTTGGGTGGGGGGAGAGAAGTGGAGGGAGGTGGTGTGGTTGTAGGGACAAACAAGCAGTGGTAGAAGCAGATCATCAAAAGATGTCACCAACAATAGAACAAAAGAACACATAGGTGTTGAAGTTGGTGATATTATCTAAACGAATGTGCTAATTAAGAATGGATGGTAGGGCACTCAAGGTATAGCTCTAGTGGGGGTGGGGGAGCATAAAAGATTTAAAAATATTTAAAAATAATGGAAATAGGTGGGAAAAGAAAAAGCTATATAATTTATTGGAAAAAACAAAAGGAAGGGGGAAGAAACAGAAAGGGGGTGGGGATGGAGGAGAGAGGTCAAGACCTAAAGTTGTTGAATTCAATATTCAGTCCGGAAGGCTGTAAAGTGCCTAGTCAGAAGATGAGGTGTTGTTCCTCCAGTTTGCTGAGTTTTTCCAGGTAATTCTGTTTTTGTTTTGGATTTCCAGCATCCGCAGTTTTTTTGTTTTTATCTTTGCTGGCAAGGAAGTTTAGTTCATTGGGCACCCACTGGAGAAACACCATTCAGTGCAGGAAGAGGATGAATAATCTCATCCGCTCCACCAGAGTAAGACAACCTTCAGCTCAGTCCAATCTCACACTCTCAGTATGACATCATGCACTCTGTCATGAAACTATAATGTTTTTCATAATATTAATGTAGGCTTATGGGTCTGGGTGTGGATGGTTCTTTCTGTGTGTCTGATTTAATTAGGCTAGAGGCGCTTACGCTATAAGATTGAAATTATCAAAAGAATTGAGTGTAAAGCAGACTTTGAACTGGAGATGGATAAGATAGGATGACAGCTCCACAGATGGGGTGTGAATGAAATTTGCATTTTTAGATAAGTGAAGGGGTTGTTTGATTTTCAAAGGGATGGTATAATGTTTACAATTAACAAGATCGGTGAGGCAAAGTAAACGTTTATTTTTCCCAAAAGTGCTGACTATGATGATAATGAAAGGTTTTTACATTATGGGAAAAGTAAATTTCCAAAAGACATGTAGTACAATGGGATTTTAAAAATTGAAGAGAGAGAAACATATATAAAGAAGGATGGAAGGCTATCTGGGGGTGGCTGTGTAAAATCTTGAAAGGTACACCATGTGAACCAGACTTGGGGACAGCCTCTAACCACTCTGAAGAAGTGCTGTCCTAGTAAATAAAGTTGTGTTAGAAGCCTTTGGAATTCCACTGTCGAATGGGTGCTGTGGTAACCTTGCTGGATTGCTTATTTAAATTTAAAATCTGTTTTCAACTGTTGCCTTAAATGGAGTCTGTAGTTGGGGAGTCAGGTTAACTAGGAATTTTGGGATTTATTATATATCAAGTAACTGTAATCTTACATATATGTTTAAATTCTTTTCTTTCGTTAATAAATGTTTTAATTTAATTTTTAAAATCACTAAAGATGTTAGTGGGCTCCTTACTTCTGAATTCAGTGCACCAATCTTCTCATAATAAATACAAATTGCAAAACCGTTGTGATAGCGTGGCCAAGCTTCCCTTATGGATTTGGTCTGCCTGCCACATCATAACAACTCAAAGGGTGACACTGCTCATGGATCTCACAATATTAGTGGGGGATAAATCAGCACTGATTATATCACGGGCAATTTAATATCATCAGCATTTCATCTATCATGCTGCACAAACTCCCTCCTCAGCCCTTGCTGGGGAGGACTCAGCGCACATAGCAGGCTTGCGTGCTTCCCTAATTTTCCTCCATCCCTTCTCATCACATTCCATTGCACTTATCCTTATGCAGGCCAAGCCCACCCACAACCGGAAGGTGATATTTTAGATGGCAGGAGGGACGGCAGACATCCAGGAGCTGTCCCAGTTCGAAGAGGCTGCTGCCAAGCTGGCAGGCGAAGACAAAGATCACACCTGTGCGGAAGGTTGGATCAGCTTCTCCCAGCAAACCAGAATGGATGAGCCCTCCAGGAGTTATCACATCCTGATAAGCACAGTGTGTGACATACAATGTTGTATTCTGCCTGTTAATGAACTAAATCTATCTTCTCCCTCTTACTGGCACCGGCAGGCCCAGACAGACCTCCAGATCTAACATAACCCCCAAGTCGCCTCAGAGGAGGATGCTGAGGAAACATTAGATGAAGACCCATCACTGCATTCACCTGCACCCTCCACCAGCGCAAGGACACACACCCCGGTGGGTCTTGGATCTAGATTAGTCTCGGGGTCACATTTTGGGGACCTCTCACTGTTGTGTCTCTGCAGCATTCGGAGGCAGTAACAGCCCAGGACCCTGACCCTCAGAGGACTGCTGGAGATCAGGCAGCCACTGAGTCTGAGTCAGATGATGAGCCTCTGCAAGTATGTCCCCAACATACTGGAGATGGCACAACAGGCAGTAGAAAATCTGGTAATGTTGTGAGAGACAGTCAACAGACTAGAGTGAAGAATGGAAAAGTCCGTCCGCGTTCTGTCTGATGTCGTGGCTCTGACGTGCGAGCACCTCGAGGTCTCCATGGGAAGATGACCGCCTTGGAGACCTTGGTCCAGCAGCTCCAGCCAGATTTGCTTTCAGACCTGCACTCCATCGCTATAGGCATTGGTGGGATCCATCAGTGGCTAGGTGAGAGGGGGTAGGGGGGCACCTTGACCTTCATCCAGCAGCCCTTCCTTCTCAGGAAGTCAGGCAGGGGCCCTCAGGTACCCACAGGGAGGAGGACCAGCAGCTGGAGACTCTGCGGCCATTTACTCAGGTGACCCCGAGAGTGTCCAGCTGATCCCAATCCCCTCTGCCTGTGATCCCATCACCTCCAGCTGTACAGGCCAAGGAGGGTGCACCTGCCCCACAGCAGGGCACCCAAAGCAGGCAGAGGGCCTCCTGGTCTCAATCCTCTAGAGGACACCCAACAAAGTCATCAAAGACAATAGGACGTAGCAGTCAGCAGACTGCCTCCACCTCTGCTGCAGATATTGGATGTAAAGTTAGAAAAATTAAAAAACTTTGACATCATATGTGCCCTCTTGTTATGAGGGAGAGCCAAGCTCCCGCTCAGTGCCGCTCAGTGATCACCTCCCTCACATTCATGTGATGTGTAGCTGAGTCATGGTAGTTACTTGGCCCTTGTGTTATGTCAGGGAGATGTCAAACTCTTTAGTGGAAGTGATTTGCAAAATGTGTTAGTAACCTCCACTCCTTACAAAACATGGAATTAGGCGTGCTCAGTAACCTTGGAGAATTAGTTATAGTTATTTATCAAAGTGAGATGGCTGTCTTCATTGGTGGTGGAAAAGCACAAGACCTGCAGCCAAGGTGGTGGCACCAACCATGCGTGCATCTCAGTGTCAATTAAAAGTTTCTCTTTAAGGTGGGGCGACTGCATCAAGCCTTCTGACGCAGCATTTGCGCTCTGGTGCTGACTTTCACTTCCCATTGCGCACAGATACAGAGTTTGCCGCTGACCTTTCCAAGGATTAGGGCCTGGTGAATCATTAAGGTTGAAGGTGCAAGTCCAAACGCTGGACTTGCTCTTTGTTACTGATTATAAAGACCCTTCAGTCCACTGGCATGGCACTAAGGGACAGAAGGAATATGGCCATTTCCCGTTGCCTGTGCCTGATTCCTCATGGAGTCTTGTGGTTAGCAGTGTGGCATAAGGAATGTCTTCCATGTTGTGCTTCTTCAATGGCATCTTCACATGGAAGTTGACCTTCATCTTTCTCTTCAGGCTCCTGCCCTTCCTGTTCTTCATCATCCAAGGAGCTCTCAGCCTCCTCCATGTCTCCCTCTGGCAAGGGATCCCCCCTTTGAAGTGCCAGGTTGTGAAAGGCACAACAGACCATGACTATGCGGAGCACCCTGTATGCAGAGTACTGCAGAGCCCCATCTGAGTAGTCCAAACATTGGAAGTGCTTCTTCACGATACCAATGGTCAGCTCGACGATGGACGTTGTGGAGCTCTGCTCCACGTTGTACTCTCTTCCGAGGCACTCTGAGAATGACACACAGGTTTCATGAGCCGTCATTTGAGCAGGTACCCCTTATCCCTAAGCGGACAACCCTGTAATTGCAGGGGTCCTTTGAATATGTGAGGCACCTAGGAGTGACTCAGGATGTATGAGCCATGGGAACTCCCAGGGTACCCCACACAAATGTGTATGATGTGCTTCTGATCATCACACACCAGTTGAACGTTGATGGAGTGGAGCTCCTTCCTATTAATGAGCATTAGAGGCTGGTGCTATGGAGCTCACAATGCCACATGTATGCAATTGATTGCACACTGAACTGTAGGGGAGCCTGAGATGGCTGTGAACCTCACATAATGATGAGCCTTACTGTAGAGTGCATCTGTCACATCCTTGATACATTTATGTGTTGAGGACTGAGAGATGCCGCATAGGACCCCGGAATGGTCCCCATGAGCACAGCGGTGACCTTCAAGGCCACTGGCAGGGATGTCCTCCGGTCCATAGGACGTTAGATCCTCCCGCAGAATGGGGCAGCTCTCTTGACAAGCACAGATGTGTTCATCTCCAGATAGGAAAGTTTTCTTTGGTGGTGCGAGTTGCCTCTGTTGGATGGTGTAATCTCCTCATCCTCTGGATCTTTCTGGGGCTTCCCTGAGGCTGAGCTTCCTCTTGAAGCTGGGCTAGGCAGCACTGGACCCTTCTCCTCCTCCTCCTCAATTAGATCACTGCCATCAGGAAAGCAGCATTGAGCATAGGCTCCATTATTCAACCCTCCTTCACCTTGTGAAATGATAGATGTAGCAGATTAATGAAAACTGGGCAAATATAGTACATCTCCCACTCCACATACAGAGAGCCAATGTCATGCCCCAGAGCTGCGTCTGTGCTACTAGCTTTTCGTGATACAGCTGTGCCAATGAGGTGCGCACTCACAGATTTAGGTGATCAAGATGCCAACCCTGATACCTGACATCTCAATCCCACAGAATTTAGGAGAGATTTGGACGCATTCATGAAATGTGCCACTTTACCAAAGGCACTCCTGCAATCTGTGATCTGGTGCGCTGATCAAGCTCAACTTGCACTCCAGCAATGACTGGATGCCCCTTGGCCACGTTCTCCATGCCAATTGGAGAAAGTACATTAGAGGCTTTCATTGAGATCTGGCAGAAAGGCAGAAGCTGTGTTTCCTTAACAGTTGCCTGCATTTTCCATTCTCACATATCTCTCTGTTAATGTTCAAATGGAACAACTGCATTGTGAAGCTAATGACTCCAGCAGTCTCTCGTTGAAGTACACCAAAAGGCAATGGCTCCAACTGGATCTTCTCAAGGATCTTCCTCTTTTCTCTCTGCTCTTGATTCTATTTCAATGTTGCGATTCTGAGCGGTGCCTCCTGGAAGGGACCCTGAGTGCAAACATGGGCTCCTCCCACACTGCCTCAGGCCCCTCCTGTGCAGATTCTTTTCCAGTTTCAATTTTAAAATGCATAATAACTTTGAGGTTTCAAGATGGTGGTGCTGCATTTTTTAATTTGAGACCAGCTTCGACCCTCCCACTGTCAGTGTGCAGGTCCCTCCAAACTTCCTGCAACCTCACAATGTGCAATAAGACCTCCCTTTGGTTATTCTCCAGCCTCCCCCAGTAACCCTGGATCCCATTGTCATTGTGGTGGACATTCCATCACTCCCCACTGAACCCATCACTGTTGATGTCCCCATGCCCCATGTGGACCACACCCCTCCTTATCTTGAGTCTGTGTGCACAGTCACATGCAGAGAAGAACTGTTACCAGCCCTGCGCCCCCCCCCCCCCATTATGTTTTCCCCGTTTACAGGCTGTAGATGCCTACCCTAACTATGACCATCCCATCTGCAGCCCAGTACCGAGCCGGACACCCCCATTGTCACTACTATAAGACCATGAACACGCATTGCACACCAAGCTGTGCCTTATCCCAATTCAGAACACAGGCCTTGCCCTCGGGATGATGATGTGCATGCCATGCGTTGCCCTGTAGCATGGCCCACAAAGCCCCAGGACTGCCTTTAATCTCCCGCTCCAACCTCTTGGACCTCAGACCAGGGCCTATGACTGTCTTTCAATGAGCTCTCCCAATTCTTCATGACTGATCACAACACAGTCTGCCTCCCCACCACCTCCATGAGTCTCTGTGCAACCCATCCCTCTTCTGCACACTAAAACAAGCAGGATTCCGTTAAACTTGATGGTGACACAGCACGATGAGGTAGGTATACAGACATTTGGTCTGCTTGATAGGCAGTGACAAGAAGCTTCCAGAGAAAACAGGTTTCGGCTTGATGCAGGCTCTTCATGAGCCTAGAGTCCTGCTTTGATGTTTGCAGGCTGGAGTTTAAACAGCAGACTGAGTTGTGAGTCTAGAAATTTAATATTAAAACTTTCAAAGGCTAGAAGCTAAGGTCATGTGATATTGCCCATTAATGGCTCTGTTGTAGGCTAACTGGTCAAAACCCATTGTTCATTTTAGGAGATAGATGGTGGCTCTTAGTGCCTCTGCAGGTATAACAGGTTTCTATAACAAAGGGTGACTCTCCCTTTGTTATAGGACCAGGCTGGGAAGACAGATCATCTGCTGGTCTCTGGTCTTGTTGATTGCAATGTGCCCTTCCACAAGGATGAGGATTGAGCTTTTGACCTGTAACTGCCAATGAAAATTTCCAGAAACTGTAGCCAACCTGTGAATCATGTGACCCATAGTAGCCGAATTTTGGTTCCGCAAGGTCCACTTTTAAATAAGCAAAAAAATGTAAGATTTGATTTATTTAAACAGTTTATGATCCCTTCCATGTCTTAGGGACATGACACCAGGTAAGGACGACAGATTTTCTTCCCTAAAGGATATCAGTGAACCAGATGGGTTTTTACACAATCAATTTTGCCATCAGCAGCTAATTAACAGATGGCAGTGATGGAACTGGCTGGTAATGGGTGGCAGGAAGGAGGAAGTCCCAGCAGCTGAAATGCAGGTACCATGTTTAAAGGGAAGGCAGCTGTCGGATCAAAAGCATCACGCATAATGGAAACTGAACAAGGAGGCTGTGAAGCAATAGCTGCAGCTAAAGGAAGGGTTCCTCCAATGTTTACTGACACCTCCATGGAGGTGCTCTTGCAGGTTGGAGGGCACAGAAAGGTGAGGAGAGGGCCAGCAAGTCTCACCAATAAGGCATGGCTGGAGGTCACAGTGGGAGTCAGCGGCCACAGGGTGGTCACACAAATATGAGTGTGATTCAATGATCTGGTGAGGTCTGGCAATGTGAGTAGAATTCATAATAGCAAGCTCACATGACCACAGTGAAATGCACAGTAGCCTCAGAGCAGAGACCCTTGGACATTCAGAGGTGATCACTGCATTGAGAGTACTGAATGGCTGATTAAACAGCCCCCTGAGTGGTAAAATGCTGGGCATTAAAACTGGCACAGAATGATGTAACACTGTGTACTTTGGTGCTTGCAGGAAAAACAAGCTCATATTGCCAGAAAACTGAGACAAACTGGAGGTGGATTGCCATTGTGTGCCGTATTGAGGCAGGTGAAGGAGGAGGAGGCATTGGAGCTAGGAGAGGTAGCAGCAGGGCAGCCTCTCACTGATGGTAAGGTGGATGTGTATGGTGGACCTATAGTCAGTGATGAACACACAGAGCTCCAGATGAAGAAGAGGCAGAGGAGTTGGTGGAAAATGCAAGGTCCTAACATCATTCTTGTCTCTCTTGTAGGTCAAGTAGCAGATGGGGCACCACTGATGGCTGCAGAACCACATGCAACCTAAAAGGTGAGTCACCATCTGAGGAGACAGCATCACATTGTACCAGCTGCTGTGGTGGGACTTGAGCCCTTGCCCCCAGGACATTAGCCTGGGCCTCTGTTTTACTAGTCGAGCAACATTACCACTATGCCACCATCTCCCCAATATTCAACGACCCAGTTTCCACTGCTCTCCGTCAAAGAGAATTCCAAAGATTAATGATCCTGAGAGAAGAGATTCCTCCTTATCTTTGTCTTAAATGAGAAAGCCTAATTTTTATACTGTGCCCCCAAGTTCTAGAATCCTCCAAGATTGGAAACATCCTGTTAGCATCCACCCTTTCAATGCTCCTCAGAACCTTATATGTCTCAACAAGGAGCGATAAGATGATGTGAGGAAATGGAGGCTTAGTTGTAATGTCACTGGGCTGGTAATCCAGAGGCCTAGGTTAATGTTATGTGGGCATGGGTTCAAATCCCATCATGGCAGCTGGTGGGATTTAAAATTGCTTAATGAACCTGGAATATAAAGCTAGTCTCTAATGGTGACCATGAAACTATCATCAATTGTTGTAAAAATCCATCTGGTTCACGAATGTCCTTTAGGGGAGGAATTTTACCATCCTTACCCATTCTGGCCTACATGTGACTCCAGACCCATAGCAATGTAATGGACTCTTAAGTGGCCTCTGGAGTGTCTTAGTAAGGCACATCCCATGAAAGAATAAAGAAAAAAGATCACCTCTCCTTCTTCTAAATTATAATGAGTAACCTGCTCAACCTTTCCTCATAAGACAGCCCCTTCATCCCAGGAATCAGCCTAATGAACCTTCTCTGAACTGCTTCCAAAGCAAGTATATCTCTCCTCTCTCCTTAAATAAGAAGACTAAAGCTGGTCTCAACAATTCCCTGTACAGCTGTAGCAACCCTTTCCTTACTTTTATACTCCATCCCCATGTGCTCTCCCAGAACATTTATTACAAGATAAGGGCACTCGTGAACATTAATGTAAATCCACTGGGGGCTAACTGGGTGAAAATTTATTGTAGATCATCAAAGATTTGGATTAAAGTGTCAATGTAAAGGTCTTGTTTTGCATTAGATGACGTCTTGAACGCTCCTTTCTGAATTAGTGGGCTATTGACAGCTGGTGAGCACTTGAGAAAGAAGTCATGAAAAGGTCTCCACTGTATGAATTGGCTTGATGTCATGATGGACCCATTGTGATATTAATCAAGGAAAGGCCACCAAAGCCAAATAGGTACTTAAAGGAGACTCAGGAGAAGCAAGTCCTTGTGGGTGATTCTCCCTGGCTTGAATGTCAGTGTCCATTGACAGTGGCTCCATGAGTGCAATGCCACTGTCTAACTGGTGTCCAGCCACCTCCAAATCTTCCTTCTCAGAGGAGGAGGTGGCAGCATGCTCTAAGAGGTCCTCACTCTCCACAGCTACTCCTCTCTGGAGCATGAGTTGTGTAGAGCAAGGCATAACACAATGATATTTGAGACCCTTGATGGTGCTGCCCCATGATCTATCCTGGCATCTATACCTCATTCTCAGAAAGCCTATGGCCAGTTCAATGGTTGGCCTTCTAAGTCACATAGCACTGGTTATAGGTGTCCTAGTGAAGTTGATGAATTTTACTCCATTAATTCAGAAATTGCACAGAACCCAAACTCAGTATGAACCTAAAACAGCTGGCTCTGATCTCTTTACCCAATACATAAACTTACAGCAAAATTGTGGTATCAGGTTGCTTACCTCTTGATTAGAACAACAAGAAAATATATCAACTCTTGAATAGCAGATGCTTGGTCAGCTTGCAGTTAAATGAGGCTGGCAGCACAATGTAGGAAAGATAAGGTGAAGGTATTCGGAAGTGCAATGATTCAGTATTAAAATAAGGTGCTGAAATGTGACATTTATTGCTTATATTTACATTCATTACTAAGAGACTGGAAAATAAACTAAATGTAAGCAGTTTGGTGCTCTGGAGCCACTTTCGCTTAAAATATAATTGAAACTGCTCAAATTTATTTCACATAAGGATTACCATATTCCTCCCCTTTTGCCTGGACACTGGATAGACAGAGAACACCACCTTCCCAGGTTGCAGGACAAGTAAATTTGTTGGTCCAGGTCACCTGAATGATCCAGTCACACACTGGTGAAAACCCAACCCTGGTAGGGGTTTGTGAGAGGAAACAAGAGTAGAAAGTGGAGTGGGCTGGCCACCTGCAGCCTGAGGAACTTATGGCATTTATTCTTCAGGAGTTGTCAGACGATCTCCTTATTGTGAAGAACTGTTGAGAGGTTGTAAGAGAACGATGGCATTTAAATTTTCAGCCTCATTACTTCCTGGCAGGAAAGTGAGATTGGAGGTCCAGAATTCTCCCTCCTGTGCCTCATTATCATGCTGCTTTGGTCCTGGATCCATTCTTGGTGCAGATCCATACCCAAAGAGGCCAGTCTCAGGAAACCACAGAAATCACAGGCACTGATATTTGCACAAGGATCTTACAGTTATAGAGATAGGAATCCTTGTGTTTGACCCTAGCTCTGGTGTGCTAAGCCACTGCGTCACTCAAACCCAGCATTGGAATCTGCTTAATTGGCTTTATGCCATGGGGAAGTAGTCCCATGAAATAAATGGTACCAATGGGTATTATTAAATGGACCAGAACCCATAACAGACCAGAAGCACAGTATAAATATTTATATAGGATGTCCAAGTGGAGACTGATATCTTGTGGAATTCTGCCCAAGGGCAGCTAGCTGACTCAACACTGCATGCATGCAAAATAAATACAACATAGATTATGTATCCACTGATGCTTCTAACTAGTGTTTACTTTCATAAACAGGAATAATCCTGTGTTTCAAATCAGTGGGGTTAAGTGTCAGCTATATGAAGTTCTTCCCCTGCTTAATTTAATTCTAGTAATGGACTTTACTGAGTGCCTCTGATACTATCTATACAGGGACAGAGTGACCTTAATTATGCAAATCTTTCTATACTTGCTGGCAATGGTTCAATTTATAAATGAGCTGCCCACTATAGAAAGGAGCCATTTAGAACAGGAAGTCCTGAGCTTCTGACTACTTTTTCATGTCATCACTAAGGTTGCCTATTTCCAACTTGGAGAACTTAGCCCCTGTCTCAACTCATCAGCTGTTGAAACCTTCATTCTTGCCTATGTTACCTCTACACTTGACTATTCCAACACGCTCCTGGCTGGCCTAATACATTCTACCCTTTGTAAACTGAAGATCATCCAACTAAACACTGATGTTCATGTCTTAGCTCACACCAAGTCCATTCCCCTGTCACCTCTGTGCTCACTGGCCTATATTAGGTCCTGAATCCAGCAACGTCTTGATTTTAAAATCCTCATCCTCATTTTCAAATCCATCTGTGGCCTCTTCCTTCCATATCTCTGTAATCTCCTCCAGCCAAACCACCCTCCGAGGTATCTGCACTCCTCTAATTCTGGCCTCTTGTGCACCCCCAATTTTAATTGCTCCACCATTGGTGACCATACCTTCAGTTGCCCTGGGCTCCAAACTCTGGAATACCTTCCATACACCTCTCCCCCTCTCTGCCTCTCACCTTTAAGACATTCCTCAAAACCTATCTCTTTGACCAAGCTTTTGGTCATCCTACCTAATATTTCCTTAGGCAGCTCAGTATCATACTTTGGTTTAGCACCTTCAGATGTTTCATTTTATTAAAGGCACTATATAAATATAAGTTGTTGCTGGCACAGAGTGCCTTTGAACTCTGAGACCCTATTGCATTTTTTCTGGGAGATGGGAGCAGGGGCATTTGGGCTTCAGGAGCCTCCTGGTTCCATCAAAGTGTTTGATAGCTCCACGAACTGTGCATGAGGTCAGGCATTCCCCATGCCACATTGCCCAGCCCAATAGGAACCAGGTAAATGGCAAGGTCAATGTAAAACCTCCACCAGGGCTGCAGATTGCTAAAACTTCACAGGATTGCATAAATCTGTCAATAAGGGTCATGTGAACTGTTCCTGTATTAATGTGTCCTGAGCATCCCTTGCACATATTTCATGGTGCTGCCTTGTGGACCCTGGGGCTCTTCAGCATCCTGTAGCTGGTCATCACCTTCTTCCATCTCCTTATCATCAGAGGAGGATCCTGCTCAATGATATTGTTATAAATACTTATCTCCAAGAACCATACTTTTTTTAAATTGAAAGGACATTGACTCATTTGGAAACTCTCTTGAGAATCGACCTGGGTTTTTTTTAAAAGGTTATAAGTTCACTTTGGACTGTGAGCAAATTGCCTTTTCCAAGAAGTCAAATGACTTCAGCCAAATGACCAGTAAAGCACCTGAGAACATAAGAGCTATTTATTTACTTGAACTACTACTTTAAGAGGCTGCCCTGGTGATTTTCTGGAGACCACCTGACTAAGATGAGTTGTCTGTTTTGAACCTTTTTTTTGGACTCAGTTAAACCAAAAAGGCAAAGGTTTCCCAACGCACTGCCTCAACTGAAATTCTGTGTAATTATTAGGATCCAGTTAGCAACCCTCCTCTCAGTATAACTCATCCATATTTGGAAACCTGAGAAGCTGAAACAAGAGAAAGATCCCAAGGACATTGACTCTGTTCTGCTCTTCTCCACACCAAAGCTCCTTTGGAAAGAACTTGCAGGTAACTACAGTGACCAGCGACCTGTCTTCACACGCAGGAACACCAGGCTGACAGCTTCAAGACCCTTCACACTTTATCCTTTTTCATAAAGTTTATTTTATCCTTTTCATAAAGTTTTCCCGTTGACCAAAAGCTACTTTTCTCCTTAAACACCAACCTCTGCAGAGACCCTATTTGTTTTGTCCTTTGTGTGTTTGCATGTGTGTATGTGTGTGTTGGGGTTTAAAGGGGTATATAGTTACATGTCTGGATTACAAATTGTGTGTTAACCAACAAGTTGTTTGCAACTTGTTTTTCAAAAAGAAGTTTCATTTCACAATAAATCAATAATTCTGAGTTTATTGAAAGGAGCCTGGCTAAAGTTCCTTTTATTCTGGGTCTTACAATAGCAAAAGTAAACAACTGGCCATTTGATGTGTGAATTAAAATTTTACTCTTATGGTGCGAGTAGTGGGGCTAGAGAGACTGCGCACTCCTCCCATCTTTGTCCTAACAACCTCCTCATTGTTTTATTCCCCTCCCTTCTGTAGGTTGTTTATAGCACAGCAGACTGTGGTATGAGGGTCTGATATACATAGCATTAATATGGGACTGAGTATGGTAACTCCCACACAGTGATGTAAGAAGGCACATGGCTCAGGCCTAAGATCAATGTGGTGTAGGGCAGAGATGTGTTAAGATATACTCATGGAGATAGCTCCTTGTTTGTACCCTTAATGTATATATGTATATAGTTACAAGTAGTTAATGAAGACTGTTGTTAACAAGCAGAAGACTACAAAGATTTTTTTAACAGACAATTTCTGTAACCGAAACCATTACAATACAAACCACAATAATATGGGCAATGCTTGCCGGAGCATGCTGGAGGACTCCATCAGATCTATCGAGACATCTTCAGAAACCTTTTGGCCTGCTCGATAGTCGTTCAAGTTGCAACATGGCAAGTGTCGTATCTCTCCTCTGCATCAATGCTAGGTCTCCTCATAGACATCAGTGACCATGTCCTAAATGGGTAGCACTTGTTACCCAGTATCCATTCTTGAAGGCATGCAGGATGTTTGAAAAGGCCTGGCACCCGGAACTGCCTTAGTATGTCAGCATTATGGCTGCTTCCTGGAAACCATACACACACCTGGAGGAAGCACTTGCAGTGGTCTCAGGCCTGTTGCACATGGAGTGAATGCAAGCCCTTGCTGTTGATGAAGGCTGCAGGCTGGTCAGTGGGAGCCTTGATGGCCACATGTGTACAGTTGATGAAACCCTGCACCTGAGGGAATCCAGTGATGACCCCAAATCCTATAGTCTACTTCGACTGACTGTCCAGATCAATCTGAAAGTGCATGAGTTAACTGGTCCTCTTGAACATGGCATTGATGACTATCTTGGTCCAGCAAGGAGCCACAGACTGGGAGATCCCTTACATATCACCAATGAATCCCTGGAATGAACTGGAGGTGTAAACATTCAGTACCACAGTAAACGGCAGCATCACCAGCACTATCATTACTTCCCATGGAGTTCAGCTCATTCTCCAACATGACACACAGATCAGTGACCTGGAGAGGCAGTCTTCAGTGACACTATTGCTCTGATATTTGGAGGTAGCCAAGTCATGGCCTGTAGACTCTGTTCTTCTCCACACAGGAGGCTGGATGAATGCCCCTCTGTTCCTTCTCCACCATCACCCTGCCTGAGGCTGGCACGCCTACTGAATCTCTGGTGCTGTTGCCCCGCTGCCCTTTACTGCAGCTCTCTCATTCTCTGCTGCTTCTCCTCATTGGAGGATCCAAAGCCTGAGTGATTGAGGCCTACAGCATTTAGGCTCCCTCAGTGAACAGGGTTTCTCCACACCTTTTCCCACCCACACAAGTGCCAGGGTGGATATGGGTGCTCTGTCAGCATGCATCTCCAGCTCTGGTACCTTTTCGCCTTCTCCCCACTGTTTATGCCAATGCCTATACTATCCCACCCTCCCTGCCAAAGCTACCAATGTTCATGATGCCTGCCGTTGGTAGCCAGGACTGACCTTCAACCTTGCCCTAACTGGCGAGGCTCTGAAGCCCAGAGTTTATTTGCAGGCCTAGAAAAAGTCAAAAACACTCATAAAATTTAAACCAATTATCTTGTGGAAGTGCGACATCCGCCTGCCATGCCCAGCCACCCTTTGCAATATCCAAATCTGACATAAAGATGTCAAGCTCCCATCCCAACACCTTCCTACTTGATATTCCGACCCATCCCACCTCCCAGTCTGCCTCCAAAGGGCAGGGAAAATTCGGCCCTATTAAACCATTGGATTGTTGTAAAATCCTATATGCTGCACTCATTTCCTTTAGGGTTAAAAATCAACTGTCCTCATATATCTGGCCTGTAACATCTGAGAGACTGAGAATCACAACTGACACAGTTTCACTATAAATCCAACAGCTTTATTGCCAAATACCTAAATTTGAAAACAATGCAGAATGATTTAAAACATACAGTTATCCCACCCTAGTTAATCAGACTAGGTTGACTGCAGATATAAAAACAAAAAAACTGCGGATGCTGGAAATCCAAAACAAAAACAGAATTACCTGGAAAAACTCAGCAGGTCTGGCAGCATCGGCGGAGAAGAAAAGTGTTGACGTTTCGAGTCCTCATGACCCTTCGACAGTTCTGTCAAAGGGTCATGAGGACTCGAAACGTCAACTCTTTTCTTCTCCGCCGATGCTGCCAGACCTGCTGAGTTTTTCCAGGTAATTCTGTTTTTGTTTTAGGTTGACTGCAGGCTGATTGGAACCAGTCTGACAAGGACCAGTTCCCTTCCAGCATGTTTTCTGTTGATGGTCTCGCTCCTGATGACACCATCTCAATGAGGGTGAGTTTATACTTTGGCTGCATGGCAACTGCTTTCATGCTTAATCCCTCTGAACTACTCGAATGGCAGTCTCTGATTGGATTTTGGGGTGTGTGGTAACATGTTCTGAGAATTGTCAGCTCACTTCTGCAGCAAATTTAAACAAATCTTAAAGCTTATTCTTACGTTCCCCACCCCCCACCCCCCCCACCCCCACCCCCACGAGTTGCCTCTGTTATTTCTTTAATAAACTCTTCCGAGTTACTGATATATTCATTCACCGTGTCTTGATGATCCTCTACATTGGTGTTTTCTTACAACTGAGACATTCATCTTTTCATTTTTTTGGCCCTTCACTTCTTCACCCATCTACACAGATCAATCAATAGCCATACCATTGTTACCAATTGTACCAGCACCAGGGCATGAGAAATGATCCCTTAGCCAGGGATAAATGTTGACATTCATACCCCTATTCCAAACTTTAGACCAGAAGCATTCGGACTTCTGATTGTTAATACAAGTTCTGGCTAATTCTGTGCACTGTCGAAGTTGATAATAGTGTTTTCTAGACAGATCAATACCCCTTCCAAGTGCAATCAAGTGTTCTTGGAGAGGGGGTATTTAATAACCAAATTTGGCAGCATTTTTATACCATCAGCTTCCATGATAACCATAACATTAAAAATATAAGGTGTATCATGTTGATAGCTATTGGTTAATTCATAAACACCAAATTGAACAGGTTTAAGTGGATTAAAACAAAACATACTATATTTGACTAGACAGATAATATCCCCATACTGGTATTGTTTCTCATTCATCGGCCAGGATTCTTCCCTCTTTGGACAGGCTTTGGAGGGCAGGCAGGAAGCTAACCGCAGCCTGCGATCGGGGCTGGACGGCGATTTCATGCTGGCAGGCCAACCAAGGCCCGCCCAGCGTGAAATGTGCATGGTAGCGTTCAGCGCTGCCTGTGTGGGGAGGGGGAGGAGGGGTGAGCGGGGAACGTCATGCATGCGCACGGGTGAGCACTGGAAAAGCTCCCTGAGGCACAGAGCTGCCTCAGGGAGATGAAGAGTTTGGAAAGTTAAAAGTAAAGATTTTTGAAATGTTAAAAAACATGTCCCCTCATTTGACTCTGTCACATGAGCAGGGACGTGTTATTAATGAAATGTTAAAATTTTTATTTTATTTTTAATAGCTGTTGGAAACCTTATCCTGCCAGCGGATGAGGTTTCCTAAAAAATGCACAGGCTGCTTGGCCTTCTCACTTGTTGAGAACCATAATGTTGGATGGGCAGCAAAAAATTTCTTCCCATTATAGTTTTAATGGCCGTAATATTCCTTTTAATTGTCGGTAGGTGCCCTGCTGACTCCCGCGTGTCCCCGCCAACTGAAATATCGGCGAGTGTGTGATGAAGTTGGGATGCTTGGCCGATGTCATCGGGCATCATTTTGCACTCGATTGGATCAGGCATGCACCCACCGTTATATTCTGGCCGTGGTTATAGAATAATCCCTGCACCTTGATACACAGGTCAGGTATGCACATGGTCTTTTTGCAACACTCCGTAGTACAGTCATGCTAAATCCACATAAAGAGCTATCGTGTCACAAGACAGTTACACAACGGGCAGAATATTGCGCTCACCAGACAGGCACGCACCTGACCCAAACGAGCATAAAATGACATGCGATGACATCGGGCAAGTATCCCGACGTCATCGCGCACTTGCGCGATATTTCAGATGGCGGGAGCACACAGGAGTTGGCAGCGCGCCCACCTACAATTAACAGGCCTATTAAGGCCATTAAAGTTCTAATTAAATGAACTTTTTTGCTGCCTATCCAGCCTTACGGTTGGTGGACAGGCGAAAAGGCCAAGAGGCCTTTAGGTTTTTTGCGAAATCTCATCCACGGCAGGATGAGGTTTCAATCAATGATTTAAAAAAAATTTTTCAAACTAATTTCTAACATGTGCTCATGTGACAGAGTCACATGACGGGATGTTATTAACATTTTTAACTTTTTTATATTTTATTTTAAAAATCTTCAGCTCGCTGAGGCAGCTCTGTGCCTCAGGAGCTTTTGCTGCACACGCATGCACAAATGTCCACGCTTCTCCTGCCCCCACCCCAGCAGCGCTAAGCACTGCAGTGCACGGTTTACACTGGCTGGCTGTTAATTGGCAGCCAGCATGAAATTCGCATCAGAGCACAATCGCAGGTGACGGTTGGATTCCTGACCGCCCTCAGGCCCACCCACCAGTCCCACCCGACCACCGGAAAATCCTGACCCCTATGTGTGATTCTAGACACAGAGCAATATGATTGACTCTTGACTGCCCTCTGTAGTGGCCTGGCAAGCCACACAGCTGTGCCATTCGGTTTATATTTACGTTGTAAAGAGCTGGCATGTCGTCAGAAAAGAAACAAGTCAGATGCACTGCTAAACGCCCACTATTTCTGTATTCCTTAATGTTTGAGCTTTAGTCACAAAACATATGCCATTTAAAAAAGTGAGTTTGAAACTGCAAAAGAAAGTGTTAATTCTTAACTAATTGTGTTTTTTCCCCTACATTTTTATGTATAGAAAGCAATAATTGAATGAATGATTAAGCCTAATACCTTAATTGTGATTTATGTGTACTAAAAGAAAATTGCAGTTATATACTTTTAGGAAACTTAAATATGCTTTATAACTTTAACAGTAGGTATATATAACATTCATTCACTTATATTGGAGAAGAAGGATGGCTGGGGCCTTGTTCCATTGAAACATTTTCAATTTTTACATCAAAATGATAGCCAAGAATTTCCTTCAAATTTTCATTGTAACTACAATGAATGACCAGAGCAGGAC
Organism: Carcharodon carcharias; assembly: GCF_017639515.1. Taxonomy (NCBI): domain Eukaryota; kingdom Metazoa; phylum Chordata; class Chondrichthyes; order Lamniformes; family Lamnidae; genus Carcharodon; species Carcharodon carcharias. The sequence continues at coordinate 219,104,442 of NC_054467.1, read as the reverse complement.
AATTAAAATCGGGGACGCTTAAGAGCCTGGAATTAGAGGAGCGCAGATATCTCAGAAGGTTGGAAGACTGTAGGAGATTCTCAAAGATAGGGAGGAGTGAGACCATGCAGAAATTTGAAAACATGGATGAGAGTTTTAAAATTGAGGTGTTATCTAACCCACAATTCACAAAAACATTCACTGCATCTGGACCCAGCTCATAAAAAACTGTGCCCCATCCAAAGCCCCCTCTTTCAATAAGGCATTGAGCTTCATTTAGCCCTCCCATGACGAGATAGATGCAGCAAAGCCCAGAATGCTCCTACATCCAAAGTCTGTTAACCTTTTGTGTAATGTCAATTCTTTTTCCATTCTGGTTCTGGTTTCTGGTTTCCATTTTGGAGACATCACCACCTGGAAGTTCCCCTCCAAGCCACTCACCATCCTGACTTGGAATTATATCGCCATCTTTCACCAGGGTCAAAATCCTGGAAATCCCTTCCTAACTGCACTGTGGGTGTACCTAAACCACATGGATTACAAGCGATTCAAGAAGGCAGCTCACCACCATTTTCTCAAGTCCACTTAGGGGTGGGCAATAAATGCTGGCCTAGCTAGTGAAGCCCATGTCCCTTGAATGAATAATAAAAAAAAATCTATTGCTTTTTAACTCAAGAAAAATATTGATCCCACGTGCATGGCCCAACCTTTATTTTACTGCAAATTTTATTTTTAAAAAAGTGAAGGATAATCAGTGTATTTTACTTCCTGGTTTGTTGTTTATGAGGATTTTTCAGTGTGATTGGCTGCTTACCCTGCTTGTTAACATCAGTGTTGCTGGATGCTTGTAGGTCCCCTTAAATTGGTGCCAGACTTAAATTAACATGGGGAAGAATTTTTGGGTCGGTAATTTTGGGGCCCGCTTGCCGACACATAAAGTGATGCACGATGATGTTAGGCATACGTCCCGACGTCACCACACGTCATTTAGATTGTCAGTCCCGTGGGCGCGCAGACGAGTTGGCTGAGCGCCCGCTGAACTGTCAAAGGCTTATCACGGCCATTAAGAAAGTAACTGAAGTTGTTAAGAAAGCTGCAGTCCAACCTTAAGGTTGGCGGGCAGGTGAAGAGCCCAGGCGGCCTTCGCATTTTTCATGAAACCTCATCCACAGGTGGAATGAGGTTTCATGAGGGGTTTATTTTTTTAAATAAAAATTTTTGAAAAAATTAATGGACATGTCCCAGCTCATGTGACAGTTTCACACGAGGAGACATGTCCTTAATTTTTTTTTTTATTTTCTTCAATGTTTCAAAAGTGAAGGTAATCTATTTCTGCGCTCTTTCACACGCATACACAAAAGAACGCAGGCCCCGACTCAGGAAATTCCCCTCTGCCTGCACAGGGGGCGCTCAGCGCTTCCAGGCACATGTCACTCTTGGCGGGCCTTAATTGTCCCACTCGTAAAATGGCGGCATGGCCCCGATCAGGGGCACCGATTGGGTTCACGCCTGTCCCTGCCTGCCCCTGTATAACCCCCCTGACAGGAGGAAATTTCAGCCCATGGTAAAGATGAAATCCCTGCCACAGAGATCGCTGGATCTTGGGTGAACAGCTTTCTTTGAGGTCAATGGCAAGCGTATCCGGGTGAATATATATATTTTAGCATCATGGGCTGCAGCGGTTCAAGGAGGCAGCTCACTACCACCTTCTCAAGGGCAATTAGGGATGGGCAATAAATGCTGGCCTAGCCAGCGAAGCCCAGATCTCATGAATGAATAAATAAAGAAAAAGCATCTGAGGAACTGAGAACAAACAGACTTCTAGACTTGAAGTGGAGACAATCCATATAGATTGAGAAAACAGAAAGTTGTTGCAAACATAATACACTACCCATGCTTTTTAAATTGGACTCTTGTTAAATGTACACTGAAGCAAGGTTTTGTTGCTTGATTTATGAGAAAGGTGAATGTTTTTCATCAAAACATGTGGCTCTCAACTGACTCAATCTTGTTTTGCAGCATTCATCCAATTGAGATAATTGATGTTCACTCAACAAGGAGTCTTGCCTCATCAGAATGCTGCTGCTGCTAGTTCGAGTTATCACACACATCCTTGCCTTGCTCTTGTTTTATTTTAGAAACTGAACGATTGGTTACCGAATGTACAAGCATTGCATCAGAACAGCAGTATAGCTCAGCAGAAAGGCAAGATGGTGCCTCAACAAGATTAGGCGTGAATTTCCTCAGATCTTTTCCTATTCCATCACCCTAACATTGGTGCAAGTTTGGTGGGAACCCAGTTCAGAACAGGAAGATGTTCCAAGGAAATTTCATGCTCTGAAATTCTTATATAAAATTTTCAGCTGAATTGGTCAGCTGAGTGGAGCATTCAGAGTTACAATAGCAACTTGGGGAAGAAACATACAGCCTTTACAAAGTCTAGGTTCCATACAGTTGATACTTTTACTGATATCTTAAGTGGCAGTGAGTGGAATGGAGTGAGAACAGATGCGTATAACTGAAAAGCTATCCCCCCTCGACAGGGTTAAAATGCCACCTCTTCCTATGTGCCAGGAGAATAAGCAAACTTACATCGACATCTGAGTAATTACATTGTTTTCTGAGATAGCTTTTCTTTCTAGGACTCTAAACGTGGGACTTGGTTAGTTGACAGACTACAGCCATACTCTGGTATCTGCTAACACTTGTTTTTTTTGTGCTACATCTAAACAGGTTACAGAGTAGGCATATAAAAACAGAAAATGCTGGAAAACCTCAGCAGGTCTGGCAGCATCTGTGGAGAGAGAAACAAAGTTAACTTTTCAAGTCCATATGACTCTCCTTCAGAGCTGTTTTCTGTTTTTCTGTTTTTATTTCAGATTTCCAGCACCCAAAGTATTTTGGTTTTATTACAGAGTAGGCATGTTGCTCCTAGGCATGTCCAACATCTTTCTCTCGCGCGAGAGTCTAACACATACTGACTGATGTCAGTGTTACTTTATCATCTACATCATACATTAACATATTGCATCAGTTAACCCTTTATATTACACCTCCCCTAAGTATACTACCCCATTTTCAACAACATGAAACTTGTCTTTAACTATTCATATTGCTTTCTGTAACACCCTTTTTGCAACTACAGATTCTACCCAACTCTAACTCGGACTCTTCCCTCCCCCAAGTCACAGTCCTGGGCAATTCAATCTACCACAGTATTCTCAGCCCTCAGGAAAATGTCTTGGAGATATGAAAGCTTTCTTCTGCATCTGGTAGAACATCATCATCTGCTGAATAGGACAGCACTTTAGCAGCATTGCTGGGAAACAGAGTGTAGGTTGTGCAATGACTGAACTGTAGGGACAATGAAGACTTTTCAATGAAAGGTTGATCCAAGACAGAATACTGAAGACAACCAACCTTTGGAACCTGTGGGACTAGAGGAGAAGAATTCGGGACACTGTGAGTAACTTGTTGCCTCCTCAAAGCATACTGGGGAAGATCTTCAAAGAGGAATGATCTTCAACTCCAGGGAAGACTGTCACAGCTGTATTACCCACTGCTGTATCAAAGGCTGAAAAGGCATTGAAGGTATAAGATTTCAATGAACTGAGAGGACAAAGGGAAATTCCTGTAAGACTGTCAGGAAAAGAGCAGGTGATTATCCAGTGATATTTCGAAAGGACTGACTACTTTCTGTAGGTAGTGGTAGGAGAGCCAAACTTCTCTCTCCGTGAAGTTGCTCTACTATGGGCAATGGGAAGGACTGCTGAGGAATGGAGAAAAGACAGCCTCATCTTCTATAATGAAAGGAATTTCCTGTAGGCAATCAACTCAGGGACAAGGTTGATCCACGGGATCCTGCAGCTTCAGAAGTGCTAAGGATTCTGCTGCAGCCTCTGTGCTGACCTCCAACTCTGGGCGGAAGCAAACGTTCAGCTGGGACTGAAGTATGTGTGTCGATTGACTTACACCCCTGGAAGATACCAGCTCGTTAGCAGCGTGATACTCTATGGACTCTGACATGGACTCAGGCGAAGCATTCTCTGGAAGATTCTTCAAGGACAACAAGAGGTAAACGAAGCTATACATAATCTGACGTGAGTCCGAGGCTTCACATGATTCTATTGACTGGCTAGACCCACGGGCAGAGACCCCAGTGGATTCAGTGGAACAGAAATCTGAATGCTGCTCAGCCACTAGAAACCCAGCTGACTCCTCTAAAACGACAGCAGAGGGCAGAATTATCCATGCCCGCTGGCAGTGGGCATGATAGATGGCGTGCGCGTACAGTATGGCGCTATCGGTTTCGCAACAGTAGGAAGGCAGGTCACGATCATCCACTCAGCCCGCCAACAGCGGACCGCATTTCCTGCCAACGGTTGTAGGGAAGCTCATTGTAATACATCAGCATATCATGAAAAGGCCATCCCGCCAACTACTTGGCCCCTCGGATTGTCCGTCCACCTCAGCGGTGAAGCACGTTGACTTGTTTCACAGCAGCACACAGGCAACACTTGGCTCCCTTTACTTTGGGGGAGCTGGAGGTGAGTGAACAGCATTGTTCTGCAGAGATCACCAGGGTCGCCTGTTCTCTTTCAGGCTTTAGGGGCACTGGGGGGCCAGGGTGAATTGCCGCTCTGCCTCAGAGGCGACTGTTTTCAGGGGGACGGTGTCTCAGGGGCAACAGCAGCCCAATCTTGGAGGCGACTTGTTGTTGTTGGGGGTGGGGGGTGGAGGGGGGGGGTGGTGGTGGTGGTGGTGGGGGTGTGGGGGGACTGCTTGGGATCCCGCCCACAAGAAATTGAGGTGGGGGGTAGGGTGGGTGGGGGAAGTGGCCTCACAGTAGGACTATTCCTCTGCAACTGAGACAATTTAGGCACAGCTACACTGGTGTGATTGGGGTTGGGCTCCTAGCCTGCCCACCCATGCAGGCAATGCGGAGGCACCAAGGTGCCACCAAGCACTCCAGACATTAACCCCCCTCGCCACCCCAGCCTTCCATTGGCACAGATTATGGGTCCGCGACCACTTTACTGGATCACAGAGCAGTTGGACTGCACACATTGTACAATCTCCTTACAAATGCTGGCCATGCAGCAGTCACTGCCCCTTGCAATCTCAGCATCCCGCAGCAGTGTCCCCCATGAGGCATGCTGACAGGGCAGACATGCATCGCACACACCTGTGATCACCCAAAGGATGACCAGCACTCTCCAAGAAGCATTGAGGAGCTGTTACACAGGGCCAGGAAAGGTGCTAAGTACACCCATGCTAAACACTCTCCATTTCTTTCATGCTGCAGGAGGACCACGGCAGGAGCATGGAGCCTGGTGACCTAGCTGATAGCCTACAGGGAGCGAAGAAGATGGAGGAGAAAGCGGCTGAGGCTCCTGGCTGTGCAAAGGCAGGAGCAGCAACCTCAGCAAGAAGGGGCTGCTGGAGCTCCCGCACACGCTGCCCAAAAACGACTGTGAGCTGTGGCTGGTGCCTAGCGACACCCAGGGTCTATAGACACCGCCTGCCATTCCTGCAGGTGACCGAGAACTAATGTCACCGATGACTGCACATGTCTAGGGACCTGGTGGCTCACATCTACCAGTTACTGCAGGACTTGGCACCAAGGGCACATGGAGGGCATCCACTGCCAGTGGCTTGACAGTGACAGTGGTGCTCAATTTCTATGTCAGTGGCTCCTTTCAGGGCTCCACAGGTGACCATTGTGGGATATAAGACCATAAGACCATAAGACAAAAGAGCAAAAATTAGGCCATTCAGCCCATTGAGTCTGATCCGCCATTCAATCATGGCTGATAAGTTTCTCAACCCCAATCTCCCGCCTTCTCCCCGTAACGTTTGATCCCCTTACCAATCAAGAACCTATCTATCTCAATGACCTGGCCTCCACAGCCTTCTGTGGCAATGAATTCCATAGATTCACCACTCTCTGGCTAAAGAAGTTTCTCCTCATCTCTGTTCTAAAAGGTCTTCCCTTTACTCTGAGGCTGTGCCCTCAGGTCCTAGTCTCTCCTACTAATGGAAACATCTTCCTCACGTCTACTCTATCCAGGCCTTTCAGTATTCTGTAAGTTTCATTCAGATCCCCCCTCATCCTTTTAAACTCCATCGAGTATAGACCCAGAGTCCTCAAACGTTCCTCATATATTAAGCCTTTCATTCCTTGAATCATTCTCGTGGACCTCCTCTGGACCCTCTCCAGGGCCAGCACATCCTTCCTGAGATACAGGGCCCAAAATTGCTCACAATATTCTAAATGTGGTCTGATCAGAGCCTTATAAAGCCTCAGCAGCAATCCCTGATTTTATATTCTAGTCCTCTCGAAATAAATGCCAATATTGCATTTGCCTTCCTAACTACCGACTCAACCTGCAAATTAACCTGAAGAGAATCCTGAACTAGGATTCCCAAGTCCCTTTGCACTCCAGACTTCTGAATTCTCTCCCCATTAAGAAAATAGTCTATGCCTCTATTCTTCTTACCAAAGTGCATGACCTCGCACTTCCCCACTTTGTATTCCATCTGCCACTTCTTTGCCCTAATTCTCCTAACCTGTCCAAATCCTTCTGCAGCTTCCCCGCTTCCTCAATACTACCTGGCCCTCCACCTATCTTTGTATCATCTGCAAACTAAGCCAGGATGCCCTCAGTTCCTTCACCTAGATCATTAATGTATAAAGTGAAATGTTGTGGTCCCGACACTGACCCCCGTGGAACTCCACTAGTCACCGGCCGCCATCCTGAGAAGGACCCTCTTATCCCCACTCTCTGCCTCCTGCCAGACAGCCAATCTTCTATCCATGCTAGTACCTTGCCTCTAAAACCATGGGCTCTTATCTTACTGAGCAGCCTCCTGTGCGGCACCTTGTCAAAGGCTTTCTGGAAGTCCAAGTAGATAACATCCATTGGCTCTCCTTTGTCTAACCTACTCGTTACCTCCTCAAAGAATTCTAACAGATTTGTCAGGCATGACCTCCCCTTGATGAAACCATGCGGTTTCACAAGCCCCCACCCTCAAATGTATCCATGAGGTCACGGATGCCATCTTCTTGAGGGTACACAACTTTGTGCATTTCACCCAGGGCCAGGACAGCCAGGATGCAATGGCCATTGGATTCTCCCGGATCTTGGGATTCCTACAGTTGCAGGGTGCAATTGACTACACCCATGTGGCGCTCAGGTCTCCATTGCTATACACTGTGGACTGTATCAACTGCAAGGGCTTCCACTCACTGCATATGCTGCTGGTATGTGACCACTAGAAACACATCATGCAAGTGTGCGCTCGGTTTCCGGTGAGTGTGCATGATGCCTACATCCTCAGTCGGTCACAGATCCCTGAAGTCTTCCAGGGTTCACAGAAGCTGCAGGGTTGGTTCCTTAGGGACAAGTGCTACCCGCAGAGGCTGTGGCTGATGACACCGGTGTGGAGGCCTCAGACTGCAGCAGAGCTACGCTATAACAATGCTCATGCAGCACCTCGCAACTTGGTGGAGCCGACCATCAGGATGCTGAAGATGAGGTTCCAGTGCCTGGACTGGTCTGGTGGACCCTGCAATACAGTCCACAGAGGGTGTCAAGCATCATCATCACTTGTTGCACACTTTACAACCCAGCAGTCTAATGGGGAGATGAACTGGCTGAGGAGGAGATGGAGGAGCTGCACATCTCCTCCGATGAGGAGGACGGTGAAGGGGATGAAGGTGAGGAGGCCTTCAGAAGCAACAATGACAGGCCTTTGCACGGGCTCGGTGAGGCAGGCACACTTGGGAGCCCTCATAGCTGCTAAATTTGTGGAGTATGATGACAACATATGCAGTGAGGTGTCCCCATAGATCCACACAGAGCAGTTGTAAATGTTTGACTCCAGTCTGGTTTATGGCAGCGTGAATACCGTCTGTGTGAATGCTCCTGTCATGGAGATGCCATGGAGGCTCTAGCAGTCGCTCAGCTGCAGGAGGATGATGACGACAAGCTGTGAGGACACTCTATAAATCTTCACACAACCTCTGAGAATGTCTGACTCCAGTCTGGCTGGAGGCAATTTGCTTGTGCAGCCGAGAAACTTTAAAAGCATCTGATGCTTTGTCCGCCTTCAGCACCTGAGCACTTCAGGAGCTGGAGCACAGCATCAGTGGTCACAGATGCTGAAGAGATGGTGCTGAGAGCACATCGAGAGAATGAGAGAACTCTGAGATGCCTGCCCACTACATTCTGGTAGCAATGACAAGAACCGCTGAGGTACAGGCATCAGTAATGTTTCCAGGGAATGTGAGGCCGGACCACTTTGGTCTGAAGGCTGCACAGAACACAGGGAAGAGACCCTGGACTGAGACATCTGCCTTTATCTTGTGCAGAAAGGTTTCACAACTGTGTAAAAGAACACTGCTCATCAGAACAAAGAGCCATAGACAGGGAGACATTTTTCGGAGTTTATTGCCAATAGTGAACAGCATTTACAAGTTATTAACACCTGTGCCCAGGCTGTGCAACTACTTTTACCTGACTTTCCTAACCCTGCCGCTATGTGTCGGTGTTCCCCGGACATCCACAGTGGAGGTGGAGGCAGCCTGGTGACTTCACTACCCTATCTGTGATGTCTTTGGCGGGCGTCCTCTGGAGGGCTGAGACCTGGAGGGCCCCGGCCTACTTTCAGGGTCATGCTGTGTGGCAGTGGCACCCTCCTTGGCCTGTGAAGCTGGAGCTGTTGAGGTCAAAGGAAGAGATGATTCAGATGGGCCGGTCACTCCCAGTGTCACCTAGGTGGATGGGCCCAGGGTGTGGACCTGCTGATCCTCCTCTCTATGGGTGCCTGAGGGCCCCAGCTCACTCCTTGAGGGGAAGGGATAGCTGGAGTGAGATTGAGCTGCCCCACCCTCTCGCGTACACACTGTTGTGGGTCAATTATGGCATCAGCAATGGAGTTGAGCCCACGCAGCAGCGCAGGAGCTATGTCCTGGACCAAGGTCTCTGCGCTGGTGGAGGGTGTGGGTGAGCACTGTGATGGAACTTTGAGGAGTGTGCATTCAGATGCCCTTCAGAAGCTTATTCGGAGCTTGATTGGAGGCCCTGGCTCATGGATTCTGTCAGCTGTTTGGTAGATGTGCTTACGAAAGCAAGGGGAAATAATTAGTGCATGGCAGTGGCCTGTGAAAGAGGACACAACACTGATGGCATGGTTATCTAATGAATATTGCACTGCTGGATCCTCACTTAGTAGAGCAACACCGACCTCACCGTCAGTACAGGAACAGTCCAGATCATGACTGGCCAGTGGGATGGCTCTGTTTTCAAAGTCCGTGAGGGCCTGGATTTCGGACATTCCGCCACCGGTCTGCAACTTCTCTCTCGTTGATTGCCACCTTGTCCTGCATGGATAGAGAAGGAGAAAGTGTAAGCAGGATGCCTGCCGAATCAGGTAATAAATGTGCCTGACCTGTCCGGGTGGTGAGTGGTCCCATAGACAGTCTGAGGACAATGAAGGTGTGTGAGAGAGAGTGAATGGAGATGTCTCTTGAACTGGCAGTGAATGAGATCCCTGTGGATGTGTGATGGGTTTGTGAGTGTGTGAGTAGAGGGTGATGAGAAGAGTGACTTAGCCTGGCAGAATGGAGGAGATCATTCATCCTCTTCGGTACTAGGTGGCTGTCCTCTTCTGAAGGGTGTTGGCACTGACCACCACTGCCACTGCCTCCCAAACCAATTGGTCACATTGCTGCCCATTCTGCAGCCAGAGCGAGAGTGCAGGACATTCCAATGGGCCTCCATGGCATCCAGCAATTGCTCGAGGGTCCCATCATTAAACAGAGGGACTGTGGTCTTTTTGCTTTTGCTGGCCATGTCTCCAGGTTGCGGTAGTAAGCTGGTAGTAATGACTGGTGTGCTGGTGGCTGCCTTTTAAACATGGCAGCCAGCGTGATGCAATGGTGAGGTGATGGCGGAAGGGCGATTAAGAGCCCGCCCACCATGGAAAAGGAGTGTTTCCCAGGGAATACGTAAGTAATGAGATGGGTTTGGGACAATATGGCGTGAAAACCTGCCATCGCCATCAGTGGGTAGGATGCCATTTTGCCCATCCGCTACAGCACTTGGTGAAAATTTGGGAAAATTCTGCTAAGAGACTTCATAAGGTGCACCCATTAACTGGAAAGATGAATCATCCTCTAGGACCTCAACCTCCAACCGATCACTCAGTATTGCAAAGGTTTCTTCCTCATCACTCTCTAGGAAGAGACAATTCAAGTCCAACGGGTCTTTATGGAGATGGTCATTGCCTGCTGAATTCTTTCTGTATCCACCACCTCTGGACTTACTTCATGAGGAATTGAGAGATTCATAACTTCAATCTCCACCAGGGTCTAGTGGATGGTGTATTTATGAAAGAAAGGAACATGCCGCTGATTATATAAATCTCCTCAGTTTCTGAAGGTTGAAGGTTCTTAATCAAGGTTGAAGATTGTTGCATAAAAGTGAGTCATACAAATGATGAGCATCATTTGGTTTTTCTAGGATTCCTAGAAGTATGTCAACATCGCTACTCACTAAGGACGTACATTGATTGTGGACAACATAGAGAGAATCAACGATCTGGCAGCCCTTGTAGCGAAGAGGAGCAATAATCCTGCCTTTGATTGGAAGGTCTATGCCACCTGGGCCTTGTAATTTGATGTCTGTTGGATGAAGGATCATTGGCTGAAGCCAGTTGATATCATCTGCTAATACATTAACAGCAGCTCCAGTATCAATTTTAAAGGTGGTATTGAAGCCTTGTGATTGGACCTTAATTGACCAATAGTCCGGACTGAGACTAATAACGTCCCCTAACTCTGTAATTTTGTCTTTTTCTTGACTTTCTATTTCTTGAGTGGAATGTGTTTTATAAATATTTACTTGTCTTCTACCTCAATTAAAATAGTTCGATTTGCAGGAATGCTTGAAATGTCCAGTTTTGCTGCACTGGAAGCATTCTGTGCCCCCTGCTGGGCAGTCCTGGTGTCTATGTTGGTTTTCCTTTGGTGACTTTTTGCCCAGTTTGACTGGCTTTCATGGTGGGGTTCTGCCTATGGACCAACCCAGTCAATGGAGCCATGTGAAGCCTGGGAATCGCATCAGATTATTTAAACAGATCCCCACCAGCTGTTTGTCTGGATTATGTGTGTAAAGGGATCCAGTTGGTGATGCAAACTCAGTAATAAGTTGGGGTTCATCACTCTGTGAGAGCTACAGCTGGCAATATCCAGCCCTGTTTTCCCCACTCAGTCTATACTCCTTTAAGTATTCTGATATTAAGGAATGTGCTTTGAGGAATGACCATATCATGACATAAATGAATCTAAATAGTCGCTCTTGCAGTTTGTCATTGAACCTTTCAGTGTTACTGTTTATAACAGACATATGAGTTACTTGTAATATTCAGCTAATTTACACATGGACCAGGATTTTACAGCCCCTCCCAGCCAGCAGGATATTATGGTCCCATCGAACCAAATGGAGATTTAAATAGCTCGCCGCATTCGCCAGTGGGAGATCCCTGCCATGATGTATTTCCAGTTTAAATTGGTGATTTGATTGCTGTAGTTTTAGGATCTGTCATTATTCACTTTGTGGAGAAGAATGGAGGGCCAGGCCAGGATGTGCTTCATAAAACCTGTAGTGTAGTTTCCCAGAGCTTGTAGTGTAGTTTCCCAGAGCCTGTAGTGTAGTTTCCCAGAGCCTGTAGTGTAGATTCCCAGAGACTGTAGTGTAGTTTCCCAGAGCCTGTAGTGTAGTTTCCCAGAGCCTGTAGTGTAGATTCCCAGAGCCTGTAGTGTAGTTTCCCAGAGCCTGTATTGTAGTTTCCCAGAGCCTGTAGTGTAGTTTCGCAGAGCCTGTAGTGTAGTTTCCCAGAGCCTGTAGTGTAGATTCCCAGAGACTGTAGTGTAGTTTCCCAGAGCCTGTTGTGTAGATTCCCAGAGCCTGTATTGTAGATTCCCAGAGCCTGTAGTGTATTTTCCTAGAGCCTGTATTGTAGATTCCCAGAGCCTGTATTGTAGATTCCTAGAGCCTGTATTGTAGTTTCCCAGAGCCTGTATTGTAGATTCCCAGAGCCTGTAGTGTAGTTTCCCAGAGCCTGTAGTGTAGTTTCCCAGAGCCTGTAGTGTAGATTCCCAGAGCCTGTAGTGTAGTTTCCCAGAGCCTGTAGTGTAGTTTCCCAGAGCCTCCTTAGACATGGGTCTGGCACCAGAAGACTGGAGAAATGCACAGGACATCTATGTTCAAAAAGGGATGTAACTATGAACCCAACAGCTACAGCCCAGTGAGTCTAACCTCGGTGGTGGAAAAAGTTTTTCAAGACTGGTGCCAAATTTAAAAATGGTAAAGGTGCACAAACAAAATTTCCCTCACATGAGTTGGACAAGTCCATCACTTTAAATCAGACATTTACCAAATTTCTTAAAATCCACATGTAACCTCATTCCGCCCGTGGATGAGGTTTCATGTTTGTTCTGAAGCCCCGCCAGAGCTCCCGGCCTGCCCGCCAACCTTAAGGTTGGATGGGCAGATCCATTAATTCTGTCAATTACTATTTAAATGGCCTCAATTGGCCCTTGACAGGTTGGTAGGTGCGTAGCCGATTCAGCTGCGCCCCCGCCGACCTGAAAATTGAAATTACGCGGGGTAACATCGGGAGTTCCACCCGATGTCATCCTGTGTCATTTTACACATTGGCGAGCGGGCCCTGCCCCCCAGCTCGCTGACCTAAAGATCCTGGCCATGGGTTCAAAGTTGGCTGAATGACAGGAAACAGAGAATAGGGATGAATGATTGTTTTCAGATGGGAGGAAGCTATGCAGTAGGATTCATCAGGTGTTGATACTAAGACCACTGCTTTTCATTTGGTCGTGCAAGACTTGAGTATTGCTGAAAAAAGAGACATGTCTAAGCTTTTTTCTTGCATTCATCAGGATGCTCACATGAATACCAAAATAAGAGGAAGACAACAATTTATACTGCATATTAAGAGAGCGCAGATTGGTTGGCAAGTTGTGTTGCCATGGTGAATGCACCACTGATGGTGACTGACAGTTAACTGCCAAGCATTGTTTGAAATTTAAGACAGGCAGCTTGACCCTGATTAGTCAAGGCATTGCCCTGAGGATTGAGTCAGCGAATGGCTGTCACTTATTTTATTTAGCTGAAACAGGCGCAATGTATGTTCCTTCTGTCTGCAAAGAACAGGGCCCTGTGTATTAAATTTCAAACCATGTTTGGCAGTTAACTGTCAGTCACCACAAGGAGGCAGTGCCATTATCACTGGACGAATATTCCAGAAACCCGCAGGATAATGCTGTGGGGACCCAAGTTTGAATCCCACCATGGCAGATGGTGGAATTTGAATTCAATAAAAATTTAAAGTTAAAAATCTAATGATGAACATGAAACCATTGCTGATTGTCGTAAAAACCCACCTGGCTCAGGGAAGGAAACATGCTGTCCTTACCTGGTCTTGCCTACACATGACTCCAGACCTACAGCAATGTGGTTGACTCTTAAAGTGCCCTTTGAACAAGGGCAATAAATGCCCACATCCCATGAATAAATTTTTAAAAACAGTACTAGACTTCAAGAGGATAATAGGCTCTTGGAATGGGCAGGCAAATGACAGATGAAATTTAATGCAGAGAAGTGTGATTTTGATGGGAAGAACAGGAAGTGGCAATATAAAATAAAGAATATAATTTGAAAGGATGTGCAGGAAAAGAAAGACCCGGAGATCTATGTGCACAAATTGTTGAAGGTGGCAGGGCAGTTTGAGAAATTGGGCAAAAAGGCATACAGGATCCTGGATTTTATAAATACAAAGGCAATGAAGTTATGATGAACCCTTGGAAAACACTGGTTCAGTCTCAACTGGAGTATTGTGGCCAATTCTGGGCACCACACTTTAGGAAAGGTGAAGGCTTTAGAGAGGGGCAGAAAAGATTCATAGGGAATGAGGAACTTCAATTACATGGATAGTTGGGAGAAGCTGTGACCTTCCTCCTTAGAGAAGGAAAGGTTGCGAGAAGATTTGATAGACGTGTGATACCTCAGTTTGTTCCAGATATTTGATATAAATTTGATGCAGGAATAAAGATGTCTTGCTGCAGTTCTATAGTGCCTTGGTGAGACTGCACCTGGAGTATTGTGGCCAATTCTGGGCACCACACTTTAGGAAAGGTGAAGGCTTTAGAGAGGGGCAGAAAAGATTCATAGGGAATGAGGAACTTCAATTACATGGATAGTTGGGAGAAGCTGTGACCTTCCTCCTTAGAGAAGGAAACGTTGCGAGAAGATTTGATAGACGTGTGATACCTCAGTTTGTTCCAGATATTTGATATAAATTTGATGCAGGAATAAAGATGTCTTGCTGCAGTTCTATAGTGCCTTGGTGAGACTGCACCTGGAGTATTGCATGCAGTTTTGGTCTCCTTACCTAAGGAAGGATATACTTGCCATAGAGGGAGAGCAGTGAAGGTTCACCATACTGATTTCTGGGATGGTAAGATTGTCCTATGAGGAGAGATTGAGGAGGGATTTGCTGGACTTGTATTCTCTAGAATTTAGAAAAATGAGAGGTGATCTCATTGAAACCTAAAAAATTCTTACAGTACTCGACAAGGTAGATGCAGGATGGGTGTTTCCCCTGGGAGTGGTGGGGATGGCAGATGGGGGAATATAGAACCAGGAGACATGATCTCAGAGAAAGTGGTAAGCCATTTAGAACTGAGATGAGGAAGAATTTCTTCAATCAGAAGGTGGGAAATCTTTGGAATTCTCTATCCCAGAGGGCTGTGGAGGTTTATTTATTGGGTATGTTCAAGACAGATATCACTAGATTTCTAAATAGTAAAGGCATCAAGGGATATGGGGATTGTGTGGGAAATGGCATTGAGGTAGAAGGTCAGCCATGATCTAGTTGAATGATGGAGCAGGCTCAATGGGCTGAATGGCCTACTCCTGCTCCTATTTCCTACCTTTCTTAGATCTTGAGGGGTGTGGACTGATTAAATAGAAAGAAATTGTTCCCATTGCCAGGAGAATTGAGAAGTAAGGGACACAGATTTAAGGCAATTGGAAAAAGAACCAAAAGCAACAAGAGGTTAGGATCCAGAATGCATAATCTGAAGTTGTGGCTTTCAAGGGGCAACTGGATAAGCATCTGAAAGGAAAATATTTGCAAGGCCACAGGGAAAGGGCAGGAAAGTGGAACTAGCTGTTATTCTTACAGAAAGCTGACATGGGCTTTGATGGGTCAAAGGCCCCCTTCTGTGCTATAACCATTCTGTGGTTCCATGATTCATTGCTTGTATCACCTTGTCCTTCACTGCACAAAGGGGAGCAGTTACAGTTTAGTTCTACTTTGCACCTTTTAAATTGATAGTTAAATTCGTCATTAGCTTTGCTATTCATCATCTAATTACTTGACTAGATACATTCATAAGCTTTCTGTATGCCTTTCTATGAATATGATTAAATTAGGATATGGGTAAATGTTAATTATGTTCACAGTAGATGTTGTCATTTCCCTATCTGAATCCAAGGCATTGGCTCATATTCAGTCTTTACAAGATCTGTCCTTCTTAGTCATCTTGCCCGAGGCTGCACATTGGCATTTCCTTCAGCTGTTTATCAGTAAATTTAGATAAAAGGTTAATTTTCATCTTCCTGGCATGAGCGGTAATCTAACAGAACAGAGTGCCTGCCTGTCAGACAGCCCACCCTATTCCCATTCCATTGATTTCGATCTGGTGAGGACAAAAATTTATCCAAAGTTTATTCCAGTTTCACATCCCAGCTCTAAGCCCATGTTAAGCTTTCTGGGGATCAGCATCTATTCACCGCAATGATTCAAGCCATTTTAGCTTCATGAAGCTTTTAGCTTCATGACGTCAACACGTTCCTCTTGCAGGGATGCCTGATCCCTAAAGCTGCACTGTATTAGGTTTAATTCTTTCTATGGCTCAAGGACAATGACAATCTTCAAATCAAGTGAGGAGATAGGAAAATTATTTATATAATTTGTGCAAATGTTCAGATTCCCTTATGGTTTATGCAAATCACACCTGCCTGGCCTATTTTATGATTACATATTTCATTCTTATCTAAGTGACGACAAGATTATTAAATCCTCAACTGCATCTGCTAAACAAAGCAGAACAGGATGAAATAAAGTTAAACAAAACATTGGTCAGGTGACCTGTTGTTATAATTTGCTTCCAACGATTGATGTTATGGAATTTTGTTGCAGAGGTTGTAGCTAAAACTGCCAGATTTAATGGTAATGTAGATGCCTGCATGAGGAGGAGGGATTAGAAGATATGGGAACAGCTGGGAGGAGGGAAAGAGAGTGGCAAGATGCTCATGTGGGGTCCTAACTCCAAAGTGGATCTAAAAGGCCTGTTTCTGTGCTGCACATTTTATATGAATCCGTCCTTCTATCATTTGCCCTAAATCATAAAATCATAGAATCTTACAATACAGAAGGAGGCCATTCAGCCCATCATCCCTGTGCCAGCTCTTCGAAAGAACTATCTAAAGAACTATCAAACTAGGCCCACAACACTGCTCTTCTGCATAGCCCTGCATTTTGTTTTCTTTTTTAAGTAGATATCAAACTCCCTTTTAAATGGCACTGTAGAATTTACTCCCAGCACCTATTCAGACAGTGCATTCTAAATCATAACAATTGGCTGTGCAAAAAAGTCTCCTTGCCCACCAATCACCACCCCACCCACCACAACGCACCATCCCCCCCATCACACACACACACACCACACAAATTCAAGTGTACTGGCCCTGTTTTAAAACTGTGTCTTTTGGTTATAAAACCTGCTGCCAGTGGCAATGTTCTCTCTCTATCAAAAGCCTTCAAAGTTAACAAATCACCTGGTCCAAATGGGATGTGTCCTAGAATGCTGAGGGAAGCAAGAGTGGAGATAGCTCTGCCCAAAATCTTTTAATCCTTCTTAGATATGGGAGTGGTGCCAGAGGGCTGGGGAATTGCAACTGTTAAAGTATCGTTCAAAAAAGGGAAGAGAAATAAACCTGATAACTCAGGCCATCAGACTGATGTCAGTGTGGGAAAACTACTAGAGGCTATTTTCAAGAAAAATATTAAAGTACCTTTCAAACCCGTGACCTCTACTACTGAAAAGACCAAGGCCAGCCAACATATGTCAACAACACCACGTGCAAGTTCCCGTCCAAGTCACGTGCCATCCTGATTCGGAACGATATCGCCATTTCTTCACTGTCGCTTCATCACTATTTCCAGGGTGGTGCAATATTCACAAATCCTTGAAGTTGGCAGTGGTTAAGGAAGCATCTGGGATACTTGGCTTTGTAAATAAGAGCATCAAATACAAAAAAACCAATTCATGCTAAAGCTTAGTAAAATCATTGGTTAGTTCCCTATTAAAAAATTAGGGTAGAGTTTCCACTATGAATTTGTACTTGGAAAGGACTAAATTTACAGGGTGACTGGTGGAAAGCTGTAAAGTTTGTGAGTAAACTGGGCAATTCTATCACAAAGCTGGCACAACCATGATGGGCTGAATGGCCTTTTTCTGTGTGATAAGATTGTAATGCATAAATATAGGACAATGTGATGTAACTAAGATCAATTGCAATGAAAGATATGTTATAGGTAGGCATAATGGTGAGCACTTAGCTTCTGAGTAATTAAACAAAGAAGCATGGCATATGATAAACATTTAAGCTTGTTAGCTCATCATAATTCACTGATTACACAGTCACTCATGAGATGTTTGACCATCCTTACTGATAGGGACAATAATCACAGGCCAATCAATCTCAGATATTCATTTTTCTTTATTTTCCTGGCATCTATCATCCTGCAAGCAATTGCTGCTGGCTACCTATTATTCTCCAGACATTTACTCGGATATGTGCCCATTGTTTCCTTTATGATTGTTCCGAAGTGCTCATTGTTCCTGCAGCAACTCCCAGGTAGCCATTATTTTCTAGCCATATAGCACAAACCATTCCAATTTAAAGTCACTCGTCACTCTAACACACAGGTACAAATCAAGTAAACCCACAGTACAACTATTCCTCATTTAGCATGCCTAAAGCATGCAAGGCTTTGACCTTGTTGGGCAGTCACGGCGGGCAGGCCCGGGGGTGGTCACAAAGCTGACCACCACCCGCGATCGGGGCTCAACATCGATTTCACACTAGCTGGCCAATCAACAACCAGCCAGTGTGAATCACCCGCAGCAGCACTCATTGCTGCCGGGGTGGGGACTGGAGCAGGGCGAGGGCACACGTTCGCGCATGCGCGCAAGCACGTGCAATGAAAAGTCCTTGAGGCACAGAGCTGCCTCAGGGAGCTGAAGATATTAAAACTCAGAAATAAAAAAACTTTGCTATGTTAAAAACATGCCCCCGCTCATGTGACTCTGAACGAAATGTAAAAATTTTTATTAAATTTTTAATTGCAAGGAGTCAGAGGAGGAGGAATCAAGGGCAAGAACCTCATCTCGGCCGTGGACGGGGTTTCCTAAAAAATCATAAGGTTGATTGAGCAGTGAAAAAGTTAATTCAATTAGAACTTTAATGCCCTTAATAGGCCTGTTATTTGTTGGCGGGTGCATTTCCGACTCTTACGAGTGCCTGCCGACCAAAATATTGCATGATGACGTTGGGATGCTCGCCCGGTGTCATCGTGCGTCATTTTATGCTTGAGCAGGCACCCCCCCACCCAACCCCCCCCCCCCGCCCCCCCGCCACATAGGTAAAAAAAGGGATGAGGTCCAAAAAGCAGAATATAGGGAGTTAGGGAGTAAGTTAAAAACTAGGACCTCAAAGGTAGCGATCTCAGGATTACTACCAGTGCCACGTGCCAGTCAGAATAGAAATAGCAGGATATATTGGATGAATACGTGGCTGAAGAGTTGGTGTGAGGGAGACAGTTTCAGATTCCTGGAGCATTGGTTCCGGCTCTGGGGGAGGTGAGACCAGTACAAACTGGAAGGGTTACACCTGGGCAGGACCGGGACTGTCCTCGGGGGAATATTTGCTAGAGTGGTTGGGGAGGGTTTAAACTAAAAAGGCAGGTGGATGAGAACCTATGCAAGGAGTCAGAGGAGCAGGAATCAAGGGCAAGAACAAAAGACAGAAAGGGAAATAAGGAAAGACAAGCCTTAAGGCTTTGTGCCTTAACACGAGGAGCAATTGCAATAAGGTGGATGAATTAACCATGCAAATAGATGTAAACAGGTATGATATAGTTGGGATTATGGAGACATAGCTGCAGGGTGAATATCCAGGGGTATTCAGTATTTAGAAAGGACAGACAAAAGGAAAAGGCGGTGGAGTTACATTGCTGATTAAAGAGGAAATTAACGCAATAGTGAGGAAAGATATTAGCTCTGATGATGTGGAATCTGTATGGGTAAGGCTGAGAAATACTACAGAGCAAAAATTGTTCGCGAGGGTTGTATATACACACCCAAACTGTAGTGGTGATGTTGGGAATGGCATTTAGCAGGAAATTAGAGACGCCCACAATAAAGGAACATCTGTAATTATGAGTGACTTTAATCTACATAGAGATTGGACAAATCAAATTAGTAACAATACCATAGAGGAAGAATTCCTGGAGTGTATACGGGATGGTTTTTCTGGATGAATACATTGAGGAACCAACTAGAGAACAGGCCTTCCTAGACTGGGTATTGTGTATTGAGGAAGGGATAATTGGCAATCTAGTTGTGTGAGGTCCCTTGGGGATTATCAACCATAATATGATAGAATTCTTCATCGAGATGGAGAGTGACGTAGTTGATTCTGAGACTAGGGTCCTGAATCTTAGTAAAGGAAACCATGATGGTCTGAGGCGCAAGTTGGCTATGATGGATTTGAAAACATAACTTAAAGGGATGACAGTGGATAGGCAATGGCAAACATTCAAAGGGCACATGGGCGAACTGCAATAATTGTTTATTCCTGTCTGGTGCAAAAGTAAAACAGGAAAGGTGGCCAAACCATGGCTTACAAGGAAAATTAGAGATAGTATTAGATCCAAGGAAGAGGCATACAAATTGGCAGAAAAAACAACAGACCTGAGGATTGGGAGCACTTTAGAAATCAGCAAAGGAGGACCAAGGGATTGATTAAGAAGAGGAAAATAGAGTATGTGAGTAAGATTGCAGGGAACATAAAAACTGACTAAAACTTTCCATAGGTGTGTGAAGAGAAAAAGATTGGTGAAGACAAATTAGGTCCCTTACAGTCAGAAACAAGGGAATTTATAATGGGGAACAAAGAAATGGCTGACCAACTAAATACAAAGGAGGACACAAATAACATACCAGAAATGTTGGGAAACACAGGGTTTAGTGAGAGGGAGGAACTGAAAGAAATCAGTATTAGTAGGGAAATGGTGTTGGAGAAATTGATGGGATTGAAGGCTGATAAATCCCCAGGGCCTGATAATCTATATCGCAGAGTAATTAAGGAAGTGGCCCTAGAAATAGTGGATGCATTGGTGGTCATCTTCTGGGATTCTATAGGCTATGGAACAATTCCTACAGATTGGAGGGTAGCTAATGTAACCCCACTATTTAAAAAGGGAGGTAAAGACAAAACAGGGAATTATAGACCAGTCAGCCTGACGTTGGTAGTGGGGAAAATTCTAGAGTCCATTATAAAAGATTTAATAGCTGAGCACTTGGAAAACAGTGGCAGAAACAGTCAGAGTCAGCGAAAGGGAAATCATGCTTGACAAATCTGCTGGAATTTTCTGAGGATGTAACTAGTAGAGTTGATGAGGGGGAGCCAGTGGATGTGGTTTATTTGGACTTTCAGAAGGCTTTCGACAAAGTCCCACACAAGAGATTAGCGTGTAAAATTAAAGCGCATGGGATTGGGGATGCATAGAAAACTGATTGATTGGCAGACAGGAAACAAAGAATAGGAATAAACAGGTCTTTTTCCAAATGACAGGCAGTGACTAGTGGGGTGCCGCAGGGATTGGTGCTGGGAGCCCATTATTCACAATATAAATTAATGATTTAGATGGGGGAACTAAATGTAATATCTCCAAATCTGCAGATGACACAAAGCTGTGTGGGAGGGTGAGCTGTGAGGAGGATGCAGAGATGCTTCAGTATGATTTGGACAAGTTGAGTGAGTGGGCAAATGTATGGCAGATGCAATATAATGTGGATAAATGTGAGGTTATCCACTTTGGTAGCAAAAACAGAAAGGCAGATTATTACCCGAATGGCTATAAATTGAGAAAGGGGAATGTGCAACAGGACCTGGATGTCCTCGTACACCAGTCGCTGAAGGTAAGCATGCAGGTGCAGCAAGTGGTAAAGAAGGCAAATGGTTTGTTGGCCTTCATAGCAAGAGGATTCGAGTATAGGATCAAGGATGTCCTGCTGCAAATTATACAGGGCCTTGGTGAGACCACACCTAGAATATTGTGTGCAGTTTTGGTCTCCTTATCTGAGGAAGGATGTTCTTGCTATAGAGGGAGTGCAGCGAATGTTTACCAGACTGATTCCTGGGATGGCGGGACTGACATATGAGGAGGGATTGAGTTGGTTAGGATTATATTCGCTGGAGTTCAGAAGAATGTTGGGGGGGGGGCGGGGATCTTATAGAAACCTATAAAATTCTAACAGGACTAGACAGGGCAGATGCAGGACAGATGTTCCTGATGGTGGGGGAGTCCAGAACCAGGGGTCACAGTCAGAGGATAAGGGGTAGACCATTTAGGACTGAGATGAGGAGAAATTTCTTCACCCAGAGAGTGGTGAGCCTGTGGCATTCGCTACCACAGAAAGTAGTTGAAGCCAAAACATTTTCAGGAAGGAGTTAGATATAGCTCTTGGGGCAAAAGGGATCAAAGGATATGGGGAGAAAGCAGGAATGGCCTACTCCTGCTCCTATTTTCTATGTTAGAGAACTCATGTGTTGGCTCTGAAGTTGAAGCAATAGTGAGCTTGGTGTGTGGATTTGGTTGTCTTAGGGAGAGATATGAGTTTGATGAGGAGCATCAAAGCGAATGCTCAAGAACTCACCAAAGGAAACCGTTTGCACATGTGCCATTCCCAAGCAAAGAACTTTTGTGTCATCCTATTGGTAACTCTTCCCTGGTTTATTTCCTTCTAAAAATATTGCTGGGTAAAGGAATATTGGGAAACTGAATCACATTCTTATGTTTATATTGAAATCTTTCCAACTTTTTTGTCTGGTGTAATATATTTCATTTTTCTTGTTAAATAAATATTTTATTCTTTGTATTAAAAGTACATCAGCAGACTCCTGTAAATCTGTTCAGTAACTTTCCTCCACGATTTCAAAAAAAAATAGGATCTATCAAGCCAGGTTTCACTCTGGGATCTGACTTGTCCAGTATTATCAGTTGGGATCATACACTCAATAACAGTAACTGGAGGAGCTAATAGAGAGAGAGCTGATGGAGAGTCTATGGTGCTGATGTTGATGGCTGACTTTTCTTGAAAAAGTACTCCATTCTCGTCTGCTTGGAAAATTTCTGCCTCTCCCTATAGATTGCTCTGTAACATTGGGTGGATTTATCCAAGGCACAGCAAACGATGGAACAGCGATTTACCATGGTGTCCACATCTTGAATGATAGACTGCATTTCATCAGCCAAACTGAATAACTTATATAAGTTTTTCATTGTAATTTTATGAGTTACTTCTGTTTCTTCATTGTCTTCATCATCATCATTCTCCAGCAAACTTGCTTTCATCTTCTCCAACTCCATCAGATCTTAATTTGATAAAGATTCGCTGTGAAATTCCAACACCTCCTCCACATTACCTCCGTCAACTTCATCAAAAGCCACATTATGTGAAAAGTTAACAATCTCATTCATAGCAGCTGCATATTCACTAGGGCTAAACCCATGAAAATCATGCATACATTCCGGCCAAATGTTGTACCAATTTAATGATGACAGTTTGACTTCATCCCGTGACTCATTAAGAACTTAATGGCATGTATGGTGTTGAAATTTCATCAAAACCTATGAACTGTTGGCTTATCCTCTCCATTGGTTCCATGAATCAGCTGGGCTAATGTCTTCCTTAGATAATATACCTTGAATGTAGTAGTTACACTTTGATCCATAAGGTGAATTAAAGCTGCAGTATTTTTTGGGAGATAGCCAACCGTGATGTTATCAGACAAACCCTTCAAAGTTATGGGATGACCAGGGGCATGGTCTAGAAGAAGTACTTAATGGGCAATGTTCTTATTCTTGCAATAATTTTCAACAGCAGTGCAGAATAAGAAGTAAGCCAAAATTCAAAAATTTTCCTTGTTACCCATGCTTTCTTCTGAGGCTGCCATAGAACAGGAAGAGAAGCCTTAACATTCTTTAGTGCCCTTGGATTTTCACTGGGCTACACAAGTAAAAATTTCAAGTTTCAAACTAAAATCTTCCTCAGCATTGGACTTAAGAACCATTAAACCCATCTTTCACAGCCTTTAAAGAAGGCACATGCATTTCTTCTGCAGAGATGAGAATTCCATTAAGTAATTCTTTCCAATAGAGACCTGACTTGTCAACATTGACAACTTGACAGAATAAATAAACTCCCTCCTCAGCCTGTAAAGTTGCAGGATATGCATCTATGGCACTTGAGGCAGCACTTGGTCCCTCAGCAGTAAACTTCAGGTTATATAAATTTGCCTTCCTCTTGAAATGCTGAAACAATCCTGAGTTTGCTTTGAAAGATCCATTTGAAGAGCTTCACCATCCTTTAATTTCAAATTCTCGAAGAGACTCCTAGCTTTCTCTTGAATTACAGATGTGTTTAAGGGAATTCATGGTTGGGATTGATCTTCAATCCAAACAACCAGTAAATGCTCCATTCTCTCCATCATATAATTGCACAGATGTTGTAACCTCGTGGCAGTTGAAGGAGTTACACTCTAACCACTGATACTTCTTTAACATCTTGATTTTTCCTAATAGTACATGCAGTGGATTCAGCATAGTTCGTGGAATTAGTAATATGAAGCACACGACCATCTTGCTCAAGGCACCTAAGCACGTTAAGCTTAACTTCTAAAGTAATGGCCTTCCTCTCAGTGACCGAGGGAGCTGAACTAGGCTCTTGCTTTGACACGATTAGTGTTATGCTATTACAGTACACATTCCATGTCCAAACGCAGCAAGACCTGGATAATATCCAGGCTTGGGCTGACAATTAGCAAGTAACATTCACACAACACAAGTGCCAGGCAATGACCATCTCCAACAAGAGAGAATCTACCCATCACCCCTTGACATTCAATGGTATTACCATCATTGAATCCCCTTTAGTTAACATTCTGGGGGTTACCATTGGCCAGAGGCTGAACTGAACAAGCCATATAAATACCGTGACAACAAGAGCAGGTCAGAGGCTAGGAATTGTGTGGTGAGTAACTCTCCTCCTGGCTCCCCAAAGCCTGTCCACCAACTACAAGGCACAAGTCAGGAGTGTGATGGAATACTCCCCACTTCAACACAAAAACAGAATTACCTGGAAGAATTCAGCAAGTCTGGCAGCATCGGCAGAGAAAAGAGTTGACGTTTCGAGTCCTCATGACCCTTCAACAGATCTGAGTGAATATTAGGAGAGGGGTGAAATGTAAGCTGGTTTAAGATGGGGGGGGGGGTGGGGGGAGAGAAGTGGGGGGGGGGGGTAGCGGTGTGGTTGTAGGGACAAGCAAGCAGTGAATGGAGCAGATAATCAAAAGATGTCACAGACAAAGGAACAAAGAGGTGTTGAGGGTGGTGATATTATCTAAACGAATGTGCTAATTAAGAGTGGAGGGCAGGGCACTCAAGGTACTGCTCTAGTGGGGGTGGGGTGGAAAGACTAGCAGGGTATACAAGATTTAAAAATAATGGAAATAGGTGGGAAAAGAAAAATCTATATAAATTATTGGAAAAAACAAAAGGAAGGGGGAAGAAACAGAAAGGGGGTGGGGATGGAGGAGGGAGTTCAAGATTTAAAGTTGTTGAATTTAATATTCAGTCCGGAAGGCTGTAAAGTGCCTAGTTGGAAGATGAGGTGCTGTTCCTCCAATTTGCGTTGGGCTTCACTGGAACAATGCAGCAAGTCAAGGACAGACATCTGGGCAAGAGAGCAGGCTGGAGTGCTAAAATTGCAAGCAACAGGGAGGTTTGGGTCATTCTTGCGGACAGACCGCAGGTGTTCTGCAAAGCAGTCGCCTAGTTTACATTTGGTCTCTCCAATGTAGAGGAGACTGCATTGGGAGCAACGAATGCAGTAGTCTAAATTAGGAGAAATGCAAGTGAAATGCTGCTTCAATTGAAAGGAGTGTTTGGTCCCTTGGACGGTGAGGAGAGAGGAAGCAAAGGGGCAGGTGTTGCATCTTTTGCCTTGGCATGGGGAGGTGCCATAGGTAGGGATTGAAGAGTAGGGGGTGATGGAGGAGTGAACCAGGGTTTCCCGGAGGGAATGATCCCAACGGAACGCCACCGGGGGGGGGTGAAGGGAAGAGGTGTTTGATGGTGGCATCATGCTGGAGTTGGTGGAAATGGCGGAGGATGATCCTTTGAATGCGGGGGCTGGTGGAGTGATAAGTGAGGACAAGGGGGATCCTATCATGTTTCTGGGAGGGAGGAGAAGGCGTGAGGGCGGATGCGCGGGAGATGGGCCAAACACAGTTGAGGGCCCTGTCAACGACCGTGGGTGGAAAACCTCGGTTAAGGAAGGAGGAGGACATGTCAGAGGAACTGTTTTTGAAGGTAGCATCATCAGAACAGATGCAACGGAGGCAAAGGAACTGAGAGAATGGAATGGAGTCCTTACAGGAAGCGGGGTGTGAGGAGCTGTAGTCAAGGTAGCTTTGGGAGTCAGTAGGCTTGTAATGGACAGTCTATAACCAGAGATTGAGACAGAGAGGTCAAGGAAGGGAAGGGAAGTGTCAGAGATGGACCACGTGAAAATGATGGAGGGGTGGAGATTGGAAGCAAAATTAATAAATTTTTCCAAGTCCCGACGAGAGCATGAAGCAGCACCGAAGTAATCATTGATGTACCAGAGAAAGAGTTGTGGGAGGGGGCCGAACCCCATAAAGAGACAGGGCCCATGCGGGTACCCATAGCCACACCTTTTATTTGGAGGAAGTGAGAGGAGTTAAAGGAGAAATTGTTCAGTGTGAGAATAAGTTCAGCCAGACGGAGGAGAGTAGTGGTGGGTGGGGATTGTTCGGGCCTCTGTTCGAGGAAGAAGCTAAGGGCCCTCAGACCATCCTGGTGGGGGATGGAGGTGGGAGGAAGATCTCCAGAGGAGATGAGGTCAGTGACAGTCCTGGAAACAATGGCTTGATATTCAGTTGTGGGGTCATGTTCCAGGGATAGGTAGGAGGAAGTGTCTGAGAGTTGATGCTCAGCCTCCACGAGGTAGAGGTCAGTGCGCCAGACAACAACAGCACCACCCTTGTCAGTGGATTTAATGACAATGTTGGGGTTGGACCTGAGAGAATGGAGTGCAGTAAGTTCAGAGAGAGACAGATTAGAATGGGTGAGAGGAGCAGAGAAATTGAGACAACTAATGTCATGCCGACAGTTCTCAATGAAAAGATCAAGAGAAGGTAAGAATCCAGAGGGAGGGGTCCATGTGGAAAGAGAATATTGGAGGTGGGTAAAAGGATCCGTTGAACGGGGAGAGGACTCCTGCCCAAAGAAGTGAGCCCGGAGACGAAGACGGTGGAAGAAGAGCCCGAAATTCATTGAGATGAGGGCGTAAGGGTATGAAACTAAGTCCTTTGCTGAGCACTGAACGTTCAGCGTCGGAGAGGAAAAGGTTAGGGGGTATAGTGAATACATGGCCAGGGCTGGATTTGGAAGATGGGGTGCAACACCTGCCCCTTCACTTCCTCTCTCCTCACCATCCAAGAGACCAAACACTCCTTCCAAGTGAAGCAGCATTTCACTTGCAGTTCCCCCAACTTAGCCTACTGCATTCATTGCTCCCAATGCAGTCTCCTCTACATTGGAGAGACCAAACGTAAACTGGGCGACCGCTTTGCAGAACATCTGCGGTCTGTCTGCAAGAAAGACCCAAGCCTCCCTGTCGCTTGCCATT
Source organism: Carcharodon carcharias (assembly GCF_017639515.1). Classification (NCBI taxonomy): domain Eukaryota; kingdom Metazoa; phylum Chordata; class Chondrichthyes; order Lamniformes; family Lamnidae; genus Carcharodon; species Carcharodon carcharias. The sequence continues at coordinate 219,077,312 of NC_054467.1, read as the reverse complement.
TTAACACTTCACCCTGCTCTCTTTACCACATGTCTGTCCTTGACTTGCTGCATTGTTCCAGTGAAGCCCAACGCAAATTGGAGGAACAGCACCTCATCTTCCAACTAGGCACTTTACAGCCTTCTGGACTGAATATTAAATTCAACAACTTTAGATCTTGAACTCCCTCCTCCATCTCCACCCCCTTTCTGTTTCTTCCCCCTTCCTTTTGTTTTTTCCAATAATTTATATAGATTTTTCTTTTCCCACCTATTTCCATTATTTTTAAATCTTGTATGCCCTGCTAGTCTTTCCACCCCACCCCCATAGAACTGTACCTTGAGTGCCCTGCCCTCCATTCTTAATTAGCACATTCGTTTAGATAACATCACCACCTTCAACACCTCTTTGTTCCTTTGTCTGTGACATCTTTTGATTATCTGCTCCTATCACTGCTTGCTTGTCCCTCCAACCACACTGCCCCACCCCCCCACCCCACTTCTCTCCCCCCGCCACCTTAAACCAGCTTATATTTCACCTCTCACCTAGTATTCACTCAGTTCTGTTGAAGGGTCATGAGGACTCGAAACGTCAACTCTTTTACTCTCTGCCGATGCTGCCAGACCTGCTGAGTTTTTCCAGGTAATTCTGTTTTTGTTTTGGATTTCCAGCATCCGTAGTTTTTTGTTTTTACTCTCCATTTGCCTGGATGAATGCAGCTCCAATAACACTCAAGAAGCTTGACACCATCCAGCACAAAGCAGTCCACTTGATAGGCACCACATCCACAAACATTTATTCCCTCCACCACTGATGACAAGAGGCAGCAATGTGTACCATTTACAAGATGCACTGCATGAACTCATCAAGGCTTCTTAGGCAGCATCTTCTAAACCCACGACTCTATCATTTAGAAGGACAAGGGCAAATACATGGGAACACCACCACCTGGAAGTTCCCCTCCAAACCATTCACCATCCTGACTTGGAAATATGTTGCCTTTCCTTCCCTGTCACTGGGTCAAAATCCTGGAACTCCCTTCTTGGCAGCACTGTGGGTACACTGACGTCACAGGGACTGCAGCGGTTCAATAAGGCAGCTCGCCACCACCTCCTCAAGGACAATTAGGGATGGGCAATAAATGCTGACCGACCTCACCAGCAATGCCACGTCTTGTAAATTAATTTTGAGAAACCTTACAATACAGCCCAGCTAGATGTACAATGCTCAATAAATGTTAAATAAATGAAAATAATACACCAATAAAGCAGAAAGTTCAAGAAATGAAATTAATCTACAGAATGATGTTGCCAACAGATAACTCAGAAGTAAACTGAATGTTGGCTCACTTCTTAATGCATGCACAGTAATATAAACTGACAAGTGAAGTCGTGGATGGCAAAACTATTTGAAAAAGTTCCCCTCTAAGAAACCCACACTAAAACAAAAAACTCATATTAGAAAGCTCTCTAATTGGGAATATCTGTACACCAATTGACCTGCATATTCTAGAAGGACAAGGGCAGCAGATACATGGGAACACCACCACCTGAAGGTTCCCTTCCAAGGCACTCACCATCCTGACTTGGAAATATATCGCTGTTCCTTCACTGTCACTGGGTCAAATTCCTGGAACTCCCTCCCTAACAGCACTGTAGGTGTACCTACACCACATGGACTGCAGTGGTTCAAGTAGGCAGCTCACCAACACCTTCTCAAGGACAACTAGGGATGGGCAATAAATGCTGGTCTAGCCAGCAATGCCCACAACTCAATTAAAAAAAATGGCAAAAAATTCTTAACGACACAGTACCAGCTGGTTTAAATACAATATTGAAATCAATCTATCTATACTGTCTTAATCAATCCAAACGCAGCATAAATGAATTTACAGTGCAAGCCAAGCTAAATACATATTACAAATCATTCTAACAGTACACTATAGGTTGCTCTACTTGGACAAGACTAGTCAATCCAACCACAGGGTATAAGCCAAACTGAACATACAGAGGAACTCTTGCTGATGGCAAAGTACAAGTCAATCTAATGATAGAATACATGTCACTCCAACAGATAGCACAAGTCAGTCTTTTCAGACAGCGCAAGTCAACCTTATCACAAAGTACAATTCACTTGCACTCACAGCTGTCAACACTGAGCAAATGTTAAGTGCAAGATTTTCAGTCATAAGTCAGCCACATACCTGAGGCATTGCCTTATCCCAAAAATAGACACGCAGTTGAAAACAACAAGCTGCAATCATCACACAGTCTGCAATACCACTTCTAATGGACGACACCGGTAATGTTTAGAGCAATATTGTGAACAGATTGCAACAGAAGAACTCTTCACATTGGCTGCTGGGGAAGTCTGTGCTGCTTCAGGTGTCCATTAAGAAATTTCAGACTGATTACAATCGACTTAGGGATAAAGCCTTTCTAACGTATGAAAGGAAGAAGCAAAAAACAATTAATAATGCAGTAGCATAGAATAAAGCGAACTTCAGAAGCCTGCCAACAGCTTTACAGCGATAGTGTAAGGAAAGATACGCGCCTAAAGTCGGCGCTGCTGGAAGCGAATGTAAAACCCGCTCCCGGTCGAGTTTGCGCTATGAATGCGATCTTACACTGGGTGGCTAATTAAGGCCCGCCCAACGTGAAACGCAACTGCTGGATGTGTTTTCTGTCCGCAGGGGGTGGGAACGCGTCGGGCGCCAGGTCCAACGGGGACCCAGCGGGGTGTTCAGTAAAAGGAACAGGCAGATCCCTGAAGGCTGCCAGGAGTTCTGGGATAAGCTGAGGGAGCTGTTTAGAAGCTATCCAAGAAGTGTCCTGGTGCACACACATGTCCTCAGCACCTGGTGGTCATGGAAGTTGGGAGGGCAAGTTGGGTGGGCACTTTGCCCCCCCCCCAACCCCGTTTCTCAGATGAGTGCCTGGGAGTGCTGGTTGAGGAGGTCAGTGCCAGGCGGCACATCTTAATGTCCAGGGACAGCAAGAGAAGGCTGTCCCACCTGACCAAGGAGGCCCGGACAGAAGTTGCCCCCCAGGTCAGTGGGCACGATGTGTTGTGCCGGACGTGGATTCAGTGCTGCAAAAGGTTCAATGATCTCTTAAGTGCAGAAATGGCATGGACCTGTGCAGAGAACTTTAGTCAGGTGGCCATTACTCGGAACGTTCAGGGGTCCAAAAGTATGTACACCAACTGGCACTTAAGTGTGCCCTGCCAAGGCTGGGATGTCAGCACAACTTCAGTGCATTTGAGACATACCACAGTGACACAGCCACCTAATACCCAGGTGGGAGGGCGGGTGGGAACCAGGAAAGGATCTTCAGGGAGAAAGAGCAATAATGAGGCTATTTTTCCCTGTCAGGAGAGGAGGAATCATAATGCTGCAGAGTGCCGCAGAACAGCTGGAGGAGTGCCAAATCCCTGTTGCCTCATGAAGCACAAAAGCAGTGCACTGTAGCTGGAATGCAACTGGCCAGCTCGTTCCTCCAGCCGTGGTGAAGCAGGGGTCTCAGATGAAGGTAAGAATGCAGGTGACAGATGTGTGTGCGGTGGGTACTGGAAACATAATGGGCTTCTCTCATCAGAAACTGAACTGTCTAAAGAACATATCTTTTTATTTCTGTTGGACTGTGGATTAAAATTACAATGGCTGCAGTATGAAGTACATGTCTACTGGAATAGTGTAAGGGACATATACAATTTTGCTACCCTAGTGTGCCATGAAAGACAGCATGGTGCTGAGAAGGAGTCTGGTCTAATGGGGAACTGCCTGGCAACAATATTTAATTGGCTCCTGATCAGGTGACCAGGGTTTGTGTGAGAGCAGTGCAGTAGAATAGCTCCTAGCCTGAAAGGAAAAAGATCTAAAACCTCCATCTCCTATGTGTGTAAGATTCCAGTAATTCTAAAATAATAGTTAACTGGATTTTTCTCCTCATATCTCGAGAACCTGCTCTCTCCCTGAAAATCCCTGTAAAGAGACAAAGGGGAAAATCACTGTTAGAGACATTGAAAGGCAAGTGCTCAACCAGTGAACTAAATACTGAAAGTGCTGGAAGACACCTCGTGTCATCAACAAGAACTGAAAGGAATTGGCAGACACTGCTCAAAATCAGCCCACCGAATCCTGTACAGCTGAATTGGTGCTTTTGAACTGTTTTATCCCACCCTTAAAATCCATGCTTTTGTGTATCTTATGTGTCTTGTATTTGTGTGTATAGGGATTTAAGAAGGTGTAAAGTTTAGGTTACAGAGTTAAAAATTAGCAGTTCATATTTCTTTCTTTTGCCATTAGTTAAAGACAATTTGTTCAATAAACAGTCATTTACTTACTAAGTGCTTATATTCTGTTAAACTAAATTAAACTTAGGTGGGTTGATCAAACTTTTTCACATTTGTCACGGCTTGGGGAGCAGTGGGGCTTGATATTATAGCGCACTATCCCCAGTGAGTCAGGACAAAGTTTGAGGGCTCGACCAAAATATTTTGGAACAAAAGACAATGACGATTTGGGTATAGATTTAGTAAGTAATAAAAGCTTAAAGGAAACATCAGGTTTGTACTATCAAAAATAAGATGGCACTGGAAACTGCTAAAGCTTTCCTGCAAGTGGAAGATATGTCCCTGACAATTTTACAAGGGATCCCAAAAGCCAGGTTAATCGAATTGGTGAGTAAATTAAGAGTAGGATTGCCTGCCAAAGCTAGGAAGGTAGAGATAATCGAAGAGATGGCATAGTGTTTGAAATTGGAAGGAATACATGAGAGACCGAGTTCTCCAAGGGTTGGTTCATGGGACTGGGCTCAAAGTCAGTTGCAAATAAAAAACAAATGGAACTAGAGGCAGAAGAAAAAGAAAAGGAAAGAGAAAGGGCATTCCAAAGGGAACAGGCAGAAAGGGCAGAGAAAGAAAAAGAAAAGGAAAGAGAGAGAGCATTTCAAAGGGAGTTAGAAATAGCAAAGTTAGAAAAGCAGGAAAGAGAAAAAGAGAAATAATTGCAGCTTAAAATGCTGACAGTTAAAGAAGAGACACCAGTAGGTGAGGCAGGACTTATTTCCAGATCAGGAACCAGTGGGGAGACCTTTAAATTTGTACAAGGTCTTCCAAGGTTTGAGAAAAGGGAAGTTGAAGCATTCTTTTTTCATTTGAGAAGACAGCTAAACACATGAACTGGCTAAATGAAAACTGGGTATTGGCCATGCAGAGCAAATTGACAGGCAGAACGCAGGAAATTTATGCTTCCCTGTCAGAGGAAGTTTCTAGGGATTATGGTGTGGTGAAAAAGGCCATTATGAGTGGAATGAGTTGGCCCCTGAAGCATACAGACAAAAGTTTCAAAATTTAAGGAAACAGCCTGGGCAAGCTTACATTGAATTTGAAAAGATTAAGCAAAGTAGTTTTGACAGGTGGATATGAACATTAAGGGCAGGATTTTACCGTGGGCGTGTGGGGGGCAGGGCCCGCTCGCCAATGTATAAAATGATGTGGGATGACATCGGGCGGAACCCCCAAAGTCATCCCGCCCCATTTAAATTTTCAGGAAGGCGGGGGCACAGCAAAATCAGCTGCGGGCCCGCTGACCTGTCAATGGCCAATTGAGGCCATTGACAGGATCAATTAACCAATTAAAGGACCTGCCTGTCCAGCCTTAATGTTGACGGGCAGGCCAGGAGCCCCGGCGGCAAATAGAAAAAACATGAAACCTCATCCAGCAGCAGGGTGAGATTTCATGTAGGGTTTTAAAAATTGTAATAAAGTTGTTTTGTAAATTATGAATATGTCCCATCTCATGGCATTGTCACATGAGGGGACATGTAAGGGATTTTTCTTTTCTGCATTTTTAATATTTTTAAAAGTCGAGGGGATCTCCCTGAGGCTGCACTTAGCCTCAGTGAGATGTGTGCTCTTTTTTGCGCATGCATGAAAGAGCGCACTCTCAATTTTAGGGATTCCCTCCGCCCACACAGGGAGGGCATAGCGCTTCCCACCGGACGTCACGCTGGGTGGGCCTTAATTGGCCTGCCCACATAAAATGGTAATGCGGCCCCGATTGCTGGCGGCGATCGGCTCCCTGCCCGCCCACGATTGGGTCAGGCCCGCCCGTCCAACAAACAGAAAATTCTGCCCTAGGAGTTGAAACTACCTATGAAGTTCTTAGAGAGACCATTCTCTTGGAAGAATTAAAAAACTCCATACCTTATATAATAAGAACCCATGTTGAAGATTAAAGGGTTGCAACTGCTAGACAGGCAGCAGTAACGGCTGATGATTATGAGCTGATCCATAAAAGTAAATCTCTTTTCCATCACCCTCATAAGTTTGACAAGGGTATTAAGTGGGAGAGTGAAAGGGAGGCAAGTAGCCAAGGTAAAGAATGGATAGCTGGGAATACCTTGAGATCTACTTCCCAGATCAGGAAGGAAGGTACTGAGGATGGAGGTGAAACTCAAAGGCCAAACTGTTTCCATTGTAATAAAGCAGGACACATTCGTTCAGAACGGTGGAAGTTAAGAGGGAAGCCCATGGGGCTTATTGGAGTTCATAAGAGTGAGTCCAAAAAGGGAACTCAAAAAGAAAATGCCACTGATCAAGTTGTAGCTTTAACTACAAGTAAGAGTCTGGAGGTAAACACTGCTGTGAATGCAGGTGAAGTGAATAAGGTAGATGAGAGAAATAAAGGGTTTTTGTCTAAAGGAAAGATAACCTCCTTTTCATCAAATAATGCAGTAAAACTCACAACTATGCTAAAGGACATAGGAACTACTCAAAATCTTTTGCTGGAGAAAGATGTAATTTTCCCTCCAGAGAGTTCAATAAAAGCTAAAGTATTGGTAGACGGGATAAGTGAAGAGTATATCCCGGTTCCATTGTACAAAGTGCAACTGGAGTGTGATTTGTTATCTGGATCAGTGGTTGTAGAAGTGGTTAAGAAATTACCCATGGATGGAGTTGATTTACTCCTGGGGAATGATTTGGCAGGAGTGAAGGTTATAACTGCACCAATAGTTATAGAAAGTCTGAGAGAGGCTGAAGAGGCAGAACAGTTCCAAAAACAAGCTCCTGGTACTTTTCCACCGTGTGTGGTGACCAGAGCAATGGCTAAACAAAGTCCATCACCAGAGGTCAAAGTAATACCATGAGCAGATGTTAGAGTAGCCAAAACCTTCTTTAAGGATGATGATAATTCAAAGGAAGTGTTTGGCATGTTTTCATTAATTGAGGCTCAAAAAGCAGATCCAGAGTTAAACAAGTTAGCACAGTCAGCTCACACCGAAGCTGAGGCGGAAAGAGTTCTGGAGTGCCATTACATTAATAATTCTGATGAGGAAGTGGAGACACCCTCACAGGCCTGCAGATGAGTAACGGATGGCTGTTCATCAAATAGTGGTACTGCCCAAATATCATAAGGAGATATTGCGAGTAGCACATGAAATTCCTATGGCAGTGTTAGGGGGAAATAAAGGGATACAGTATAGGGATCCAGTAAGAACTTATTGAAGGGAATCATTATTTAAAATATCCAAGCAGGCAAAACCTGTGTAAGGTGGACAGAGAGAAATCTAAACCTTGCACATTCTCAGGACTTGCAAGTATCAGCAAGGCTATATTGGACGAAGGAGAATGTAAATATGATAGATTGGGTGTTTTGGGAGTCAGGCTGGAGCCTTAGGTTGAAAAGCAACTAAGATTGAGCCTGTTTATAACAGATAGGGAAAGAACAGATGGTCCTAGTTTAGGTAAGAGGGAGGGTCTCTGCCTGGGTGAGAAACAAATAGGGACATACAATGCATGTACTTGTCACCAGACTTGTCAGTTTAATGTAAACCTATATGCTGACAAGATCGAAATCTGGAAACTGTTCTTGTACGTGACCAATAATGTATAACTATGATGAACACTTGTAATTTAGCAGAGTGCTATCTCAAGCTGTATTGAGATGGTATTCTCCCTGCAATTGCTCGAATAAACAATCATGACCTGTACCTGAGACTCCTGTGGTCCATTTGTCAAAGTGACCACAACAGGCAGGACATGTAGGGATACAGAAAACCCAAGCATTGATAAACAGACATTTTACCTAGCCAAGCTTCATAAGGATGTAATACAATTTTGTGAAACATGTCATCCATGTCAGGTAGTAGATTAACCTCAACACGTAATCACACCAGCACCTTTAATACCCATACCAGTTTTTGAAGAACCATTCAGTCCAGTATTAGTAGATTGTATAGGACCATTACCCAAAATGAAAGCAGGACATCAGTACACCCTTGCAATCATGGATATGATAACCCGATTTCCAGAAGTTATTCCTTTAAGGACAATTACAGCTAAGGTTGTAGTGGAAAAGTTAACTCTGTTTTTGACTCATTATGGCCTACCAATTGAAATACAACCTGACCAAGGTTCTAACTTCATGTCTAAAATGTTCCAGGACATAATCAGCAGCTTGGTAACAAACAGCTAAAGTCTACTGCCTATCACCCACAGACACAGGGAGCTTTAGAGAGATACCATCAAACTATCAAAACCATGATAAAGACCTATTGCGATGAATACCCAAAGGATTTGGACAAATGATTAGATTTCTTACTATTTGCTACCAGAGGTTCTCCGAATGAATCTATAGGATTTAGTCCATTTGAATTGATCTATGGTCATGAAATAAGAGGTCCATTAAAATTGATTAAGGAAAAGTTCCTAAACAGAAAGAAGAATTCTCCATGTTAGATTACATGTCCCAGTTTCTAGAAAGACTCACAAGAACATGTAAAGTAGCACAAGAGCACTTAAAAAATTCCCAAACAAAAATGAAAGGATGGGCAGACAAAAATACTTCAACTAGAACATCCCAAGCAGGAGATGAAGTACTGGTATTATTACCTTTGCAGGGTGAACCCCTGAAAGAGAAATTCGGTGGCCCCTACAAGGTAATTAGGAGAATTAATAAAGTAACTTATCTGATAGATACTCTTGTGCATAGGAAGAAGAAGCTGTTATGTCACATAAACAAGCTGAAGCAATATCACTGCAAGGAAGATAATGGGAAAGAGCAAGTATGCCAGCTGGTAGGAGTAATGGAGGATGACAGGGACAGTAAGAGTAAGGTAGAGGGAGAATTGTGCACAGAGCGAACCTCCTACAATTCGATTAGTCCATATGAAAATACTGGGACAATTAGATACTTTGTTCTCATATTTAGAAGAAAGACCACGGGAAGATCTAATAAGGTTACCTAGGAAGTATAAGTGAATTTGTAGGGATACAACTGGATGTACAATGTTAGCTAGACATGATGTGAATGTAGGAGACTCAATGGAAAATTGGGCATTCCATTAATGGAGGCTGCAGTCCTGAGGCAGCAGAATAAGAGACCCAGGCCTGGATTTTTGCAATGATGTAGAGCCTCTCGTCATTGTGAAAATGGTGGAAGGGGCCAAAACCCAGAAGTCCTGCCCCCTGAACATGGCACTCACCATTTTCACGGGGGCAGGAATGTGAGCGTGCTGCATTTCGTGTATGCACATTTTGCAGAGGCAGCTACCCATTTAATCAGCAGCTGCAACTAGTCATGTTTGATTTTGGTGACCCAGGTGTGTGAAACACAATGTACACAGATTAGGCCTAGTAGGAGCTGGTCTGAACTTTGTGATATCCTTTGGAGAGGCGAGGTACCCTTTTGGAGAGGTAGGGTACCCCTCTGGTTATGGTCCCTGTTATGACTAATGCTGTTGGTACAACTGAGTTATTTAAAAATCCCAGATGAAAACTTTAAACGACTGTATAAACTATAATTTTAAGTGTTATATTTGACATGTGACGCTAAATTCAGGAATTAGATCACCAGTTCTCAAGGTTTTACATTAAATTAAATGAAATATTTTATTAATTTACACAGGTTAAAATATATATACACATGGCTGCAAATTACTACTATCATAACTTATAACAAATTCCCAAACTAATCTCCATTAAGGCAACAGCAACCCATAGACTTAACCAAACACCAGACAAAGCATTTTACATTGCTTCTGCCCTACACACCCGAAAACTGCTGAAGTTATACCTACCACTGCCCATTGAATGTAAGTTCTCATTGTATAACCAGCCTCTTCTAACAATAAAACCCTTTCATAGTACCAATTTTATTAGTAATATAAACATATTGCTGGGTCTCTGCTAGATGGGTGTCTGTTTTCACCCCACTTCTTGAATGCTGTATTCAAAAGTGCAAATAGACACTATCTCTTTTACATATCAAAACTAGTACACATCAAAGCACCCAGACTAGCTGGCTTTAATCCAATTAAGACACAATACAGGCTAAACCTCTATTTTAAAAGAATATTTTCCAAAATATTATATACATTAATAGATTCATGACATCCCCATCCTTATCGAAAAATGAACCGTCATAATTCTAAAAGATGGCTTCATTTTAATAACCCATCTCGCACTATCTCCTATACTTATTACACTATTACATTACCAGATGCATGCATTAACATAATATATACATACATGAATCCTTGGTATCAACAGAAATCACTCCAGTTCAGTGTCCAAGTTATTTTTTAAATCTCCCATTTTCCTTTAAGCTTCATGTTCTTGATAACGCATCTGCGAAGAGATTTTCTCCTCCAGAAATATGTATAATTTGTAGATTAAATGGTTGGAACAATAGGCTCCATCAGAAAAGCCTTGCACTTTTGTCACAAAATTTATCCAAAAACTTCAAAGGATTATGTTCTGTATAAATAATTGTTTCTGATGAATTGTTTGCAACATAAATTTCAAAATGCTGCAATACTAACACCAAACTCAAAGGGCAGAATTTTCCATCTGGCGCAGGGGGCAGAGGGGGGGGTGGGTGGAGTGGGTGTGGGCGGGCACCTGATCAGCAGCGTCGATAGGATCTGTGCCGCCATTTTACGCAGGCGGGCCAATTAAGGCCTGCCTAGTGTGTTTCGCGGCTCCCAGTGATGGCGGGAGTGGGCAGGCAGCAGGTCAGCAATCACAGGCCGGGTCCAATGGCAGCCTGTTTAAAAGGGTAGGCTGCAGCCTCTCCAAAGCTGCTGTACATGGCCAGAGGTCGGGGCCAACACAGATCCAGGCTGGCCATGCAGGAGGGTAAGGCAGGCGGTCAATGTACATCCCAGTTTTCAGAAGAGTGCCTTGCTGCCCTCCTCGAGGAGGTGGCAACATGGCAAGAGGTGCTCGTCCCCTAGGACAGGAGAAGGAGGCCGCCCCACTTGACAAAGTGTGCATGGGAGGAGGTCGTGAGCTCCCATGATGTGGTGCGGTGCACATGAATCCGGTGCTGCAAGCGCTTCAATGATCTGCTGCGCATGGGAAGGGTGAGTAGCATGTTGGCATCGTTCACTTCACCCATCATGTAAGCTTCCCCCCCCACTGGCTGACTGGCTTGAATGCAATGAGTCATTGACGGCATGTGTCCTGAGCTGGACAGGCCAGCAGATATTCTTGATGCGTTGGTCAGCCTGAGAGGGTGGTGATGAGATGGGTTCTGACCCCGCAGTATGTGGTGGACTGAGGCCCACATAACTGTGGTGGGGGCAACTTGGAGGATCTGCACCCAGGTGCAGTGCTCGAACTCCAGGACATGTCGATGTCAGGGTGATGACATGGTGGGAGGGGATCTTCAAGGCGGTGTGGCACAAATCGATCTGCTACCCTCTGTGCTCCACGTCATTGTGCCTCCTTGCAACGGCAGGTTAAACTGTGTACTCCTGAGTGTGATGAAGGTAGAGTGTGGCCAAGCTGGGGGTGTGGGTAAGGACATGCCTGTCATATTTGTGTGACTGTTCGGCAGCAGCATGGTAAGGATGCATTGAACTCCTGCAATGGCCAACTGGGCTTGGGATAGACCAGCTGTGAGGAGATTCACGGTACAAGTATCACTTATCAATGCTCTTTGTTCATTTCCAGGAGAAGTATTCTCACAACATTGCAAAACTGGCGAGGACTGGCGGTGGACCAGCCCAGGTAATGCTGCTTAGTCGCTTCGAGCAGGAGGCCCTCGATCTGAAGAGGCACCATCCGCCTAGGTCCTCCAGAGCCGGAGAGGCTGGGGTTCCACGGGCAGGTATGTGTGGCCAGCACTCACATCAACAGTAGCATCCTAACAACCATAGCAGTGCTGATTGTTGAGTGAGTGACGTTACCAATTGCCCATTGCTTGTGGAATGATAAGCGCAGAATAATCCGGGAGACAGGCGTGTACATTGACATTGCCCGCAGGCTAACTGATCGAATTTCCTTACTCTTCCTTTCAGCATCAGTGGCACAGGGCTGGGACCCAGACACATGAGGGCCATGAAGTTCCAACTTCACAAGCATCACACCATCTCTACCAGTGCAGTTAGTGGCACCCCGGTGGACATCAGATCTTCAGCTGGTGTCCCGGGGCACAGCGGTGAGGGCACTTCACAATTGATGGAGGAGCTGGTGGGAGAAGAGAGTGCCCATGGTGTCAGCAATCAGAGGACTGCAGGCGCCCAGCCACATGCTCAGTCCATGGCTGATGATGACCTTCTGGAGTCACCAGCGATGCATCCAACTCATGAGATCAGGTCAGGTGTGCAGCATTGTCTGGTGGAGATACATGAGGCTGTGCTTGGCTTGGTGTCCATGGTGGAGGAGTCTACACAGACTGCAGCCACTGCATTAAGCCTCATGGATGAGCGGCAAGCTTCCCCCATGGAGAGAGTGGCGACTCTCGTGGAGAGGCATCTCCAGGGACAGGATCAGGGGTTCCTGCGGTTGCGCTCGGACCTGCAATCCCGCACAGCAGCATTGACCTCAGGTGGTCGGTGCCCATGTGGGCGGTGGTTTGGGCACCAGTATCTCACCTCGGTGCCCATCCATCTACGGTGAACAGGGAGGGCTGAACGGACTTCAAATCAGTGGAGCAGCTGCCTGTTGTCTCTGCTGGCACCTCTCAGGGTGCTCCAGATGAGGCCGGCAGCTCCTCCGCCCCTCTGTCAGTGACCGTGGCACCCAACGATCACATATTATCTGCACGTTCATGGAGTGGAAGCCCTTCCCGTTGACAAGGGCACCAGGCTCACCTGCTGGCACCTTGATGGCCACATGTGTGCACCCTGAACGCGAAGCCTCTGACTTTCTGTGTCTGGCTTGCCTGGTCCCAACAGTAGTGGATGAACATCAATACATGCCTGAACAGAGCATTTGTGATCTGCTTGACGCAAGTGCGGACAGCTGATTGGGAGACACCGCAAAGATCACCCACCGAGCCCTGGAAAGAGCCAAAGGCATAGAAGTTGAGGGCAGCTGTGACCTTTAGAACCACAGGCACAGGGTGTCCGCCCACACAGTTAGCAGAGATCTCTGGACCAATCATCTGACAAATAGTGTTGACTGTCTCCCTTGACAGATGGAGCCTCCTTCAGCACTGCACCTCAGAAATATTGAGGTAACTGTTTCGCTGCCTGTAAACCCTGGCAGCAGGATAGTGGCACCTTTGCGGCCCCTTCCACCATGGACTACCTCTTGGTCCTGCGCCCTTTGTGCCTGCGCCTGTCCTCCAAAAGGTGGCTCCCCTGGAGGCTGAATGCGCACTCCTGGCCTCCTCCCCCTTCTAGCTCTCCCTTCCTTCTCAGAGGAGGCGCCTCCAGTGGAAAGATCACTTCCCATTCCCAGGCTCAGGGAAGCTTCCTGAAATCTACAGGCCCCAAAACAAATCCTCACTGCAAAGTGCTGTCGTGAAGCTTATGAGTCCAGTCCAAGCATTTGGTATGTGTTTTGAAGTTTTCACACAGGCAAGTTTCAGTAACTTTTGTACAATAATTTTTAAATCTGTAGATTTGCGACTCCACTGAGCTCTCTTCTCCCGCTCTTGGGTGAGGTTTATACAAATTTCTGCTACCTGCCTGCCCGTGAGATGAGCCGAAGATCACACGGGCGCCGCAAAATCCCCATCAATTGGAGCCTCAAGGGCCTTAAGTAGCCTGTTAATTAATGGCAGGTGCGCAACAGAGATCGTTGTGCGCCTGCCCACCGAAATATTGTGATGGCGCACAGTGCCATCGGGACACTCGCTCGACGTCACCACGCCTCATTTTACGTGTCGGAATGCGGGTCCCCACCCACCCCCCACACCCCACCTCCCCCCCCCCACTCCGCCGCATGTCAAATGAAAAATTCTGCCCAAAGTCTCTTTTAAGAGCATTGAATATTTTCTCTGTTGTACATTCAGTTTCCGTGAAAAATACCCTATCGTTTTTTCAATTCTAGTGTCATTTTCTTGTAACAGTACAGCCCCAATGCCTATATCGCTTACGTCAACAGCCAACTTGAATTGCTTGGCATAATTGGGTACACCCCAAACTAGTGTCGTAGTTAATACCATTTTCAAACTATCGAATGACTTCTGACACTCCAGTGTCCATTGAAACTTCTTGTTCTTTTTCAATCGCTCAGTCAGTGGAGCAACCACTTGGCTAAAACTTGGTACAAATTTACGGTAAAATCCACTCATGCCCAGAAATCTCAAAACTTCTCATTTTGTTGTAGATGTTAGGAAATCCACGGTAGCCTTGACTTTCACATCTCTCAGAGCCACCTTACCATGTCCAATGGTATGGCTTAGGTACATAACTTGTGCTTTTGCAAATTTACTTTCAGCCAAGTTCATCACCAAATTAGCTTCTTGTAGTCAAGTAAATAATTCTTCCAGATGCTGTAAATGCTCCTCGCACGTCTGACTGAAAACAATTAGATCATCAATGTAAACCACACAATTGCTTAGACCTGCAATTACTTTGTTTGTCAGTCTTTGAAATGTTGCAGCTGCATTCTTCATACCAAATGGCATGAATTTTAAACTGATATAGTCCACTTGGCATTACAAAAGCTCCTTTGCTCTCTCTGACAATGGTAGCTGCTGATATCCTTTTAGCAAGTCAATCTTTGTGATAGATTTTGATTGTCCCACATTCTCAATACAATCCTCCAACAGTGGTATGGGATATAAACCTACTTTTGTCACTGCATTCACCTTTCGATCGGCCACTCACAGCCTTTGTGTTCCATCCAGTTTCGGTACCAGTACAATAGGCGAACTCCAGTTTCTACAACTAGACTCAATTATATCATTTTGAAGCATGAAATCAATTTCGTTTTGTACTTGTGATAACTTTGCTGGATTTAACCTATAAGGTTGTTGCCTTATTGAAGATGATATTCCTATACATGTATCATATAAAGTTAAATGTGTCTTTCCCAACTTTTTTCCACAAATAGGTTTGTGTGGCTGCAATCGCTCTTCCAAATCACTTTGGCACTTGCTTGGAAGGTAACTCAACATTTTATTTAAATTTTCAAGCACCCCCTCAATATCCAATTTGATTACAGGAAAATCAATTTCAGAGTCCTGCACCTCTATCTCTTTCTCATCATCCACCATCACTAACATCTCCTTTTGTTCATCTTCCCTCTCAAAATACTTTTTAAGCATATTTACATGACACACCCTCTGCTTCTTTATTTTGTCTGGAGTATTTATTAAATAATTTACTCCACTCAATTTCTTTACAATCCTGTAAGACCCACTAAATCTTGCATTTAATTAATCACTTGGAACAAAATTAATACTTTCTCTCCAGAAACAAGACTGCAAATTTTAGCTTTCTTATCTGCTTTCACTTTCATCACTTGCTGTGATATCTTTAAATGGTCCCTAGCCAACCCACATGTTCTGTTCAATCTTTCCTTGAAATTTGATACATAATCCAGGAGAGTATTTTCTGAATTTTGATCCACCAATTTCTCATGAATCAATTTCAGTGGTCCCCTTACCTCATGACCATAAACTAGTTTAAAAGGGCTAAAACCAAGCTGATGCACTAGGAGCATCTCTAATAGCAAATAACAAAAATGGAATTCCTGTATCCCAATCCTGTGCATAATTCTGACAGTGTGTTCTTATCATAGTTATTAAAGTTTAATGCCACCTTTCCAAAGCTCCCTGTGACTCCGGATGAAAAGCTGTTGACTTAAACTGTTTTATCCCCAAACTGTTCATTACTTCCTGAAACAGATGTGACATGAAATTTGACCCCTGATCTGATTGTATTTCTTTAGGTAAGCCATATCTTGTAAAAAAAATTAACTCCTCCACAATCTTCTTAGTTGCAATATTTCTTAACGGTATGGCTTTATTGTCAATAAATATTGATTTCCACTTTTAGTCTTAGGGTGGGGTCCTACACAATCAATGATGACCCTGGTTAAAATGTTCTTCAAACACTGGTATTGGGATTAAAGGCACTGGCTTAATCATTGCTTGTGGTTTTCCTGTTATTTGACATGTATAACAGGTTCTACATAATTTGTCAATATCCCTGTGCAATCCTGGCCAAAACAAAAATACCTTTGGATATTTCCCTGTGTTTTCCTAAGTCCTAAATATCCCCCCATTGGAATTTCATGAGCAATCCTTGGAATCTCATTTCTATACCATAATGGGATAACAATTTGATGCACCTCCCTCCAGCTTTCATTTGCTGAGACATGATATTTTCTCTTCAAAATATTGCCTCAAAGATAATAACATACTGGAATACATTTTGCTTCAGTTTCTGAATAAACTTTCTGAAATAACTGTTTTAATTGAAAATCATTTTCTGTAACTCCACTAACCTCTTTGAGTTAAACATTTCAACTGAACTGTCCTGCATTCCTTCCTCCTGAACAATGTTATCAAATACCGTGCCAGAT
Organism: Carcharodon carcharias; assembly: GCF_017639515.1. Taxonomy (NCBI): domain Eukaryota; kingdom Metazoa; phylum Chordata; class Chondrichthyes; order Lamniformes; family Lamnidae; genus Carcharodon; species Carcharodon carcharias. The sequence goes on along the minus strand of NC_054467.1, from coordinate 219,060,560 downwards.
AATTGGATTTCAACACAAAAACAGAATTACCTGGAAAAACTCAGCAGGTCTGGCAGCATCGGCGGAGAAGAAAAGAGTTGACGTTTCGAGTCCTCATGACTCTTCGACAGAACTTGCAAGTTCTTCCCTATGGGCCTTTGATCCCATTATAACACAATTAGGAAACAATCCAGGATGTTCCTTCTATAGCACGTCTGTTGAAAACACTTCTACAGGCTACTCAACTACCATAGACATCACCCACATTTGCGATCCAGCTATATCATTACCCAGCATAAATTGAACCCCTTCTATGGGCAATTTTCCACCACTCCAGCTATAATTTCACCGGTCTTCTATTTGCTCTTTAAATTTGCCTTCCACAATGGAATAGATTTAGCATCTCCATGAACCCCACTTATTTGGTGGGATTTTCCACACTCACCCGCTACCACAATCTTCCAGAACCACCGCAAATCAATGGATTTCTGGCTGGGACGTCACCTTGCCCGCGGCGGGTCCCGCCTGCAACGGGACCGGAAAATCCCAGCCACTATTACTTTCGCCTGCAACACTCCCTTTGAACAACAAATGTCACTACCCACAACGTTAAGGATTAACTAGCCCTGTCTCTTAAAATTTTAACATCTTTACCGACTCCACCCTGTACACATGGAAAGACTTTCCCTTCACGTACAAAGTATTTAAACATTTCTGCAACCTGTTCCCCAGAATTCTCTTGAGTAAACTGTGAACACTTCTTTATCTTTCACTGATTCTCCCTGGTTCACCTGTGCACAAGCCATTGGTTTCTCCTATGTCTGAACCTCAGAACTCATAGTACTTTTACTTCCAGAGCTTTTCTGTACCCCAATAATTCCTACAGATTTTTCCTGTAACTTCCAACATGATGACTTTGTGTGCCCTACTTTATTACAATGAAAACACCTCAATTTTCGAATGCCACTTCTAATTTCAGCACCTTCCTTTGTATTCTGAGAAAAAAACTTCCTGGAAATTTCCAACTACTCCTTCTCTTCCTTGACTACCTACCTTCCCTTCATCTTCCCACTTTTTGTCCTTTTCTGATTTGAAAGGGTGACAGAAAACATGTTTAGCTCTATGAACTAACTCATAATCATCAGTTATCTCTGCTGCTTGTCTTACAGAATCAACCCTCTGTTCTCACTACCAAAGGGATTGAATCTTTTAATTGTTCCAAAAGAATGACTTCCCTAAGAGCTGCACAGGTTGTCTCTATTTTTAAAGCCCATATCCACCGGTCAAAATTACTTTGTTTTACACTTTCAAACTCAATATAAGTTTGACCAGGCTGTTTTCTCATATTCCTAAATTTCTGCCTGTATGCTTCAGGAACCAACTCACATGCACTCAAAATAGATTTTTTCACCGCATTTTAATTCACCAGCATTTCTTTTGATAGCGAAGCATATGCCTCATGTGCCCTACCTAACAACTTAGACTGTAATAATAATGTCCAATTTTCCTGTGGCTATTTCATCTGTTTAGCTAGCTTCTCAAATGAAATAAAGAATGCTTCAATGTCGTTTTCCTCAAACTTTGGAAAAGCTTGTACAAATTTAAACTATCCTCACTGGCTTCTACTCAAGAGATAAACCCTTCTTCACCTACTGGCATCTCTTTTCTAACTGCCAAACTTTCTCATCTCTTTCCTCCTTCTCCATCTTCAAAATTTATAATTCACTTGCTTCTAAGTCAAGCTTCTTCATTTGTAACTAAAGTCTCACTACCTTCATCTGTGACTCACTAGTGACAGGTTTCACTTCCAACTGTAGATGCTGTGCTATACGTTTAACTATATCTGATTTCCTAGCCCCCACAGGTAACCCCAATTTTAACTTATCTGCCAACTCTGTTAGCTTACTTTTGGTTATTTTCTCCAAACGAATCAGAGTTATCTCTGCTACTCCCAGACAAGTCTTAGAAAATGCCAAAGCCATTTCACCATTTCTAAAATACCTCACCAGTTCCTGAATTCAAAGTGCCTCTTGTACTTGTAAGCTTAAGATTCACCAATTCCAAACCAATCAAGGAATTAGAAATATAGGCCTGAATTTTTCCCGTAGCAGGTGGGCTCGGTGGGAGTAGGTGGGGGCAGTTGCGAAGCCGACTGCCAATTAAGGCCCACCCAGCATAATACAAGAGCAGTAGCACTGAGCATTACCTGTGCAGGTAGGGGGAGGAGGGAGAGTCAGGGCCAGCACTCTTTCGCACATGTGCAACTCCATGCCTCAGGGAGATGGAAGTGGGTTTTTTTAATTTTAAAGATGTTAAAGATTTAATGAAACATGTCCCCTGTCACATGAGATGGGGCATGATTTTAGTTTTCATAGAAACTTTTTATTTAAGTAGTAAAAGCTTTAGGAAACCTCATCCACAAACTTAAGGTTGGATGGGCAGCATAAACTTGACATTAATGACTTCTTAATGGCCCTAATAGGCCAATCAATTATCAGCAGGTGCACAGCTGACTCCAGTGCACACCCACCAAATGAAACATTGCAAGACAGCGTGATGACCTTGGGATGCACGTCTGACATCCTTGCGTGTCATTTTACATGCTGGCATGTCGGGCACTCCCCCATATGCCAGCTGATAAATCTTGGCCATAATTTATCGCGGCAAAAGCCCCCAATTGTTACACCTGATGCAGTTGGTACAGCTGAGTTATTTAAAAATTCCAGGGACAAATTTTAAACAACTGTCACAACCTATAATTTTAAGTGTTATGTTAGAGATGCGACTCTAAATTCAGGAATCAGACCACCAGTTCTTGAAGATTTACATTAAACTAAATGAAACATTTTATTAACTTGTACAGGTTAAAATATATATACACATGGCTACAAATTACTACTATCATAACTTTTAACAACTCTCAGCTAATCTCCATTAAGGCAACAGCAACCCATAGACTTAACCAAACACCAGGCAAAGCATTTTCACCTTACAAATTCAAAATGAGGTTCTTTGCACTTTGGTTCCTGTGGAGCCAGTTGGAGGCTTACAGCTGCCATTTTATCTCACATTGCCTCTGCTCTGCACACCCGAAAACTGCTGAAGCTATATTTACCACTGCCCATTGAATGTAAATTATCATTGTATCACCAGCCTCCTCTAACAATAAAAACCCTTTCATAGTACCAATTTTATTAGTAATATAAACATATTGCTTGGTAGCTGCTAGATAGGTGTCAGTTTTCATCCCACTTCTTGAATGCTCTATTCAAAAAATGCAAATGCACACTATCTCGACAGAGAGCTGTCACGAGGAACTGTCAAAAGTGCCAAAAGCAACTCCCAAAAGTGTCAATGAATTTAAAATTCCTGCCCTCCAAAACTTTGAAATATCTTGTCTGGATGTTTTAAAAAAAAACATTGCTTGCTATTTCACACAATCTGCTGACATAAGCCTGAGTGTTATCATTTCTGGATTTCTGTTCTATGACTGATTTCACAACCTTCCATTATTGCAGAGGGTGCCTTCCGTTTCACAATTTGATTGACAGCCCCAAGAACTTATAAATTCTTTGAAGTTGGACTATGAATTCCAATGTTTGTTTTATTAGGGATTAAGCATTTGAATGTAATGTTTGTTCTTTTAAGGGATTATGTAGTTTGAGGGATTGAAATGTAGACAATGATTATTTTTATGAATGGGAGGTTTGTTTTAAAATTAAAGTCTGCAATAGACACTTAGAACTTTATTTTGTTGAAAAAGTGGGGGAGGGGGTGGGCAGGTGGCACAAAACAGGGGTCGAGGGATAGATTTCAGAGCAGGAGAGATTAAATGACAAAGATGTCATAGAACACAAGACAAAGCAATGGTAAATGATGGGTTAAAGATGAAAGCTTTTCTCCAGAGTAGGTGTTAATAGCAGAATAAAGGTCAACACTATCATGTGAGGTGATGCATTTTGGTAGGAAGAACATGGACCGACAATATAAAATAAGGGGTGAAATTTTGAAGGGAATGCAGGAGCAGAAATACCTGAGTATATATGTGCTTAGATCATTGAAGGTGACAGGAAAGGTGGAGAGAGCAATTCATAAAGCATATAGTATCCTTGGCTTTATTAATAAGGGCAGAGAGTACAAAAGCAAGGAGGTTATGCTGAATTTATATAAGGTACTCATTATACCTCAGCTGGAATATCGTGTACAGTTCTGGGCACCACATTATAGGAAGGATGTGAGCATATTGGAGAGAGTGCAGAAGAGGTTTACAAGAATGGTTCCAGGGATGAGAAACTTCAGCTATAAGAATAGATTGGTGAGGTTGGGACTGTCCTCCTTGGAGAGAAGAAGGCTGAGAGGAAATTTGATAGAGATGTTCAAAATGATGAGAGGCTGGACAGGGTAGATAGGGAGAAGTTGTTCCCACTCCTAAAAGGATCAAGAGCAAGAGGGCACAGATTTAAAGTGATTTGCAAAAGAAGGAAGTGTGACGTGAGAAAGAGCTTTTTTGCACAACAAGTGGTTTAGGTCGGGAATGCACTGCCTGGAATTGTGGTGGAGGCAGGTTCAATCAAAGCAAAAGAGAGGACATTAGATGATTATTTGAATAGAAACAATGTGCAAGGGTACGGGGAAACGGCAAGGTAATGGCATTAGGTCATTAAGTTCATTTGGAAAGCCGGTGCAGACATAATGGGCCGAATGACCTCCTTCTGTGTTGTTAAAATTCTGCGATTCTGTTAAGTCTCGCCCATAGTCAATTAATGTTGCTTTCAGTGTAACATGGCTGTGTGGCAGCTGGCTTTTTGGTTGATGGGCTCCCTGCAGGCTTTTTAGTTGCGGGGTTGGTGGGGGGGTGGGAATGGGGTGGGGGGTGGGTGGGGTGGGTTGGGGGGGGGGGGGGAGGTCAGCAGGGGGTGGGTGCAGGCAATATGGTGGCCCGTAAAATCTGGCCCAAAGACCACAGAAATTCAATTTGTGCTGAACGCAAATTGCACTTAATTTTTGCAATGTTTTTGCTGATTTTGGCCAAATTGCTCCAGAAGAGCCAGGGCATTGAATGGAAACTCCAGGCTGATATAGAATTATACAAGCATAGAAACTTTACAGAAAGAGGCCACTTGGCCCATCGTGTCTGCACCAGTTGAAAAACGAGCCACCCACTTTAATCCTGCTTTCCAGCACTTGGTGCATCGCCCTGCTGGTTATGGTGCTTCAGTTGCACATCCAGATGCCTTTTGAATAAGTTGAGTTTCTGCCTCTACTACCCTTTCAGGAAGTGAGTTCCACACCCCTACAATCCCCTGGGTGAAAAATAATTTCCTCATCTCCCCCCTATTCTTTCTACCAAACATTTTAAATCCGTGCCTCCTAGTCACTGACCCCTCTGCTTAGGTGAATTGGCTCTTCCTAACCACTCTATCCAGGTCCTTTACAATTTTGTACAACTTAATCAAATCTCCCCTCAGCCTCCCCTGTTCCAAGGAGAACAACACCAGCCTATCCAATCTTTTCTCATAGCTGCAATTTTCCAGTTCTGGCAGCATAAATGTAAATCTCCTCTGTACCCTTTCTAGCATAATTACATCCTTTCTGTAATGAGGTGACCAGAACTGTACACAGTACTCAAGTTGTGGCCTAACTAATGGTTTATATAGTTCCAGCATAAACTCCCTGCTCTTATATTCTATACTTCGGCTAATAAATGAAAGGATTTCATATGCCTTCTTAACCAACTTATCGGCCTGTCCTGCTATCTTCAGGGATCTGTGATATCTACATATGTTTCCTAGCCATTAATGTTTTTTTAAGAAATAGGACACCAAACTTTCTTCAGCAGATACCCCAAACCAATTTTTCATTTGTCATCAGTACTTTCCATTTCATTTTTCATTCAAACCTTTTTAATCGAGTCCCTTGTTTTACCTCGGATTCCTATGGCTCATAGTGCAATTAGAAGACTTTCATGTGGAACATTTCAGAAATGTTCTCAAAGTATAAATAAATCATAAGGGCTTTCATCATCTACTTAGCTGTAATATTTCCTATACTTCAAGTCATTTGGAGATTTGGGACATTTCCCTCTTAAATTCCTGCTGCTGTTCCTAATTATAGCCTGCTTTTGAAAATTCGCATCAGGATTGATTCATGATGCATCATATTGGATGTGCCATTTAAACAATAAATATTTTAATTAGTAATTGTGTCATGTGTGAAATTAATAAGATTAACCATATTGCCTTAAGTTCTATTTCCTGGTCCAAGACACCTGAAAAAATTAGCTCAGGTTTAGCGCTTTACTACAGAAGGAAAGGGAAGCCTGTACAGTGATTTGTGTACCCATTATTTTTATTGAAGCAAATATTGGTCTCATCATAAATTTCTTTGACTTTTTGAGCACGTGCCACATAAATTATCTTAATGACCCATGAATAACTAAAGAACTTGCATTTATACAGCCTTTGGTGACCTCAGGATGCCTCACAGTCCTTCACAGTCAATGAATTACTTCTGAATTGTAACTACTATTGTAATGTAGTGGAATATGGTATCTAATTTCTTTGTAAAAAGGTGCTACAAAGATAAATGAAATAAATGACCCATTAAACCATTTTAGGTGCGTTAGCCGAGACATTATTGATTGCCAGGACATTGGGCACATTCGCATATTCTTCTTTGAATGTGCCATGGGATCTTTTGTGTCCACCTGAGAGAGCAGACATTGGAATAATGCATAATAATAACATTCAGTTCCTTCACCACTTGATATACTGTGGCTGCAGTTACTGTACAAGTTGCAATGTAACAACTCGCCAAGGTTTCTTCAAAAGTACCACCCAAATTTTCGACTTCTATCTCTTACTCTTAAGTCATACAGACAGAAAAGTCAAGTCAAGGAGCCTTAAGTCATACAGACTCAAAACGTTAACTCTGTTCTTCTCTCCACAGACGCTGTTAGACCTGCTGAGTTTTTCCAGCATTCAGATCTATGAGTATCTATTTAGCTTTTTTTAGCCCATCTGTAATGTCAATGAGAAAGTACATGTGATGTAACATTGCCACCTACTGGTGCAGTAGCATATGGAACTCAATGATCACGTGGCAGTTGTCTTAAAATTAAGAGGTTCAAAGCAAGTCACCTGATGTTGTTAAGTAACTGTCCATTCAGGTATAAAAATATGAATGAATATAACAAATCGAGAGTCAAGATGGCAAACTTACTAGTGAGGTTTAAGCTTCTATGACCCTGACAGGTACCCTATTTGTGAGTATTAAGATTGTGCTGTCATATATTAACTACCTTGATCTCTTGAATCTGTTAATTTCATAAGGAGAAGAAGCAGGAGCTAAGGCACTGATTATTTTTTGTTTGTTCATGAAACGGGGGTGTCACTTGCTAGGCCAGCATTTATTGCCCATTCCTAACTGCCCTTGGGAAGGTGGTGGTGAGCCACCTTCTTGAGCCACTGCAGTCCATGTGGTATAGGTATGCCCACAGTGTTGTTAGGGACGGTGTTCCAGGATTTTGACTCAGCAACAATGAAGGAACAGCGATATATTTCCAAGTCGGGATGGTGAGTGGCTTGGAGGGCAACTTGGAGGTGGTCATGTTCCCATATATCTACTGCCCCTGTCCTTCTAGATGGTAGTTGTCGTGGGTTTGGAAGGTGCTGTTGAAGGAGTCTTGGTGAGTTACTGCAGTGCATCTTGTAGATGGTACACACTGCTGCCACTGTGCATCAGTGGTGGGGGAGAGAATGTTGAAAGTGGTGGATGGGATGCCAATCAAATGGGCTACTTTGTCCTGAATGGTCTCGAGCTTCTTAAGTGTTGTTGGAGCTGCACTCAACCAGATATCTCCACCTATCTGATCTCAAATCCAACCAACAGAACCTCAGTTTAATGTTTCTTCTGAAAGAAGACACCTCTGATAGAGCAGCATTCCTTCAGTACTGCACTGTACTGTCAACCAAGGCAATGTACTCAAGTAGGGCCTGACCCATAACCTTGTAAACCAGAATAGAAGGTACTTCCCCTGTTAAATTGCTGCAGTGTTAACTGTGGAGAGGGTCTATGTGCATCTCAGACAGGCTGTATTCTAAATTCTAAACATCAGGTGGCTTAACTTCAAAGTAGCCTGACAGCCAACCAAAGGGTATAAGCATTTCCATGGTTGGTGTGCTCTAGTGCTGCTCTCAGCATAGTTTGAAGTTGTAGCCTTTGTATTTTTTTTGTATTGAAGCACTTTGCACTGCATCAAGCTATTCCATATAATTGATGACAGAATGACCTCACAGAGAAAGAAACCCAAGCATCTTTATGTTGACAAAGTGTTCTTAAGCTATTTGTAGAAACCTATGATCAGAAAATTATTTGCTTTAAAAAAAGGCAGGAGGTGAAATACTTTCCTTTCTATGAAGTTAATATGGATTTACCTAAATAGCTGTCTAAATTGGTGCTATTAGTTTAGTAAGATGATCATTCATTCTTCTGTTAAAACTACATCAACAAGGCACTGCTCAACAGAGTTTGTCTCTCTTAGTCTGCTGATTAGAGAGATTAGCACTTAATACTATCCTCCCCCATAGTTCAACGATGTAGTCAGTCTCCTCAGGTAGTTACCTGGAGGTCTTGTAGGGTCAACCTCATTGTAGCAGCTGTGCCATTGCTTTCAATAATTGGCCATGTAGCAAAATCTTCTGAAAACATCTTGATGTTCATTAAACACAGAATTCCATTCCGTAGCATTGTATGCTGGGAGAATAGTAATGCCTTGGGCACAAAAGAAATCAAACCTCTTCTTTAGTGTACAGAATTACCTGGAAAAACTCAGTAGGTCTGGCAGCATCGGCGGAGAAGAAAAGAGTTGACGTTTCAACTCTTTTCTTCTCCACCGATGCTGCCAGACCTGCTGAGTTTTTCCAGGTAATTCTGTTTTTGTTTTTGTTTTGGATTTCCAGCATCCGCAGTTTTTTTTGTTTTTATCTCTTCTTCAGTGTCTTTTTTCCATTGGAAACAATTCCATTATCTCAAGTCTCTCGTCATATCCCTAGTTCCTCATCCCTGGTGAATCTCTACTGTACTTGTTCTATGGCTTTTTTAATTAATTCACAGGATGCGGGCTTCTCTGGCCGGGCCAGCATTTATTGCCTTCCCTAATTGCCCTTGTTCAGGGGCATTTAAGAGTCAACCACATTGCTCTGGGTCTGGAGTCACATATAGGCCAGACCAGGTAAGGACAACAGGTTTCCGTCCCTAAAGGCCTTAATTGGTCCACCCACATAAAATGGTGGCGCCCGCGCCCACTCCCGCCCAATCCCATCGGCTGTCAAAGGCCTATTAAGGCCATTTAAAAAGCCAATAAAGCAATTAGCTGAGCTGCCCATCCAACCTTAAAGTTGGTGGGCAAGTGAAGAGCCCAGGCAGCCTTTGCGTTTTTCATGGAACTTCATCCACAGGCGGGATGAGGTTTCATGAAAGTTTTTAAACTGTTTGAAAAATTTTTAATAAAATTAATGGACATATTCCAGCTCATGTGATAGTTTCACATGAGGGGACATGTCCTTAAATTTTTTTTACCTTTATTCAATGTTTTATAAGTGAAAGTTAACTCCCTGTGGCACCTTTGAGATTTCTGCACTCTTTCGTGCGCATACGCAAAAATGTGCACTCCCCGACTCAAGCAAGCCCCCCCACCAGCACAGGGAGCGCTCAGTGTTTCTGGGCGCGTGTCATGCTGGGTGGGTCTTAATTGGCTTGCCCATGTAAAATGGCGCACCCAGCCAATTGGGTCGCCGATCGGCTGCGCGCCCACCCGTACCTACCCCCGCACAAATCCCCCCACCACCACCGACGGGAAGAAAATTATCCCCAAAGAGTTTGTTTTTCAAGGATGGCGAAGAACACTTGTGTCTGATGACTTACAAGCATTTTATTCCAGAAACACTGAATTGAGTTGTCAAGAGGGAATTTTGCTGTGGGGTTTAAGAGTCGTGGTCCCACCACAGGGTAGAGAGTCATTCTTGGCAGAGTCACAGTGCACACTCAGGCATATTGAAGATGTTGATGCTGGCAGGTAGCTACATCTGGTGGCCAGGAATAAACAGTGACATCGAGAGCATGGTTAAACACTGTTCCCTTTGCGAGCAACACCAGAAGCTACCTGTTTCAGCTCATCTTCATCCATGTGAATGGCCTCTTCAACCTTGGGTTAGATTGCACATTGACTATGTGGGACTGTTTCTAGGCACCATGTTCCTGTTAATCATCAATGGACATTCAAAATGGCTTGATATCTGTGAAGTAAAAACCGCAACTTCAGCTGCAACTGTTGTAAAGCTGTGTCGTTCCTTCAGTATACATGGTTTACCCGACAATTATTGTTTCTGACAATGGAACAGCTTTTACCAGTGTGGAATTTCAGGGATTCATAGACCTTAATGGCATCCGGCATATAAAGACCGCTCCCTGCCATCCTTCATCTAATGGGCTTGCCGAGAGAGTTGTCCAACTTTAAAGCTGTATGAAGAAGTTATCTGTAGGTACTCTGGAGTCTCACCTTTCCAGATTTCTCCTAAGTTATCATACAACACCACATACTACTACGGGCTCGACACCATCAGAGTTACAGATGAAATTCCGTTTGCATATGAGTTTACACATGATGTTTCCAAATCCAGAGGGGAAGGTGACACAGAGTCAGAATAATCAAAAATTGAACCACGATCTACACAGCAAGGTTTATACGTTCCATGTAGGCGACCCTGTGCACGTGTGTAATTTTGGAAGTGGACCCTGTTGGACTCCAGGAGCCATCATTTCAGAGGCTGGTCCAAGTGCAAGTCGAAGGTAGAACAGTACGTAAACATATAGATCATATTAGGGTTACAGAAACATACCGGTGAGGGCAAGATTAACCTGTGATTGATGTTTCGCTGCCGACTTCTGAGGAGTGTGATTGTCCGAGAGCTCATATTCCAGACATATCTAACGAGTTGGCAAATACAAAACTACCCAGTTCCAATGACGTATCTCCTAGTGCAGCTCCAGATCCAATTAATCCTGTTCAGGAACCTCCGTTGGTAGAGCTACGCCGCTGTGTCTCCATCGAGCTCCTCAGAGACTTGATTTGTAATCACCAGAGACTGTACAAAATGTTTGCTGGTTTTTCTGACTTGTATCTTAATTGTAAATGTAAGAAACTTAAAGGGGGAGGAAGTGTAGTAACTAGATGTATTGTCCCTCCCTCCTGTCAATCACTCATCATGTGATGCAATTACAGGGGCTTTGACCAATAAGCTTATTGTGCAGGTAATCCTGTGGGTGGAGCTCCCAACAGAGAGATCGCATCTTGCGTGGAAGCATATCTACGTGTCTCCTTAATAAAGTTTAGCCTTTTCTTACTTTTTGTCTGGCTTCACAGTGGAAGATACAAGTTACATGTGAGAAATAGAGGTAACTAAGGGACTAATAAGAGTGAAGAACCTAAAGTAACATTTGCAGAGAATGAGTATTAGAGAAAGTTAATGGGCTGACATATCCCTAGGACCTGATGGCCTACATCCTAGGATTCTAAAAGAGACAAATGCAGTGAATAAGGATGCACTGGTTATGATTTCCAAAAATGCCTAGATTCTAGAATGTTCCCAGTGGATTGTAAGTTAGCAAATTAAATGACAATATTCAAAAAGGAGGGAGAGTAAAAACAAGGAACTACAGTTCAGTTAACCTGACATTAGTTAAAAGGAAAATGTTGCAATCTATTCTTATGTAAGTCTTGCCAACGCATTTAGAAAATCATAGTATTATCAGACAGTCAACATGTTTTTATGAAAGGGAAGTCATGTTTGACATTTTTTTTTAGAGGTTTTTGAGGATGCAACTAGTATAGTACATAAAGACAAACCAGTATCTTTAATATACCTGGATTTCTAAAAGGCATTTGATAAGGTGCCTCACAAAAGATTACTATGCATGATAAGGGTTCACGAAGTTGAGGTTAATATATTAGCATGGATGGATGTTTGGATAATAGTCATGAAGCAGAGAGTATGGATAAGTGGAACATTTTCAAGTTAGCAGGCTGTATAGTTGAGCGCCACAAGGATCAGTGCAGGAATCTCAACTATTTACCATCTATATTAATGATTTACTGAAATACTGTGCACAGTTTTGGTCTCCATATCTGAGGAAGGATATATTTGCCTTAGAGGTGGTGCAGTCAAGGTTCAGTTGATTGGTTTCTGAGATGAGAGAGTTGTCCTGTGATGAGAGGCTGGGTAAATTAAGCCTATACTTTCTGGAGTTTAGAAAACTGATAGGTGATCTAATTGAAACATGCAAGATCCTGTAGAGGCTTGACAGGGTAAAGACTAAGAGGTTGTTTCACTGGCTGGGGAATGCAAAACACAGGGGCACAGTCTCAGGATAAGTGGTCAATCATTTAGGACTGAGATGAGGAGAAATTTCTTCACTGAAAGGGTTGTGAATCTTTGTAATCCTCTATCCTATAGGGGTGTGGATGCTCCATCATTGAGTCTATTCAACACTTGGATAGGTTGATTTTTGATCTCTCGGGAAATCAAAGGATATGGAAAGCGGGTGGGAAAGTGAAGTTGAGGGTGAAGGTCGGCTATTGAATAACAAAGCAGTCTCAAGGGAATTGTGGTCCACTCCTGCCCTTCTTTCCTATGTGTTCAATGTTCCTAATTAGAAAACCAAAATTTCATTAACTTTTTTTTAAAATTAGTTACATGTACCTGTCTTCATATTTTCAGTTAATTGTATATTGAGTCCCGAGGAGTCTATTCAGCCATACTCTTCAGCTTCTTTCCATTAAGTGTATACTCTAATTCCTTGTTTATCCTCCAAAAATGCACATACGTATTCACATTAAAATTAATGCTTCCACCTGACTGCACATTTGGCTAACCTGATTTTATAAGATGGAGATGAGGAGAAATTAGTTTCTCTCAGTGGGTTGTCAGTCCATGGAACTCTCTTCCCCAGAAAGCAGCAGAGGCAGAGTCGTTGAATTAGATAGATTCTTGACTGACAAGGGAGTCAAAGGTTATAGGGGGTAGGAAGGAAAGTGGAATTGAGGCCACAATCAGATCAGTCATAATCCAATTGAATGGTGGAGGAGGCTTGAGGGGCTGAATGGCCTACTCCTACTTAAACTCCTATTTTGTGGCATCAGTAGATTTTGAGACAGTGTTCCTTAAACCCAGATTAGCTATTCATATCAAAAATAAAAGTTGGATGGACTACAACACTTCCAACCTTTCAGTAATCCAATAGCATCCATTCATCTTGTCTCTCATGTATGTCAACCAACTTTCGATCAATGCTGCTTTCTTTTATATATCTGAATTTTTCTAAAAGATATCTTGTGAGACATCTTATTGAACACCACCCTATTCAAAATTCATTTAAAGTATATTTACCATACATTCCCTTCTTCTGTCTAATCAGTCACTTCGTCAAAAAAGCTCTCTTTAGCATGTTGGTTGTTCTTAATTACCCCAAGCATTTGTAAATGCCCACTCAGAATGACAGAACCACAGAATCACACAGTGCAGAAAAGGCCTTTCGGTCCATCAAGTCTGTACCGACATGTGAGAAACACCTGACCTACCTACCTAATGCCATTTACCAGCACTTGGCCCATAGCCTTGAATGTTATGACGTGCCAAGTGCTCATCCAGGTACTTTTTAAAGCTTGTGAGGCAACCCACTTCCACACCCTCCAAGGCAGTATATTCCAGACCATCACCACCCTCTGGGTAAAAACGTTGTTCCTCACATCACCCCCAAACCTCCTGCCCCTCACCTTGAACTTGTGTCCCCTCATGACTGACTCTTCAACTAAGGGGAACAGCTGCTCCCTATCCATCCTGTCCATGCCCCTCATAATCTTGTACACCTCTATCAGGTCGCCCCTCAGTCTTCTCTGCTCCAATGAAAACAACCCAAGTCTATCCAACCTCTCTTCATAACTTAAATATTTCATCCCAGACAACATCCTGGTGAAGTTCCACTGCACCCCCTCCAATGTAATCACATCCTTCCTATAATGTGGCAACCAGAACTGTACACAGTACTCCAGCTCTGGCCTCGCCAAGGTTCTATACAACTCCAACATGACCTCCCTACTTTTGTAATCTATGCTGCAATTGATAAAGGCAAGTGGTCCATATGCCTTTTTCACCACCCCACTAACATGCCCCTCCGCCTTCAGAGATCTATGGACACGCACGCCAAGGTCCCTTTGTTCCTCAGAACTTCCTAGTGTCAGGCTGTTCATTGAATACTTCCTCGTCAAATTACTCCTTCCAAAGTGTATCACCTCACATTTTTCAGGGCTAAATTCCATCTGCCACTTATCTGCCCATTTGACCATCCCATCTATATCTTCCTGTAGCCCAAGACACTCAACCTCACTGTTAACCACCCGGCCAATCTTTGTGTCATCCCTAAATTTACTAATCCTACCCCCCACATAGTCACCTATGTCATTTATATAAATGACAAATAATAGGGGACCCAGCATAGAGATCCCTCTGGTAGTGTGAAATTGAAGGGATGGGATTCCTTCCGAGTTTCCACTCGCCTGGACCACACAGCGATCCCGGGCTACCCATATTGTCTGAACTCCGTTATTTCTTTCATAATCAGTTCCTTTTCTACAGTTGCTCCATAGACTCTACTGGTACATCATATTCTCACATCTACAATCTTTTCTAAAAGCCAATGCAATTTTTTTTTTTACTATTGCTGCCACATCTTTGTCCTTCATCTGAGTGATTCTGTTCTTGCTTTTCTAAGCTTTTACATAGAATCATAGAGTGGTTACAGCACAAAAGGAGGCCGTTCAATGTGTCGGGTCTGTGCCAGCTCCAACCAACTTTCTCAAATTCGCCTCTACTTCCTTTTTATATAATCTGTCAAGTTTGGTTCAGATTCTCTGTTAGGCCTCTGCTTTTCTTTTTTACGTCCCTCCTCCACTTTCTATATTTTTTATGCTCATCTCTAGTATTATTAGCCTTGGCTTTATTATTGGCCTCTTTTAAGCTGCAGAACTTAAAGGCACCTTTTTTTTTGCCTTTCTAGGAATGCACTCAATTTGTACTCCAGGCTTCTTATGCTTGGGAATTTTGCTCTGCTGACTTTTTGCTAAATTTTCTGTCAATTACTTTGCCAGTGTCAGCTGTGGTTCAGTAAGTGGGTTTTGAGCACAAAATCAAGGCTGACATTCCACTGCAGTACTGAAGGAGTGCTGCACTGTTGGAGACACTAATCTGAGGCCCTGTATGTCCCCTCAGTTGAATGTAAAAGATCCCCCACTCAGCATAACAAAAATAGATTATCCTTTCATTATCCGGTTGCTGTTAATGGGAGCTCGCAGTGTCAAATTGACTGCCGTGTTTTTGAAATTACAACAGTGACTACACTTCAAAAATGTTTTATTGGCTGTAATGCAGTTTGGGATCTCTGGTGGTTGTGAAAGGAGCGATACAAATCTAAGTCTTTCTTTGAACATCATTCTGTGTGCTAAACAGCATTGCTTCTTGGGCAGAAACACAATGAAGAGTATGATCCTATGATCCTGAAACCTCTCATCCTGTTTGATACTGCAGAATATCATCAACTGCTGCTTGACCATAGCGATTCTTTACTCCAGAGATACAGTTGTCTGACATTTAATGCAAAAGTGCTGCTGCTGGGTCTATTGAGGATCCATGAAGGCCTACTTAGTGAACACCTCAAGCATCACAAAAATCATATATACTGTTATCCCTCTGTCTTTCTAAAAAAAAAAGCTAGTTTTAGCCTCAATTCCATTACTAGTAAACCCTCCAACAATCAGATTCTTCTTACTTGGGAACATGGGAATTGTTAGTGGGGAAAAGACTATTAGATCCATTTAATTCACTGCCTACCAACTGGTAGTCACATGATACAGCAATAATGATGTTGTTGACTAAACATTGAAATCAATCTCTAATCTACAACAGACCCAGACATGATGCAAGGAAAATCAGCCAATGTTGGAGGGCTTTGCAGTTTTGGGAGACAGAAAAGTGAAGTTTTAAAAATGCTTTTATTCATTCACGGGATGTGAGCTTTGCTGGCTGGACCAGTTTTTGTTGCCCATCCCTAATTGCCCTTGAGAAGGTGGTGGTGAGCTGCCTTCTTGAACCACTGCAGTCCATGTGGTGTGGGTACACCCGCAGTGCTGTTAGGGAGGGAGTTCCAGCATTTCGACCCAGCGACAATGAAGTTATGCAAACGTACATTGATTTTCAGGGGGAAAACAGCACCGTAGGCCACTACTAACTAATTACTCACATTTTATCATAAAATATCATTGTTTGAAAGAAATCTATCCAATTTTAATAAATTTATTACATTCTGCTTCCACCATTTTTCGAGGGAGCTTACTCCAGATTTATCATTGGTTCACTAGTATGTTTCCACAAATTATTCTGAATGTGCCACCACCCCCATTCCACATCAAGTACAGGCCATGCTCTCTGGTTTGACTGTTCTGGCTAACATAGAAACATAGAAAATAGAAGCAGGAGTAGGTCATCCGGCCCATTGAGCCTGCTCTGCCATTCAATATGATCATGGCTGATCCTCTATCTCAATGCCATAATCCTGCTCTCTCCCCATTCCCCTTGATGCCTTTAGAGTCCAGAAATCTATTTCCTTCTTAAGTACATTCAGTAACTTGGCCTCCACAGCCCTCTGTGGTAGAGAATTCCATAGGTTCACCACCCTCTGACTGAAGACTTTTCTCTTCATCTCAGTCCCAGATGGCCTATCCCA
This sequence comes from Carcharodon carcharias, assembly GCF_017639515.1. Lineage (NCBI taxonomy): Eukaryota > Metazoa > Chordata > Chondrichthyes > Lamniformes > Lamnidae > Carcharodon > Carcharodon carcharias. Next base: position 219,043,748 of record NC_054467.1, on the reverse strand, counting down.
TATCCTGAGACCGTGACCCTTTGTTCTAGACCCCCAGCCAGAGGAAATATCATCCCTGTATCCAGCCTGTCCATCCCTGTCAGAATTTTATACATTTCCATGAAATCCCCTCTCACTCTTCTAAACTCCTGTGAATGCAGGCCTAGTCGGCCCAATCTCTCCTCATAGGGCACTCCTGCCATCTCAGGAATCTGCTCGTCTTAATTCATATTATCTGGTCCCTTTTAGAACTCTAAAAGCAACTTTAATATCAGCTCTAAAGTCTCTTTACCAGTGAGAATATGCCAAATTTACATAATCACTTAACATAATCTAATCCCTCTAACTTCTGGTTGTTCTCTATCCTCTCAAGAGCTACAGTATCCTTTGTGTACTGAAATGGTGAAAACTGTACACAACAGTTTAAGTGTGGTTGCACCAATGATTTATAATTGGCGCGATTACCTTGCTTGTTGTGGCTCAATATTGATCTTTCTAATACATCCCAACATCTGATTTGCTTTACTCACACCATCGAGCATTGTCACAATGGTTTCAATTTAGTGTCCATCTGGATCCCTAGGTTTCTTTCATTTTTCCATGTACATTATTTTCTTTCCATTTGAGTAATCCTGGATTTTTTGGTCCCCGTGTGACCACCACGGCAGTTCTCTATATTAAATTTCATCTGCCAACCATCTGCTTAATTCCTCAGTCTATCCAATAACTTATCCTTCATCATTGCAGTTTACCACCTTCATTAATTAGTTCTGCATTACCTGCAAGCTTTGCCACTGTGCTTGTGACTCTAGTAAATGTTCCCAAGCAGACCCCTGTAACATTCTTCCAGGCTGATGACAGTTGGTCTTCTACGTCATATCCATTGTAAAATATTTCCACTTTGTATATTTTCGACACCAGTCTATCGCAAGGAATTGTACCAGCGATCTGAAGTCCAAGTACACTACATTCACTGCCTCCCAATAAAACCTCTTTGTTGCACCCTGAAAGAAAATCAGTAAATTACATTGGCAAGACCTCCCCTTCACAAAACCTTATTGGCACTCTTTCATGATTTGTTAGGAAGCTATCATATTTTTCACAACATTAATTGTGGTGTATTGTTAGGTAGGCTTAGGTTTGTGTGTGTGTGGATGGTTCTGTCTGTGTGGCTGATTTAATTAAATTAGAGATGGATAAACTGCAAGCTTGAAATTATTATCAAAAGTGTTTGAAATTATTATCAAAAGAGTTAGGTGTAAAAGGGCATGGGGAATACCAGGGTAAAGTCTCAGCAGTTAGAGTATGAATGAAATTTGCATTTTAAGATAAGTCACGAGGTGTTTGGTTTTTAAATAGATATGGTAGGATGTTTACAGCTAACAAGTAAGGCAGGTTATACGTTGATTTTTCCCAAAAGGGCTGACCATAATGACAACATAAAAGCTTTGTATGTTATCAGAAAAGAAAATTCCAAAGACATGAGAGAACAATGAGATTTACAAATCAAAGAGAAAAAAATATATTTAAAGGATTGGAAGGCTATGGAGGGGTGGCCGAGTAAGATCTGAAAGATGTACCATGGGCAGAATTTTCCGTTTGATGTGCGGGAGGTGGGCCCTGCATGTCCACGTGTAACATGACGCGTGGAGATGTCAGACGAGTGTTCAGGCGTCACCACGCGCCATCGTGATATTTCGCTGGGTGGGCGTGTGATGAAGTCCGATGCGCGCCCGCCATTAATTAATGGGCCACTTAAGGCCCTTTAGTCTTCGATCGATGCCGATTTTTCGGCACCCGTGCGATCTTCAGGCGCAATGGGCAGGCGGGTAGGAGACATCTGTATGTACCTCATCCACAGGCAAGATTAGAGGGCTCAGGGGGTCGTGAATCTGCTCTGTGAAGCATTTATTGGTGAAAGTTTTTCAAACTTGATGTGTGATCTGCATCCCAGGAGCTTTTTCTGGACTCTTAAGCTTCAAGTCAGCACTCTGCAGTGAGGAATCTTTTCCAGGCCTCATGGTTTCAGGAAGCCTTCCCTGAGCCTGGGTATGGGAGCTGATCTGTCCACTGGATGCAGCTCCTCTGAGGAGGAAGGGAGGGCTAGAATGGGGAGGAGGCCAGGAGTGCACATTCAGCCTCCAGGGGAGCCACTTTTGGGAGTACAGGTGCAGGCACAAGGGGCACAGGGCCAACAGGTTGTCCAAGGTGGAAGGGACTACAGAACACGCCACTACCCTACTGCCAGGGTATGCAGGCGGCGAAGCAGTTACCTCAATATGTGTGAGGTGCAGTGCCGAAGGAGGCTCCGACTCTCAAGGGAGACAGTCAACTATATCTTTCAGATGATTGGGCCTGAAATCTCCCCTAACTGTGTGGACGGACACCCCATGCCAGTGGCCCTGAAGGTCACAGCTGCCCTCAACTTCTATGCCTCTGGCTTTTTCCAGGGCTGGGTGGGTGATCTTTGCGGTGTCTCCCAGTCAGCTGTCCACACTTGTGTCAAGTAGGTCACAGACACTCTGTTCAGACGTGCATTGACCTTCATCCACTTCCGTTGGGACCAGGCAAGCCAGACACAGCGAGCCAGAGGCTTCATGGCCATTGATGGCTTCCCCCACGTCCAGGGTGCAATAGACTGCACACAGTGGCCAGCAAAGTGCCAGCAAGGTGCCAGCAGGTGAGTCCGGTGCCTTCATCAACAGGAAGGGCTTCCACTCCATGAACGTGCAGATAGTGTGTGATCACAGGATGCTGATTTTACAAGTCTGCAAGGTACCGAGGAAGCTCCCACAATGCCTACATCCTCAGACACTCCCAGGTGCCGGGGCTCTTCAGTGCTTCAGCCCGGCTGGATGGATGGCTGCTGGGTGACAAGGGCCATCCCCTCAGAAGGTGGTTCATGACGCCTCTCCGCCATCCAAGAACAGAAGCTGAGCAGCGGTGCAATGGGAGCCACGCCTCCACAAGGGCTATGGTGGAGAGAATCATCGGTCTTCTCAAGATGTGCTTCCGATGCCTGGACAGCTCAGGGGGCGCACTCCAATACCCCCAGATTGTGTGTCGCTGATAGTGGTTGCATGCTGCACTCTCCACAATCTTGCGCTGGAAAGGGAAGAACGCAGTGGACAATGAAGATGTCAACGTAGTGTCTGCGGCTGAACATGATGAATCCAGCTGTGATTCCGAGGATGAGCATGCACAGGGGAATGCTGAGGGGGTAGGCACTGACTCGGGACTACTCCAGAGAGGCAGGGACATCCAAAATGCTTTAATCCAACGAACCTTCAGCTAGCACAACACAGATGGATTACCAGGACATGCCTGGGCTGCTGCCTTGATACTCGACCCCTAAGTGCAAAATCTGCCAGGTCAGCAACACTAACTAAGGGCCTTGTACATAAAGCTGAATGTCCAACAAATCATTCATTACACTTTTCTTAAACATACACACACTGCAGAAGAAATGAGGCACCCTCAGCCATTGTCACACCTCTGGCATTTAATGTGTGAAGCAGAAGTTATCACAAATAGAAAACAACAGTGTAAACAATCAAAAAGGAATAATAAGGACCTAATCTTGGGCCAAGACAAAAGCATCAGTGATAAACCCATGGTTTGCCTAAGGTGCCTTATGCTTTCGTTTACGGGTGCTACGTCTTGGTGCTGCCCCATCACTTGGAGTGGTATCTGAGACAGCCTGCTGACTCTGCTGTCCTGTTGGCCTTGATGACCTTGGCAGTCATCCTCTGGCCCGAGGAGCCTGTGCTTGCTCCGCCAAGGAGGGAGCTGCCTGTTCTGCAGTTGGTATCTCCCCAGTCATCGCAGCGTCACCGGATGATACAGTCACTGGAAGAGGGGTGGAGGAGCTGTCGCCCTCATCCGGAGTGACCTGAGAGGAGCCCGCAGGGACGACAGGCAGCTGCTGCACCGACATGAGGTCACTTCGGCCCTCCCTACTCACCGTGGATGGATGGGCAACGAGCTGGGAAGCTGGTGCCCACACCATCTCCCACACTGGCAGTGAGCAGCTGAGCTCATTGCTGATGTGAGGGCTTGCTTGTTTGAGCCCAACTACAGGAAGCCCTGGCGGGTCTCCTGGAGGAGGCTCTCCACGAGAGTCGCCACTCTCTCCATGGAGGACACTTGGTGCTCATTGTTTCGCAAGCGTCCGCGTAGACCATGCCAAGCATAGCCTCATGTACCTCCCCCAGATGCTCCCATACACCTGGCCGCATTTCCTGCAGCTGCTACATCGCGGACGACCCCAGAGGCACATCATCAGGCACTGACTGAGCATGTGCCTGGTCCCCTGCAGTCCTCTGATTGCTGGCGCCATGGGCATTCTCTGACTCTGCCAGCTCCTCCACCGACTGTGAAGTGCCATCACCACTATGCCCCTGGACACTAGCTGTTGTTCTAATTTCGACCGAGGTGCTGGTATCTGTGCTGCTGCCTGCCTCGCAGAAATGGTGTGACACTGGTGAGACTTCAGGCCCCTCAGGTGTGAGAGGGGGTATCTGCTGCTCCTCCTCCCGGGCGTGCTCTGATGATGCTGAAAGGAAGAACAAGGACAGTGGATCAGTTAGCATGCAGACAATGACAAAGTTGATCCCTGTCCCCCCGGCTCATTATGCGCTCAACCTTCCATAACCAATGGCACAGCAATGTTGCAACGATAACTAATTTCACAATCATCAGTGCTATGGCTGTTGGGAGGACAATGCGGACCTCACTGTTGGGCTTAAGTACCTGGCCATGCCACCCCAGCCTCACCGACACCAGTAGACCTGGGTGCATGGTGCTTCTCCAGCTCAAAGGCCTCCTGCTCGAAGCAGCTTAATATGGAGAGCTGTGCCTGGCTGCCTCCTGTCCCAGCACGCTCGGCCGCGTTATGAGCATTCTTCTCCTGAAAAAGAGAGAAGAGCATTGATTAGGGCAAATTGTACATGGACTCTGCTCGTGCTCGGCACACCCCAACCAGAGTGGGACATAACAGGCCTCCCGTGCCTCCTCACCCCGATGCTGCCGATCTCTCAGATAAAGATACTAGGCCTGCCCCCCACACTCCTCCACTGCCCCCTTGGACACATGCTGCCTATATCACATTGGGAACTACATGGTATTTCCTCCCATAGCAATGAGGCGCAAGCACGTGCAGCATAGAGGACAGCAGATGGGTCGTTGCCACACTACCTTGAGGCTCCCCTTCCACCATCTCATCACCCTGACTAGGACATGTCCTGGAGTTCTGGGCCCAGACGCAGCTCCTCAAGGTTGCCCCCAAACCAGTCATGTGGGACTAAGATCAACACATGCTGTGGGGGAAAGCTCATCTCCTCATGTCCCACTGAGGCTGACCTCAGCCTGGGCACTGTCTGCTTGCCCACCCAGCAAAAGAAAAATGCCCTCAATGATTCAATGCAGTCATGATACTGAGAGGAGGCAGCAAGATAGTCATCAGAAAAATGAGGGATGCATTGACCCTCCACTGGACTACCCTCCAGCCTGGCCTGCTCACCCGAACCCCTCTGCTGCAGCCTGAAACTGGCCATTGTGAGCAGCCTACAAAAGGCTGCCAGGCCTTCTTTTAAACAGACTGCTGGGTCGCCATTGGACCTGGCCGTCTGTACATGCCCGCGTCCGCTTCTCCCCGCACCCCCCCCCTCCCCCCGCCATCCCCCCACCCCCCCCTCCCCTCCACCACCAAACAGAAAATCCTGGCCCATGTGAAACAGGGGAAAAGCCTCTAGCCATTTTGCAGGAGTCTGCTGTTCCAGTAACCAAAGTTGTGTTAACAGCCTTTGGAACTCCACTGTTGAGTGGGTGCTTATAGTAACCTTGCAGTATTGTCACTATAAATTTAAAATCTACTTTGGACTGTCACCTTAAAGCGGGTGTGTAGTTGGGAGTCTGGTTAACTGGGAACTTTGGGAATTATTATAATATTAAGTATTGTGTAATTGTAATCTTGTGTATGTGTTTTATTCATTTCTTTTGTTAACAAATGTTTTGATTTAATTTTTAAAATCTCTAAAGTTGTTAGTGGATTCATTACTTCTGAATTCAGTGCACAAACCTTCTCATAATAAATACAAATTGCTAAGCCGTTATGATAGTGCGGCCAAGTTTCCCCTGTGAATTTGGTCAACCTTGCAAATACCCTCTACTGTATCACAAAAGATTGTATTTCTATCCAGATGTTCCCCTGATTCTCTATTTTAATTTGAATGGTCATTAGACTCACTATTCTGCAGCTTCCTGTGTGAATTTTGCTGCCTTTTTATTTAAAAAAGAATAAGAGTAACATTTGCCTTTCTCCAGTTCCCGGCATCTCTCCAGCATTCAATGATTTCTGGAAGGTTTGTACCTGAGTTCTTGCAATTTCTTAGTTATTTAAGAATCGGTTGCATTTGATCTGCCTTCTACAACCTACTTGCCTTAGGTTTGCATGACTGTTTGGCAACCATGGTGGTAGTAACATCAGCAGTGTCACAACTTAACTCTACAGTACCTAAGAGTTCACTTTCCAGGCCAAATGTTGCCTGCCTGCTCCTTAATAGAAAGTGAGGCAAATAAACTACTTTGGCATAGTTGCAGCCTGTGCACCATGTTGTCATGCCCTCACTCAATTCTACCTTCAGAGGCCCCACCCCTTCCTTTCTTATCCTCTTAATATAACAGGAAAGATTTTATTATTATCCTGTGCTTCCTTTGCAACGTTCAAGTCTAAAATGCTTTTGACATTCTGATGAGTTATCCTCCTGGCATGACTTTTGGTATTGAATCCATCTTAATTTTGTGCCATTTTCTTCTATGGCCTTTAACATGTTTCTGTTTCTTCTTTGTGTTGCTTAGTAGTCCCAATCACTCAGGCAAGATGTGCCTTTAAGCTTGCTATCTTCACACACATTAAATTTAAAAAATGATCAGTTACTGTCCAGTAGTACCTTAAGGAATTCTATACTTCTAGCCTCTTGTTGCTCAAGTTTACAATGGCTTAACTTAATAGCCCAATTGCCAAAAGAAAATACCATCATTCAGTCAAAGAGCAGCCAATTATACCTCTTCTATAACTAATTAATTCCCTGTTGCGGCCAGTCCAGGGTTAGGAAATAAAGATGTTAAAACCATCCCGATGATTGAATAATTTAAACAAATTTAACATAAAATATTATTCACATAATGGCAGTGTTTAGTTGTTGAATACTGATATTAGCCAAACCAGGCTCAGTAATTAAGCAGCAGCCGAAGAAGACAAACTATCAACTAACTGTATTAAAGGGATGTGCCCTTTAACTAGCACATCTGCAAGCGGGGCATTGTAAAAGTTGCATTTGAAGGTGGCAGAGATGTAGGCTGAGGTTTTCCATGCTCGCCGACATCGGGCATGTTTGGTGGCATGAGCGGACAATAAGGTGGGATCCGTATCATGATTTCGTGAAACCAGTTTGCGATCATCCGCTCTGCCTTTGTTTCCTGCCATCGGACATCAGGAACCTCATGGTAGCACATTAGCATATCATTATAAGGCTAGCCCACCAGAATCGTTCCCCCCCCACACCCTGCTGGAGCGTCTGTGGGAAAACACACCAACATGTTTCACAACAGCATATAAGCCAGGTGCATCTGGTGGGCTGCACTTCACTCGGGACTTAGAGGTTTGTTTGCCTACCTTGCTTCGGTCATCACTCGCAGTCATCAGCGCCAGGCTTCACAGAGCACCACATCACTTTTAGGGGGGCTCACGCCAGCAGGTCTCTACCTACCAGATCAGCCATATGTGTATGGGTTTTTTGATGGCTGCAGGGCAAAGTCTTGCTTGGGGAAGAGGGAGAAGTGGCCTCAGGCAAGGAAAGTGGCTGCAGGATGAGAGCTGTACTGGGGAAGGAGGGTATCACAGGGTGTGTGGGGGGGCACATATTGATCTGTGCAAGTAGCCTCAAGATGGTGAGGGCCAAGGAGGCAGCCTCCAGAGAAGATGAGGCCAGATGGGTGTGTGAGGGTGTGTGTGAGAGAATGGGTGTTGATCTCCCTTGACCTGGCAGTGAGTGAGATACCAGTGAATGTGTGATGGGCTTGAGTGTGTCACAGCTTCTATCTTCCTTTCACTCGACAATGGAATTCCAAGGCTTTTAACAAAACCTTGCTTTCTGGAACAAGCAAGTGTTTCTCTGGGTGGCTAGAGGCTGCTTTTCACAGGTCTGTCTTCGCACAGCCCGCCTTTCAAGATCTCACGTGGCCACTCCCATACAGCTTTCAATCTTTCCTTAAATATATTTTCTCCCTTTTTGATCTTTAAATTAAATCCATTGTTTAAACTTGATTTAGAAGTTACCCTTCCCAGAATATAATAATCTTTCATGTTGTCATTATGGCCAGCCCTTTCAGGAAAAATAAACTTTGCCTTACTTATTTATGATTTTTGCCAGTTGTAAAACTTCTGGTCATGACTCTTTGAAATTCAAACAGCTAACACTTGCACTAACACTTTAAATCTTACAATCTTCAGTTTAATTAAGTTAGTCACATACACACACACGCACACACACACACACACACACACACACATACACACACACACACTACACACTACATACACAACCCCCAAAAGCCTGCTTCAGTATCCCACAGTAATATCAGGAAAAATGATATTCTCTTTATAAGTGATATTGGGGCATGTATATGGAGTTAGGTCACAGATCTCATTGAATAGCAGAACGGGTTCATGTGATTATATGATCTATTCCTATTCCTGGGATTATATGGGCAATTCCTGTTCCTATGGAAAGGCTGAGGATTTCAGTGGTAGTGGATGTGAGGTAAGGGTGAAATAGGGATGAATATGGGTGATTTGAAAAGCAGAGCGTTGGGGCTAGAGGGTGTGTGGGAGAAGATGTTTCTGTGTTTTAACAAGCTGCTAACAAATGGGCCTCTTCCATTCAAATAACCCTTAATGGGTATTCTGCCCTTCCACAAGGTCTATCAACACCTCTTTCCTGGCAGTCTCTGGGATTGGCAGTGGTGAAAAGAATGGCGTGACTTGCCAGCTGCTGCCTACCTGTTGGCCTTTCCTATTGATACGTAAGGAGGAAATGAAGGTCAATGTAACAAGATGGCATTAGGCTTTCTGCTTGATTTTCTCACCATTATACTACCAGATTTAGAGAGAAGAAGCTAACAATAATGTACTATTTTCAATGCACATTGTTTCGCAGCAATCAAAGGTATCCAAATAGGTTGACAAAATTAAAGAGAATTGAATAAATATTCAAACACCAACTGAAGTTTAACAGTTGTTCATTTTCATTGCTGACATGTCTTGGCATAAATGCCCTGCAAATTGTAATGCATTAAGGATGCCTTGATTTTTTTTAATGGTTTTTTCAAACAAATTCCCAAAGTATCAGAAAATTAATTTGCTTTTTTGGCATATATGGGGCCATTGAGTAACAATGTTGGGCTGAAGCAGCAGTGTGTTCAGTCTGCTATGAAAGAATCTATAACGCTGTAAAGCAATGACACTGAAATTCAGGTGTCAGGTAGGCATGGCAACCTATAATTGTCCATCATGAAGTAGCACACACAACAACAAGGGAGTGTTACACTGTCTAAAAATCAAAAGCACGAAGCAACAAGGGTTTACTTTTAAACGTATCAAATATCAGTTCCGTAAAATGTCAGCATTTAATTTGATGATGTTATAGTAAAAATCTATATTGTAGACAGTGCCAATGGTTTATGCTAATTGAATAATTCAAACTACAGTTTCATTATTTGAATATTTTGGGTGCTCTAGGAATTGTTTTTTTTAATCATTCTGACTGTTTTTCTATGTAAACTGTAAGCAGGTAACCTTCATTTTGCAGTGGACAACATAAAACACTATCACAATATGTTGGAGTCACATTGACAACAGATCTGCTGTTTTCTGCCCCAAGTTTTCAGTGGTTGCCCACACATTTAAGTAAGAGCACATACATGTCAAAGTTACAACTTCCTTACAACTTTTTCTTTTTTGTCAGCAATTATTAGAAAGTTGCAAATTGAATAGATATAAAAGCAAAAGTATAATATCAAACCTAAATATAACAGACTAGAAAATAGTCTGGGGTCTATATCTGGGCCCAGGCTCTGTGCTATGCCACCAGTGATTGATAGCTCAGGATGGGAAGAAGCAATGTTAATAAGGCCCAAGGACCACTCTTTGTTCATTCTTTCCTTTTTTAGGCTGAGAGAAGGCAGCAACATTGAGTCAATGGGCTCAACAAAAGTGGCTAGCAGATAGGGCTCAGGTGGGGAATTGGACTATGATATGGTTGGGTTTATCACGGCTACTCTGGAGCCTGGGCAATACTGCTGCTTCTCCTGGTTCCACTGGATGGGTTTTCTAACTAGGAATACATTTTAATCACTTAGATAGTCTGCAGGGGCCAGTAAATAATCCTAAGCAGAGGCCTGACAGATTTTTCAATGGAGTCCTTCAACAGCATTAGGCCCCTGATTAACATATTACAGGGAGCAAATACCTGTTTTAGTCATCCACAAAGGACACCAGAAAAATAGCCGTTGGTTTAGTAGGGCCATTGCCTACATAGATTAAGAGAAAGCTATCCAATTACTTCATGCTTTATGCCCAATAATATGCCTGAAGAAAGGATATTATGTATATAATTTCTACACCAACGAGTTAAATAGGGAACTATTTGAGTGTTTTAATGCTTTTGAGAAAACTTTCTCAAATCAGAAAAGAGATGCTGAAATTCCTTGAGTGTTCTATTACATTCCTCTCTTTGCAAGCGTACCAATCACATGACCAGGGCTGGTGAAATAATAATGTAGGTTCTTTAAATGAAGATAAAACTATATATAAATAATGTTAACTAGGAAGCTAAGTGCACACATCTGACTGCTGTAGACTGACTACAAGTCCTGGGACTAATACATCACATCCTGTGTTGAGGTGATAGTGATTGACAGCAATTTAAGGAACTTTCCTTAAAGGTGCCTAAGACTCATATCACAATGTCCCTATTTTATTTTTAAACTAGAAGTTTACCTTTAAAAAATCAAGCTATTAACATGACAGCAAAAGAAAATAACATTAGGCAGAATTTTGCCCTTGATGGGCGGGTGGGCCCCACCGACTCGGCGGCGGGCAGGCAGCCAATCGCCGCCACTGCAACGGGCTCCGCCACCATTTTAAGTGGGTGGGCCACCCGACGGGAATCGCTATGCGCTTCCTGTGCGGGCAGGGGGGAGGGATTCTCCAACTGCCAGAGTGCGCTCTTTCACGCCTGTGCGCGGAAGAGCACATATCTCCCAGAGACTAAGTGTTGCCTCATGTAGAGTGCTGAAAGCTTTTGAAAGTTTAATTAATGTCCCCCTCATGTGACAATGTCATACGAGATGGGACATGTTAATAAATATCACAGAAACTTTATTAAAGTTTTTTAAAACCTACATGAAACCTCATCCCGCCAGTGGATGAGGTTTCATGTTTTTTCAGAAGCCTGCTGGGGCTCCTGGCCTGTCCGCCAACCTTAAGGTTGGACAGGCAGGGCCTTTAACGACTCTATCAATAGCCTGAATTGGCCATTGACAGCTCAGCGGGCAGACAGCTGATCGCGCTGTCCCCCTGCCTTCCTGAGTATTTGAATGGGGCAGGATGACGTCGGGGGTTTCTCCCGATGTCATCCTGCGTTATTTTCCCGTCGGCGAGTGGGCCCCACCCCCAGCTCGCCGAGGGAAAAATTCTGCCCATTGTGTTTGAATGTATTTTAACATAGAGCAATAATTAACAAGGCGCTGAAAGGTACCAGTGGTGTCCACACAAACTTAGTTATGGTGATCTTTGCTGGAGGCTGCTGTATGTTTTCAGAATGCTCGTTAGCAGTGCTGTGTTTTTGTTGCCTCTTAGACCGCGTTCTGTTGCAATAGGACTATTTAGTATTTCTGGTTGTGGTATTGTTCTGCTTTGGCATCTGTTTTGTTGCACTGTTAGTTCGTATTTGTTCATATTTGATATGGTCTTAGTTCTTTGCATATGCTGACATATGCTCTGAACAAGAGTCATATGGACTTGAAACGTTAACTCTGGTTCTCTCTCCACAGATGTTGCCAGACCTGCTGCATTTTTCCAGCATTTTCTATTTTTATTTCAGGTTTCCAGCATCCGCAGCATTTTGCTTTTAAGCTGACAATTTCTCCTGGATTCCAGGTACCGATATGAGTGTTGCACTTGAAATTTCTGTCCAGTGTTCAGGTAAGACAATTCATTAACCACATGCGGCACATGGGCATCTTTCATTTTCACCTGTTTTTCAATTTATGCTTCATGTACTCCTGGGAGTATTGATGCGTGATGACTGGGGAGGTTTGTCTGCACTTGTCTGTTAAATAGTCACTCTGCATTGGTTCTGCATTATGAGGAAATGTGCACATATCCTGTTCCAACTGTGCTGTGTAGCCTGTTGGCTGATGACCTGCATTGCAGAGTTAGGTGAAATTCTCCCAGTATAAGCATAGGGTTTCCAATGACATTCTCTGTGGTCCCCATCATTGTCTTGATGATACCATGAATGGTGACCAAGGGCAAGTTCTTGCACGCCAGTAGGCCTCCAACCACTGGACCTGTGGTGTTGATAACATAAAACATCCGGGGTGACCAGGGTGAGCTTTTGTAGTGGCACTTGTATATAATGGATCCCAGGGACAGAATCTCTGAGCCGTTATTTATGTTGAGTTTTGCATTGGTTGGTTAAAGCATCACTTGCCATGTCTGTGGGTACATATGTTTCAGTGTACAAAGTGGAAGGATGTTTGCACCTGCACCAGTATCCAGTTTTGCATGTAGGTTACACTGACCCTCAAATTGTCAGCATATCATCCATGTGGTGGCAAAAGCTTCTATTGGCACCACTATGCCAATACATTCTGTGATGTTTACCATTCTGAATGTCTGCTCACTTTGTATGTCAATGGTCTGGTTGTCCTCATCATCTGAGTGTATAACTTGGCTAGACCTTATGTGGACCTTGCCTTGATGCTGTTTGGTACACTCTCTTGGTTGGTTAGAATGATGTGCCTGTGTGGCTTTTGGATGTGGCATCTCATGATGTCGAACCACTTGTTCTGCCCTTTGCTTTCCACACTGATGCTTCCAGTGTCATCTGGTGCCACATATCTTGCATACAGCATTAAAAGCTGAGTATTTTCTGGGTGCATGTACGAGGCTGCACTGCCTGCATTGCTCACTAGGCTTGCCTGCATTGGCTAATGTGCCAATGGTGGATGAATGACATATAGCCTGTAGACTCTGTCTGCCCAGTATTATGGCTAGGTACTTGCATCCGCCTTGTAGTAATGCTTCCATGGCGTAAGCGTTGGTTTGGTCCAAGAGGTTTTTTTGGAACGCTTCCATAGCAGTAGATGCTATCATGAGCTTGATTTATTCTATTGGCTAGCTCTGATGCCATGAAGTCGCAATCATGCCCCTTATCTTTGCATCTACTTATGAATGGTCTCTGTTGGTTGTTGCCTTCAAGTCATGAATTCCAGGTGGTATATTCTGAAGTTGAGCTGCATTGCATTGACCATATTTTATCTGGATTTTTGTGTTGGTTCCCAGACACTCCTGATGTTTTCAGTCTGTGGAGGCCTTTATTGCCAATAGCGATTTTAATTTTAGTGGCCTGTTTATCTGGTTTGGAAATATTGAAGTCCAGGAAACAAAGCATTGCATGTTGTCAGAACAAAATAAGCTCAGCTGGGAGATCCATTGCCTTCCAATTGAATTTTGGAAATTTTGTGATCATTTGTGGCTTTTTGCAGCATTGTTAATGCTATCTGAAACTGAGAGGTATTCAGTTTTTCTTTTACAGCTCTGCTAAGCTTAATTTAGCTCTGAGTTGCATTACCTTTGCATTACCTTTACATTGGTCACAGGTTACTGCTTGACTGAAATGGTGGCGTTGTTGAGCTCTTTCTGGTTTTTCCTGGGTTAACTGTAAGCTCCACCCACAAAACACTGACTTAGGCATGAATTTTTACTGCAGGAAAGTAAAACATTAAATAAAGACTTTTTATGGGCTTCTGCTGGCTGTTGGGAGCTGGTACTGGATGGATTGTTTTACCCAGCCCAGCCTATTCAGCAGTATTGTAACTTCCCCAGACCTCCATAGGGACGGTAAGCAACAATAGTGAAGTCTCTCCTGTCTGTGAGTTCTGCTTAAAGTTAGACATTCCAAAGTCAGCTGTTTAGTTTCTACTTCTGTTTAAGCTTCACAGCAGGTAGACTTGTACAATTTAACCTCTCAAAATGTTTGAACAATCGTACTGGCACCAGCTGGCTGCTGGCTGAAGCAAAGTGCGATCCCAGAATGAAGGGATGGTGTGTAGGATTTGTACAGAGCTACAGAACACTTACACATGGTGAGTTTTGATAGTTGTTTCACTTTCACAGTCCTTTTCTTCTTCTGTGTGTTTTTTTATTCTTTCACAGGATGTGGGCATCGCTGGCTAGAACAGCGTTTTTATTGCCCATCCCTAATTACGAACATACGAACATATGAAATAGGAGCAGAAGTAGGCCATTCGGTCGCTCGAGTCTGCTCCACCATTCAATAAGATCATGGCTGATCTGTACATGTATCGAGTTTTACATTCCCATCTACCCCGATAACCTTTGATTCCCTTGCCAAATAAGAATCTATCTACTTCTGCCTTAAAAATATTCAGTGACCATGCTTCCGCTACTTTCTGAGGCAGGGAGTTCCAAAGTCAAATAAACCTCTGAGATAAAACACTTCTCCTCATTTCTGTCCTAAAAGACCAACACCTAATTTTAAAAGAATGCCTCCTAGTCCTGGAGTAACCCACAAGAGGAAATATCCTTTCCCTGTCCACCTTGTCAATACCATTCAGGATCTTATATACTTCAATCAAGTCACCCCTCACTCTACTAAACTCCAGTGGAAATAAGCCCAACCGTTCTATCTTTTCATCATAAGACAACTTGCTCATTCCATGTGTCAATCTGAACTTCCTCCAATGCTTTCTTAAATAAGGAAGCCAAACTGCACTCAATATTCGAGATATGGTCTAGCCAATTCCCTGTATAACTGAAGCTTAACATTTTTTCACTTATGTTCAATTCCTTTCATAATAAAGGATAGCATTCCATTAGCATTCTTGATTACATGCTGTACTTGTGTACTAACTTTTTTGTGACTCATGCACGAGAACGCTTGGATCCCTCTGCAACTCAGAATTCTCTGGTTGTTCTCTGTTTAAGTAATATTCTGCTTTTCTACTCTTCCTGCCAAAGTGAACAACTTCACATTTGCTCTTGAGAAGGTATTGGTGAGCTGCCTTCTTGAACCGCTGCAGTCCATGTGGTTTAGGTACACCCACAGTGCAGTTAGGGCAGGAATTCCAAGATTTTGAGCCAACGACAATGAAGAAATGGTAAAATATTTCCCAGTCAAGATGGTGTTTGGCTTGGAAGGAACTTGCAGGTAGTGGTGAATGCTGCCTTTCTCCTTCTAGGTGGTAGAGGACATGGATTTGGAAGGTGCTGTTGAAGGAGCCTTGGTGAGTTGCCCCAGAGCATCTTCTGGGTGGTACACATTACTGTCATTGTGCATCAGTGGTGGAGGGAGTGGATGTTGACGATGGTGGATGTGGTGCCAATCAAGCAGCTGCTTTGTCCTGGATGATGTCAAGCTTCTTGAGCGTTGTTGGAGTTGCAGTCATCCAGGCAAATGGAAAGTATTCCACAACATTCCTGACTTGTGCCTTGTAGATGGTGGATAGGCTTCAGGGAGTCAGGACGTGAGTTACTAGCTGCAGAATTCCCAGCCTCTGATCTGCTCTTGTAGCTACATGGCTGGCCTAGTTCAATTTCTGGTCAATGATAACCCACAGGATTTTGATAGTGGGGGAATCAGTGATGGTAATACCATTCAATGTCAAGGAGAGATAGTTGGTGTCTCTCTTGATGAAGAAGGTCATTTCCTGGAATTTGTGTGGTGCAAATGTGTGAAGGGTTGAGGCTTGTATAGTTCTCAAACAAATATTCAAACACCATCAATGTAAATGTACCAACCACATTACAAGGATTGTTGAAATAATAATGTGGGTTCTTTATTTGAAAATAAGACTATTTACAAATAATGTTATTAATAATGTATAAATGTGTACATGTCTGACTGCTACTATCAGCTACTAAAGACTGGCCACAAGTCCTGAGACTAATACATCACATCTTATGTTGAAGTGGTAGTGAATGACAGCAATTTAAGGTACATCCTTAAAGGTACCTTACCATTATATTACCATTCCTTCACCCTCACTGGATCAAAATCTTAGGACTCCCTCCCTAACAGCACTGTGGGTGTACCTACACCACATGGACTGCAGTGGTTCAAGAAGGCAGCTCAGCACCATCTTCTCAAGGACAATTAGGGATGGACAATTAAAATGGTTATATCACAACAGATTCCACCAGGTCTTCTTCCGTAACTGCAACAGGAGAACAGCAGAAGCCCTCCAGAAATAGCATGAATGACCATTCACAGCTACTTATGCCATTTCCTGTCACTCACAATACAAAACTGCTTAAACACTCAAAGGGAATATCAACTGAGCGCTGGGAACAAACTAGATGGAGACCAGATCCTTCCCCAGGAGAAAGGTGAAACTATTTAATAAATCACATTCATAAAGCCACTGTTACATCCTTTAATGGTCAACTTGATTATATCTTAGATGCCCTCAAACCATGCAGAAGCTTTTAAACCCCAATAAATGGGCAGCTTTGGACCAGATAAGAGGTTAAAGTGTTAACAATCTGAATCCCGATCCCAACCTGCTCACTTCTGGCTGCATGCCTCATTTCATCATTTGATTTTAACACTGGTTGAGTTTCCTAAGAATTGAGAATGCCGGCAGCTAAACCCAGGTGAAAGCTGTTGGAACCAAGAAGTCAATTATTTTCCACTCCCCTACTGGATTCAGCGGGCCTGCCTGGACAACAATCAGCCACCCCGCCCAGACTTTTTTCCGATCATCTCCCATTTCCTCCACCCTGGACTTCCTCATGAGGCCTCTGATCTTTACACACCCCCCAGGACTCTGTGTTTTCCCCCAGCGCCTCAACAGCCAAGCCTGTTAGTCAGACTGGCCGCTAGGTAGGGAACCTGTTGATAACGTCACAGTGTGCAGGTGAGCCCCAACTCCTGAGTTCTGTGTGCTCTACAGTTACTCCCAACATGTCACGTAAGTTAAAATGCAGCCACCTGTGATACAGAGCAGATGCACAGGAGGAGTCTACCCCTGCACCCTGTCAGACACAGCAAGCACATGGGTACAGGATGCTATTCCAAGGTGTGAGAAACAGCAGGGAAATGGGACATATTGATATACCCACCATGTGTGAACAGCAGGTATATGGGAACAGTATGCAATTCACACCCTGTGAAACACGGCAGGTACATGGGAACAGGTCTTCACTTCAATATGCCAGACACGAGTGGAGTTCACGGCCAGGGGGTTTCCTCTTTTGGAACACTTATGGTTTTGCTGGAAATTATGGAATAAAGAAAACCATCTGCTGTATTTACAGGATCAGTAATAGATAGCGAGCAAAGAGTAGTAGGAGAAAAATGCGAACACTCACACATTCTCAAGTTATGCTTTCATAGAATAGAAAATGTATGCCATCTGTTGAGGATTGTTATAGCAAATGGAATTTGTTACAATGCACATTCAAATAATGTACTACCAAGTTACTGTGCAATTCAGAAAATGAAGACTTTGTCACAAAAATATTTTTACAGATACTAGAGGATTTTCACAATACTTGTTGTTTACAGTACAGCTTATGTGTTCTTCCAGTGACTCATTTTAATCTGAAAACAATGGTTTCTCACTATGCAGATATGATGCTTGACCCCCACGAAATAAGGAATGATGTTGTTAATTCAGTTATATAAAGCCTCAATAAGATCTCACCTGCAGCAAACGTGTTCAGTTCTGGCTGCCACACTTCAGGAAGAAAAATATTGGTGTTGGAGGGGATGCATTCCCAATTCTCTGGAATTATTCCGGGAACCTTTATAAAGCCATAACTACTAGAGTGTTGCATCCAATTCTGGCCACCACGTTTTATGAAGAATATGAGTGTCCTTGGGGCAGATTTGCAGATGATACAAAGACAGGTGGAGGGACAGATAGTATTGTGGAGGCAGGGAGGCTGTAGAAGGATTTGGACAGGTTAGGGGAATGGGAAAAAAAGTGGCAGATGGAATGGGGAAGTGTGAGGTCATGCACTTTGGTAGGAAGAATAGAGGCATAGACTATTTTCTAAATGGGGAGAGAATTCAGAAATCTGGAGCGCAAAAGGATTTGGGAGTCCTAGTCCAGGATTCTCTTAAGGTTAACTTGCAGGTTGAGTCGATAGTTAGGAAGGCAAATGCAATGTTGGCATTTATTTCGAGAAGACTAGAATATAAAAGCAGAGATGTGCTGCTGAGGCTTTATAAAGCTCTGATCAGACCACATTTAAAATATTGTGAGCAATTTTGGCCCCCATATCTCAGGAAGGATGTGCTGGCCCTGGAGACAGTCCAGAGGAGGTTCACGAGAATGATCCCAGGAATGAAAGGCTTAACATATGAGGAACGTTTGAGGACTCTGGATCTATACTCGATGGAGTTTAGAAGGATGAGGGGGGATCTGATTGAAACTTACGGAATACGAAAAGGCCTGGATAGAGTAGACGTGAGGAAGATGTTTCCATTAGTAGGAGAGACTAGGACCTGAGGGCACAGCCTCAGAGTAAAGGGAAGACTTTTTAGAACAGAGATGAGGAGAAACTTCTTTAGCCAGAGAGTGGTGAATCTATGGAATTCATTGTAACAGAAGGCTGTGGAGGCCAGGTCATTGAGTGTATTTAAGACGGAGATAGATAGGTTCTTGATTGGTAAGGGGATCAAAGGTTACGGGGAGAAGGCGGGAGATTGGGGTTGAGAAACTTATCAACCATGATTGAATGGTGGAGCAGACTCGATGGGCCAAATGGCCTAATTTCTGCTCCTATGTCTTATGGTCTTATGGCAGTGCAGATAAGATTTGTCAGGGTGGTTCCAGGAATGAGGGCATTTAGCTGTAAGGTTGGGTTTTGGAGGGCTGATGTTGTTCTCCTTGGGAAGGGAGAGTTTGGAGGGAGATCTGATGGGGGTATGGAAGATTGTGACAGGTTTGGGTGGGTTGGACAGGAGAGGCTTTTCCTGTTGGCTGTTGATACAATGACTAAGGGGCACAGATTTAAGGATTTGTGTGAGAAATGCAGGGAGAAATGTGAGGAAGAGCTTCTTACACAGTGAGTGTTAATGACCAGGAACTTGCTGCCCACTGAGTGGCAGAAACAGAGATGATCAATGATCTCAACAGGAAGTTCGATGGACACTTGGGGGTACATAGGCTTTCAGGCCTGCAGGAATGGGGCGAGGGAATGTGACTGACTGAATTGCTCTACAGTGGGCCAGTGTGGACTCAATGGGCCAAATGGCCTTCTTCTGTGCTGTAATAACTCTATGATTCAAAACTAGTTTCGGACCAAGTTGTTCTAGTTTTACATGTTAATTCCAATAATTAAATGTTGAGCAAGAATGAGGCTGAAGCTAGCCTGTAACTTAAAAGACATTTATTTTCAAGACTGCAAAGTAAAATCACAGACTCTCCCAGTTCCTCCCAGGCACCCAGAGTGAACTGGTTTATATACACTTGCAATGATTCCCTAATCCTTCCCCAGCTAGGAACAGCGGTGCTTAATTACCAGTTTAAAACTTCTATTCTATCACAGCACAATTCCAACATTAACACTGGAAACCTGTCAGTGTGGCAATACAAATTTCTGCCCAATGTTATTAACACATTCACTCCAACCTCACAATAATTAACACACACACCAACCTCATATTATTATTAACACATTTAATACATGACAGTTACAGTGCAGATCAGTGAATCTCTAACCTGCATAAGGTTTTATTTAGACCCTCACTGTATAGAGAAAGACTTAACGCGTCAAATAGCAATGTCCAGTGTATGGCCATGGTATCATGATCCAAGAATCAGGCTTTCACACTGCAATCCTGATTCTGTAATTGAATTTCCTTCAAGCATGTCTCCTCAGTGATTGTACAGAATTAGGAAGGGTTCCCAATGGTCTCCAACTGTGTGCCATGATTTTGATTTATTTTCTCTTTTACACCAGTCTTTTTATTTAACTTAATACTTCATGTATCCTGAAAGGTACTGGGGTAAATATCTGTATTTACCATATGGGTGGTAATCTATTGGAGCTGAAATGATGGCACATTCTGAAAGAAGGAGTGCTTTGAGTCTCTCAATGGCCATGGCTGGAGCTCTTCACTGTAACTGATCAGTCTTCAGCTTTACAATTTCACTACTGAAGCTCTTCCCACTTCAGTAACCCTGGCAAATTGCTGACAGGTCAGAAAATATGATCCATGGATAAGAAATCCAAGATTCAGGGCTAATGGACCTCATAATTGGCTACTTAACAATCTTAACAACTGCTTAAACTACCTGACACATCCAAGGGGATATCCCACTCTCCTTCAATCCCATCCAGGGGAAAGCCAACTGAGGGCAGAATCATGTGGGACCAAATTCCAGGACTTTCCCATCCCGTTCAGCTCCAGCTGCCTAGGCAAAAAAAACTATCTTTGGTTTTCCAGTTGAAAAGGTGTGGGCATGGTGAACCAGGTTAAAATTATTGTAACGAATGTCAGCAAAATACACATTTAACTTGCTACCAGCCGCAAAAATGAGCTAGCAATTGAGCAAATAGTACCCTTTCCTATCGGCATAGGGGATGAGATTGATGAAGGAAGCATTTATGACCATGTCTCTTTGTAGTTTGTAAGTCAGTAAAATTGTGGTGCCTTGTCATGCTGCCGCTCGTCGGCCACGAGGAAGGTGATGAAATAGCTCCCTTTTAGCAAACAATGCATCAATGATTTGACTTGTTTAATGCATCTGTGCACAGCTGATTAACTAATATTACGATGTTGCCAAAGGCAGCCTGGAATGGTCCCATAATGCATAAATTCAGGGTGCTGATTATCTTTATAGCCACTGGCAGCATGGCTGTAGTCTGGTTGTAGCACGTGGCATAACTCATTGATGGCATCTCTGAAGTACATTAGCTTCTTGCTCTGTTCCTGGGTCAGCTAGAGGTAACAGAATCATTGCCTCTATGTTCTGGAGTGACAGTGTCTGTGGCCAGATGCCATATGCAACTTGTGGTGCCATAGTGTTTCCATTCCTCCTATTGTCCCTCAAATACACATAGAGAAGTATTTCTATTATACATCCTATTGTGGCTCATGGGACAGGGTTGTCATGAGTTCAAATCCTACTGTGACAAATGGTGAAACTGAATTCAATAAGCGTGACCAGGGACAAGAAAAATAACTATGAACATAACTGCTTCTCAAGTGGCCTTCAGGGGAGGGAACTTGCCACCCCTCAACTGGCCTACACATGATAGAGTCCCACAGTGATAGAATTTTAATATCCTCAGGAACAACTAAAGATGCTGACAACCTAAGAAAAACATTGTTTTTAAAAAAATGAGTGGGTAAGTGACAAAAATGAGAGTTCCACAGCAGATGATTTTAAGATAGATTGTGTAGTCAGTCACAAGTTTCAAACCGATGGAACCCTTTTATTCATCATGTATGACTACAGAAATAAGGCCAAAAACTGAAACTAAAGAGAAAAGCACACACCAAGCAAATAGACAATGAAGAACAGGGTGTTAAAAGAGAATACAAAAAGGTTAGGAAAAAATCAAGATCAATTAAGAAGGCAAAGAGAAATAATTCATCGAGAAAAATAAAAAGAAATAGCAAAGTATTTTACAGATGCATAAAGAACGAAAGAAAACTCAGGACAGAGGTTTTTAAAAGTTAGAGATGAGATAGCAGGGAACCTTTTAAAAAGGGAGGTGGAACGAGCCCAGGCAGCCACTGATAAATTAGCTTGGAGTAGGAAAGGATCCATAAACAGAAAATATAGATAAAGAAAAGTCAGCAAGAATTTCAAAAGTGAAAGTCATGCTGGATCAACCTTATTGAATTTTCTGAAGAAGTAACAAAGGGTAGACAAGGGTAATGTAGTAAACATAATTAATTTGGACTTTCAGAAGGCCCTCAGTAAACCAAAATATAGAGAATTTGTGCCAAAAGTCCAAACATAAGGGGCAGAGTTTTCTGCCTGGCGGGTGGGCGGAGCAGGACCGGCTGCAGGCGGGTGCGGACCCAATCGGTTGCCGCGCCACCATTCTGTGCGGGCGGGCCAATTAAGGCCCACCCAGCGCATTTCTGACTCCCGTGTATAGTGGGAGTGTGCAGGCTGCAGCGGGCGTGCACAGACCACCGGGTCCAAGGGCTGGTTAAAGGAAGGCCTGGCAGCCTCCTGTAGGCTGCTCACAATGGCCACTTGCAGGTCACATCGCAGGGGCTGGGCTGAGCAGGGCACACTAGAGGGAAGAGCAAAGGAGCAGGGTAGGCTGTTGGATCTACCACAGGAGCAGGGCAGGCTGGAGTATAGGCCAGCGGAGGGCCAATGCGCCACTCACTTTTCTGATGGCTGCCTTGCTGCCCTCCTCGAGAGGGTGGCAGCATGACCAGGACATCCTGGTCCCTCAGGATGGGAGGAGGTGGCGGAGGTGGTGAGTTCACCCGGCTTGGTGCAGCGCACCTGGATCCAGTGCCGTAAGCACTTCAATGATTTGTTGCGCTCTGGAAGGGAGTACCAGGTTGGCACTGGGCATTTAACCCAGCAGGTAGCCTTAGCCCTTGAGGGAGCACCCCCCCCCCTCCCCCCACCCAAGTCTTACTGTCGTGACTGCATTGTTGGGCATTTCTCATACGCTGGGCGGCCAAGCAGATAGTGACCATGCTTACATCAGTCTGAGTGGTTCATGAGAAGATGAGATCTCTCCCACACCATCTGTTGCTCTTAGTTGCACATGACTAGTCTGGGGGCAACCTGCAGGAGATGCAGCTAGGTGCATACTCAGAACTCCAACGCCTGTCCTATTCACGGTGATGAGATTGTGGAAGGGGAGCCTCAAAGTCTCGTGGCTAAGAGCCATCTGCTGTCCTTGACGCTGCACGTGGTTGTGCTTCCTTGCTATGGGAGCAAATACCGTGTGGTTCCTAAAGTGATGTACGCAGCATGTGTCCAAGGTGGCCGTTGGGGGGGATTGGGAGTGAGTGTACCATCTTTGTGTGACTGATCAGCATTAGCAGGGATAGGAGGCACTCGGGCCTGATATGGGCCACTGTGGTTGGGGTGCGGTGTGCGCATGCAGAGTCCATGTGCGAATTGCCACAATGAATGGTCTTCTCTGTTTTTCAGGAGGAGAATGCATGTGAGCGTTCGTGGACTGGAGGTGGCCAGGCCCAGCTCTTGATGTTAAGCCATTTCGAGCAGGAGGCCCTGGAGCTTGAGAGGTGCCATGTGCCCAGGTCAACTGGTTTCGGTGAGGCTGGGGTGGAACGGCCAGGTATTTGAGGCCAACAGTGACATCCGCTCTGTCCTCCCATCATCCATAGCACCCATGATTGTTTGATTTGTTATTGTTTGCAACATTGCTCGGTCACAGACTGATAGAGTCAGAGGTGTGGATCATAGACAAAGGTCCCTCAGTCCTTCAAAGATGGGCGTGTCAAGCATCTTCCAAAGTTGGCTTATCCCATTTCCTACCACTATCCTCATGGCCTTGTATGCCATGGCATCACAATGACATATCCAAATGCTTATAACAAGTTAGGAGCGTTTCTGCGTCCACCACCCTTTCAGGCAGTGCGTCCCATATTCCCAGCACTGTGCACAAGTTGGTCATTACATCCTCTGTCAGCCTCATGCCCTTTACCTTAAATCAATGCCACCTGTTACTCATCCCTCTGCAAAGGGGAAAAGTTCCTTTTTGTCGATCCTATCTATGCCCCTCATAATGTTATAAACTCAATAATGTCACCCCTCAATCTCCTCTGCTCCAGGAGAAATAGCCCCAGTCTATGCTATATTTCCTCATATGTCAAACTCTCCAGCCCAGCCAGCATCCTGGTCAACGACCTCTGCACTCTCTCCACTCCAATCACATTTCTCCCATGAAGTGCATTTCACAGCTGCACGCAGAACTATAGCTGTGCCCTAGGCAGTGCTTTCTGCACTTGGAACATGACCTCCCTGTTCCTATATTCTATTCCTCGGCTAATAAAGGCATGTATGGCATTTACCTTCTTCAACACCTTATATACCTGGACCTTAACAGGCTCGACGACATGCACCGCAAGGTCCCTCTGATCCTCCTTACTTTCCACTGTCCTACCATTCCTCATGTATTCCCGTGCCTTGTTTCTCCTGCCCAAGTGCAGCACCTCACACATATCATTCCATTTGGTATTCCTTAGGCCATCTGACCAGCCCATCTGTATCCGCCCGTAATGTAAATATATCCTCCTGACTATTTGCCACCCCACCAATGTTCACATCCTTAGGTTCTGGAAGGTTGAGCGCATTATGAGCCTGGGGAAAAGGGATGAAGTGTGTCACTGTGTGCATGCTAACTGATTCACTGTCCTTGTTGTTAATTTCAGCATCAGAGCCTGTTCACCAGGAGCAATTCCAGATGCCCCCTCTCACACCTGAGGGCCCTCAACTGTCACCTGTGTCACATCATTTCTGCGAAACAGGCACCAGCGCAGATACTAGTACATCGATGGGCATTGCAACATCAGCTAGTGTCCTGGGGCACAGTGGAGAGGGCACTTGGAGGAGCTGGCAGAGACAGAGTGCCGATGGCACTAGCAATCGGAGGACTGCAAGGGACCAGGCACATGCAGCTGATGACATGGCAGATCTAGCACTTAGGTGCCACATATGGATGCACCAGACAAGGCTGGTCCTGCTGATCCATTTGTGTGGAGCTAGCTGAAAGTTCATTGAATTAAAGTGTCCTGGGTGTCCCTGCCTCCTTGGTGTAGTCCCGGGTCAGCGTTCAGCCCCTCATCATTCCCCTGTGCCCCTTCATCCTCAGAATCAGTGCTGGACTCATCGTGTGCAGCCGCAGACACTGCGTCAAGGTCTTCATCATCCACTGTGTCCCCCCTTTCCAGCACAAGATTGTGGGGAGTGCAGCATGCAACCACTATCAGTGACACACGAACTGGGGGCTACTGGAGTGCGCCCCCTGAGCGGTCCAGGCATCAGAAGCGCATCTTGAGAAGACCGATGGCTCCCTCCACCACAGCCCTTGTGGAGGCGTGGCTTCTATTGTACGGCTGTTCAGCTTCTGATATTGGATGGCAGAGAGGTGTCATGAACCACCTTCTGAGGGGATAGCCCTTGTCACCCAGCAGCCATCCATCCAGCCGGGCTGGAGCACTGAAGAGCTCCGGCACCTGGGAGTGTCTCAGGATGTAGGTGTCGTGGGAGCTGCCTGGGTACCTTGCACAGACTTGTAAAATCAGCATCCTGTGATCACACAGTATCTGCACTTTCATGGAGTGGAAGCCCTTCCTGTTGACAAAGGCACCCGGCTCACCTGCTGGCGCCTTGATGGCCACATGTGTACAGTCTATTGCACCTGGACGCGGGGGAAGCCAGCAATGGCCGCAAAGCGTCTGGCTGGCTGTCTCTGACTTGCCTAGCCCCAGCGGGATGGGTGAAGGTCAATGCATGTCTGAACAGAGCGTCTGTGACCTGCTTGACACAAGTGTGTACAGCTGATTGGGAGCCACCGCAAAGATCACCCACTGACCCCTGGAAGGAGCCAGAGGCATAGAAATTCAGAAAAACTGTGATCTTCAGAGCCACTGGCATGGGGTGTCCACCCACATAGTTAGGAGAGATCTCAGGGCCAATCATCTGACAGATGTAGTTGACTGTCTCCCTTGACAGTCAGATCCTCCTAGTTTAAAAAACTTCCTGCAATAAATACTCACAGACCAGACTGACAACCCCACTGAGCCTTCTTATCCCGCCCGTGGATGAACTTGGTTAAAAAATCTCTTACCTGCCTGCCCGTTGCGCCCATGCGCCAAGCCAAAGATCACACTGGTGCCTGAAAATCGCCGTTGATTGACAATTTAAGGGCCTTAACTAGACCATTAATTAATGGCGGGCACACATTGAACTTCATTGTGCATCCGCCCAGCGAAATATCGCGATGGCACGCGGTACCATTGGGACGCTCGCCCAACATCACCGCACATCATTTTACGGCCCGCCCCCCGCAAGTCACCCAGAAAATTCTGGTCCTGGAGTCAGGGGTCACATAGGAGAATGGATTGTAACCAGACTACAAAATAGAAGGAGGTGAGGGGTTAAAGATAGTTATGCATATTTATAAAAGATGGGAATATTGTTTCACAAGAATTAGTGCTGGGACCACTGTCTTTCACCATTTACATAAATGAAATAAGTACAACTTTGAAATTTGCAGCTGAGACCAAACTGGGGAGTATTATTCATGGTTAATAGTTAATATTTGGAAATATATGGAGCTCTGCAACAAAATACAGTAAGACAGAAATAAATCTATAGAATGGGCATATACTTGGCAAATGAACTTCAGAAAAGTTGCATGAGGTGGTACATTTTGGTAGGAAGAATAAAGAGTCCAAATACTCCTTGGAAAATAACACTCAGAACTCAATTAAATCGCATCAATATTTTTGGCGCTGAGGGTGCCATTTCAAGTCCAAATTGGTGTCCATGCCACACGCGCACACTTCTGCTGGCCATGCAGGATGCCATTTTGGTAAGAGCATTAACACAGGCAGCAGACACATGCATCGGAAATATACAGCATAGATAGATCATGACATCCATTAGCGAGTAACGCCAATTTAACTTCAGCAGCACCATTTTGAACCTGAACACTCCAGCTAGCTCCCTCTCTTAATCTTGTGCAGTTGAGCATGCATACAGAGCAGCAGGAAGAGCCCACACCACCACTCCCACCAGCAACTCCCCACAACCCCACACCTACCCCCCATCCCCAACCCACAACCACCCACCCAGCTATGCTATTTAATGGGAACATCAACTACTTTCAGGTTAGTTGCTGATTGATTTCTCTTGGCTGTTGCTGAGTTAGGGGAAGTGTTTAGTGGCTTGTACTGCTGCTTAGGCCAGAATTTGTCGCTCGTCAGGCAGGCGCGCGCACAACCCGAACAAGCTTAAAATGATGCGCAATGACATCGGGCGGGTGTCCCAGCATCATCGCGCACTCCTGCGTTATTTCGATCGGTGGGCTTGCGCAGGAGTTGGCCGCGCTCCCGTCGGCAATTAACAGGCCTACTGAGGCCATTAAAGTACCAATCGAATTAAATTTTTCGCTTCAGGTGAAAAGGCCAAGCAGCCTTTAGAGTTTTTAGGAAACCTCATCCATGGGCAGGATGTGGTTTCCAACAGCAATCAAAAATTAAATAAAAATTTTAACATTTCATTAATAACATGCGACAGAGTCAAAGAGTCACATGAGGGGGCATATTTTTTAAAATTCTTTATTTTTCATTTCTTAAATCTTCAGCTCTGTACCTCAGGGAGATTTCATTGTGCACTCATGCGCATGCACGAACTTGTGCCCTCGCCCTCCTCCCCCCACCCCACACAGGCAATGCTGAGGGGTGTGTTTCATGCTGAGTAGGCCTTAACTGGCCCGCCAGCGTGAAATCGTGGTCACAGCCCGATTGCGGGCAGTGGGCGGCTTCCCGACCGCTCCCATTTGCCCCGCCGAGCCCACCCACGAGAGCAAAATTCTGCCCCTAAAGTTTCTCTGAGTAACACACGTTGAAGATCTTGGATCTGATTTCAAGAGTTCTGCTCAGACTACTAGCTCCCAGACATGGGTGCAGTTGATTTTATCCCACTTTTGTTGCATGACAGGGAGAATGAGCAGAGGTGGCAAGGTGTAGGGTTAGCTGGTATGTGTAAAGCAGCCTTGAGAGGCAGCTGTAGGCAATGATTTGACCATTGAGCTGGCATGAAAGAGGAGTTGAGGCCTGGGGAAGATCTGCCATGATTTTATTGAATGGCAGGGCAGGCTTGAGGTGTCAAATGGCCTACTCCTGCTCCTATTTCTTATGTTCTTAAGTTCTTGACCAAGAGTGGTCCTTCGGAGACAATTGCTGACCCTTGCGTCTCTCTGATACTGCAGTGAGGAGACAATCAGGAACACAGAGCCTGGTGATTTCACTATCTGCCTGATTGCTTATAAGCAGGAGAAAAGACAGAGAAGAATGTGACTGAGGCGCCTGGCTCACCAAAGGGAGGAGCAGAACCCTCCAAGACAAAGGGGTGGCATGGCCTCCTCAGCTGGCAGAGGATAAACCCTACAGAGCCTTTGTCCATAGGTGCCACACTAGACCCAGAGTCTATAGACAGTGCATGTGCTACCTGCAAATGAGTGAGAAACAGTGTCACCGATGACTGCACATGTCAAGGGAACTGGTAACTCACATATGTCATCTTCTGCAGCATTTGATGCCATGGGGACTCGGAGGGCATCCACTGCCAGTGGCAGTAAAGGTGACCTCCGCGCTCAATTTCTACAGCAGTGGTTCCTTCCAGGGCTCCACTGCAGACCTATGCAGGATCTCACAAATCTCCGCCCACAAGTGTATCCAGGAGTTCATGGACAGCCTTTCTGCCAAGGCCACACCTTTGTCAATTTCGACAGAGATCAGGCAAGCCAGGAAGCAAAAGCTCTAGGATTTGCTCAGATTTCCGGATTCCCACAGGTGCAGAGTGCCATCGACTGCACTGATGGGACTCTTAAATCTCCCTGGCAGCAGGCAGTCCAGTTTGTGAACCACAAAGGCTTCCACTCTCTCAATATTCAGCTGGTCTGCGATCATAACAAATGGATCATGCATGGTTGTGCAAGATACCCCAGAGGCATCCACAACTCGTACATCCGCAGCAGGTCTCAGGTTCCTTACATCTTCCAGGGACAACAGGATGCAGGGTTGATTCCTTGGGGACAAGGGCTAACCACAAAGGACGTGGCAGATGATGCCCATGCTGTGACATCAGACTGCAGCTGAGAGGCTCATATCACAACCTGAAATTTAGTGGAGCACACCATAGGGATTATGAAAATGAGGTTCCAGTGCCTCAACAGATCTGACGAAGCACTTCAGTACACTCCCCCGTGGGTGTCACGCATCATCATCATTTGCTGTATGCTACGCATCCTAGTGATGAAAAGAGAGGAGGATCTAGATGATAAGAAGTTGGAAGAGCTGCACATCTACTCCGGTGAGGAGGAAGTCGTAGGGTGACGCAAGCGATGTGGCCATTGCACTGGCCAGACAAGGCAGACATGCTCGCGAGGGCCTCATGCCACAAGATTCCAGTAGGATGATGATGAGATGCAGTGAGGACTCTCCTGAGATCTTCGCATTGCCTCTGGGAATTTCTGACACTTGTCTGGCTGAGGACAGCGCATATACACTCAATGAAGAGGCTCATTTCATCGAGATGCTGCTGAGAAATAGCGGCCACATGGCCTTGAAGACAACTTGATCCTTTAGTAGGCTTCAACACCTGTTCCCTTCAGCACCACACTTTCACTTGTCAGGAATGGTGTCAAGATGGGGAGGGACAGTCCTGCCTCATACAGTCATAGACCCATAGTGTCTACAGCACAGAAGGAGGCCATTCAGTCCATCGTGTCCACGCCGTTCAACAAAGATCTGACTATACTAATTCCATTTCCCAGCACTTGGCCCATAGCCCTGGAGGCTAAGGCAACTTAAGTGAATATCTAAACACTTCTTAAATGTTATGAGAGTTTCTGACTCAACCACCCTTTCAGGCAGTGAGTTCCAAACTCCCACCACCCTCTGGGAGAAAACGTTTCCCCTCAAAATGCAGGCATCACTGATCTGGAGAGTGACTTTGAAGCTGGACAATCATTATGCTCACAAAGTTACACACTGCATGAGGAACGGCTCTGGACCATGACATTTGCCTTCAATTTGTGCTGGGACCAAAGGTTCACATCTGATTGACACAAACACTGCTCATCGTAACAAGGAGACATAGACAAGGGAACATTCTTGGGAGGTTATTTACAATATGTACAAGTGATTAACACCCATGCCCACATCATGCAACTTTTTTTTTATTCATTCATGGGATGTGGGCTTCGATGGCTGGGCCAGCATTTATTGCCCATCCCTAGTTACCCTTGAGAAAGTGGTAGTGAGCTGCCTTCTTGAACTGCTGCAGTCCATGTGGTGTGGTACACCCGCGGTGATGTTAGGAAAGGAGTTCCAGGATTTTGACCCAGCAACAGTGAAGGAACGGCGATATATTTCCAAGTCAGGTGAATGACTTGGAGGGGAATTTCCAGTTGGTGGTATTCCCATCTACCTGCTGCCCTTGTCCTTCTAGATGGTAATGGTCACGGGTTTGGAAGGTGCTCTCGAAGGAGCCTTGGTGAATTCCTGAAGTGCATCTTGTAGATGGTACACACTGCTGCTACTTGTGCGTCGGTGGTGGGGGGAGTGAATATTTGTAGGTGTTGTGCCAATCAAATGGACTGCTTTGCCCTGAACAGTGGCAAGCTCCTTGGGTGTTGTGCGAGCTACACTCACCCAGGCAAGTGGGGAGTATTCCATCGCACTCCAGACTTGTGTCTTGTAGATTGTGGACAGGCTTTGGGGAGTCAGGAGGTGAGTTACTCATCATACAACTCCTAGCCTCTGATCTGCTCTTGTAGCCACAGTATTTATATGGCTAGTCCAGTTCAGTTTCTGGTCAGTGGTAACCCCCATGATGTTGATAGTGGGGTTTCAGTGATGTTAATGCCATTAAACATCAAGGGCCAATGGTTGGATTCTCTCATGTTGCAGATGCTCATTGTCTAACACTTGGGTAGCACAAATATTACTTGCCAGCTGTCAGCCCAAGCCTGGATATTGTCCAGGTCTTGCTAAATTTGGACATGGACTGCTTCAGTATCTGACGAGTCATGAATGATGCTGAACATTGTGCAATCATTAGTAAACATCCCCACTCTGACCTTATGATGGAAGGAAAGTCATTGATGAAGCAGTTGAAGATGGTTGGGCTGAGGACACTACCCTGAGGAACTCCTGGATGTCCTGGAGTTGAGATGACTGACCTCCAACAACCACAACCATCTTCCTTTGTGCTAGGTATGACTCCAACCAGCGGAGAGTTTTCCCCCTGATTCCCTTTGACTCCAGTTTTGCTAGGGCTCCTTGATGCCACACTTGGTCAAATGCTGCCTTGATGTCAAGGGCAGTCACTCTCACCTCACCTCTGGAGTTCAGCTTGTTTGTCCATGTCTGAACCAAGGCTGTGATGAGATCAGGAGCTGAGTGGCCCTGGTGGAAGGTGAGCAGGTTATTGCTAAGCAAGTGCCGCTTGATAGCACTATTGATGACCCCTTCTATTACTTTACTGATGATTGAGAGTAGACTGATGGGGCGGTAATTGGCTGTATTGGATTTGTCCTGCTTTTTCTGTACAGGACATACCTGGGCAATTTTTCACATAGCCGGGTAGATGTCAGTGTTATACTTGAACTAGCGCATCTTAGCTAGGAGTGCGGCAAGCTCTGGAGCACAAGTCTTCAGTACTATTGCAGGGATATGGTCAGGGCCCTTACCCTTTGCAGTATCCAGTGCCTTCAGCCGTTTCTTGATATCACATGGAGTGAATCCAATTGGCTGAAGACTGGCATCTGTGATGCTGGGGACTCCCAGAGGAAACCAAGATGGATCATCCACTTGCACATCTAGCTGAAGATGGTTGCAAATGCATCAACCTTATCTTTTGCACTGATGAGCTGGGCTTCTCCATCATTGAAGATGGGGATATTTATGGAGCCTCCTCCTCCAGTGAGTTGTTTAACTGCGCACCACCATCCACGACTGGATGTGGCAGGACTGCAGAGCTTAGATCTGATCCATTGGTTGTGGGATTGCTTAGCTCTATCACTTGCTGCTTATACTGTTGGCACACAGGTTGTCCTGTGCTGTAGCTTCACCAGGTTGACACCTCATTTTTAGGTGTGCCTGGTGCTGCTCCTGCCATGCCCTCCTGCACTCTTCATTGAGCCAGCGTTGATCCCCTGGCTTGATGGTAATGGTAGAGTGGGGGATATGCCGGGCCATGAAGCTGTTGCTGATGGTCCACAGCGCCTCATGGGTGCCCAATCTTGAGCTGCTAGATCTGTTCGAAATCTATCCCACTTAGCATGGGTGCCATGCAACACAATGTGAAGGCAGGACATCATCTCCATAACAACTGTGCTGTGGTCACTCCTACCGATACTATTCATGGACAGATGCATCTGCAGCAGGCAGGTTGGTGAGGATAAGGTCAAATATATCTTTCCCTCTTGTTGATTCCCTCATCACCTACTGCTGACTCAGTCTAGCAGCTATGTCATTTAGGACTCAGCCAGTAGTTGTGCCACCAAGCTACTCTTAGTGATGGACATTGAAGTTCCCCACCCAGAGTACATTCTGTGTCCTTGCTACCCTCAGTGCTTCCTGCAAGTGGTCAAAATGGAACAGCACTGATTCACCAGTTGAGGGAGGGCAGTACATGCTAATCAGCAGGAGGTTTCCTTGCCCAAATTTGATCTCATGTCATGAGACTTCATTGGGTCTGGAGTTAATGTTGTGGACCCCCAGGGCAACTCCCTCCTGATTGTATACCACTGTGCTGCCACCTCTGCTGGGTCAGGACATACCCAGGGATGGTGATGGTGGTGTCTGGGGCATTACCTTTCAGGTGAGGACAACTATGTCAGGCTGTTGCTTGACTAGTCTGTGAGACAACTCTCCCAATTTTGGCACTAGAGCCCCCAGAAGTTAGTAAGCAGGACTTTGCAGGGTCAACAGGTCTGAGATTGCCATTGTAGATGCCTAGGTTGATTGGTCTATCCAGTTTCACTTTTTTGTGACTTTGTAGCAGTTTGAAACAACAGAGTGGCTTGCTAGGTCATTTCAGAATCAACCACATTGCTGAGGGTCTGGAGTCAGATGTAGGTAAGGACGACAGATTTCCTTCCCTAAAGGGCATTTGTGAACCAGATGGGTTTTTACAACAATCAGCAATGATCTTATGGTCATCATTAGACCTTATTGAATTTAAATTCCACTATCTGCCATGGCAGGATTCGAACCCCAGCCCCCAGAGCATTACCCTGTGTCTCTGGATTACTAGCCCACTGACAATACTACTATGCCACTGCCTCCCCTACATCTTCTTGCTCTCCATAACACTGCCTCTACACCTTGACGTTTCCCTGACATTCACAGTGGAGGCAGAGGCAACCTGCTGA
Source organism: Carcharodon carcharias (assembly GCF_017639515.1). Classification (NCBI taxonomy): domain Eukaryota; kingdom Metazoa; phylum Chordata; class Chondrichthyes; order Lamniformes; family Lamnidae; genus Carcharodon; species Carcharodon carcharias. The sequence continues at coordinate 219,010,327 of NC_054467.1, read as the reverse complement.
CTACTACACCCTGCCTGTGATGACCTTGGCAGGTGTCCCCTGAAGGGCTGAGACCTGGAGGGCCCCAGCCTTCTTGTGTGGCAGTGGCACCTTCCTCAGCCTGCAGAGCTGGAGCTGCTGGGGTCACAGGAAGGGGGGATTCAGATGGGCCAGTCACTCCCGGTGTCACCTGGGTGGATACCTGCTGATCCTCCTCCCTACGGGTGCCCAAGGACCCCTTGCTGTCTCCTTGAAAGGAAGGGGCAACTGGAGTCAGCTCGAGGTGCCCTGCTCCACTCTCACGTTGACACTGATGGATACCAACAAGTGCCTCAACAACATAGTGCAGCTCCTGCAGCAGTGCAGGACCGACGTCCTGGACCACGGTCTCCACAGCAGCTGCCACCCTACCAGTGTTGACCACATATGCTGGCATGCTGGCGCTAACACCCTCAGTCTGTATGTGGACAGATTCCTCCATCATGCCTTGCAATCTGAGAAATGCAGCGAGCATCCCTTCCTGATGTTCCCGAGCTTGCCTTTGCAGCTCCAGCAACTGAGGTATAACCGAGTCCAGAGGCTCCTCATCTGACTCAGATTCAGCAACTGGCCTCCAGCAGACCTCGAAGTGTCGGCACCCTGGCAAGTCCCTGCTGCTGTCTGCTGTGGATCTGAAAGTGCAATGTGGTCACCAGATTTTGCTCCCGAGGCTGCTCTAAAATTAGATCCCACCGAGGTGTGTGTCCCTGCACTGGTGGAGGGGTGTGGGTGAGCACTATGACGGGGCTTCAATGTCGGTATCTGTGGATTCCTCTTCCATGGCGTTGAAGACTGGGGTAGTGGACCTAGCTTGTGGGCCTCCTCGGCTGATTCCTACATGTGCCTGCGAAAGAAAAGGGAGATAATTAGTGCATGGCAGTGGCCTGTGAAACAAGACACATCAGTCACAGCATGGTTATGTGATGGATTTTTCACTGTTGGATCATCAATTGGTTGAGAACCGCTGACCTCACCGTCAGCACAGGACCGGTCCATGTCCTTGCCGGCCAGCTGGATGGCTCTGTTTTCAAAGTCTGTCAGGATCTTGAGGTCAGGCATTCCTCCACCAGTTTGGGACCTCTCCCTTCTGTTTTTTTTTTATTCATTAATGGGATGTGGGCTTCGTTGGCTGCGCCAGCATTTGTTGCCCATCCCTAATTGTCCTTGAGAAGGTGGCGGTGAGCTGCCTTCTTGACCCGCTGCAGTCCATATGGTGTAAGTACACCCACAGTGCTGTTAGGGAGGGAATTCCAGGATTTTGACCCAGTGACAGTGAAGGAACGGTGATATATTTCCAAGTCAGATGGTTAGTAACTTGGAGGGGTATTTCTCGGTGGTGGTGTTCCCATCTATCTGCTGCTAGTGGTAGTAGTTGTGGGTTTGGAAGATGCTGTCTAAGGAGCCTTGGTGAATTCCTGCAATGCATCTTGTAGATGGTACACACTGCTGCTACTGTGCGTCGGTGGAGGGAGTGAATGTTTGTGGAAGGGGTGCCAATCAAGCGGGCTGCTTTGTCCAGGATGGTGTCAAGCTTCTTGAGTGTTGTGGGAGCTGCACTCATCCAGACAAGTGGGGAATATTCCAGCTCCCACAACACTCAAGAAACTTGACACCATTGTGTGCCAGCCTGTCCTGCATGAAGACAGAAGGAGAAAGTGTAAGCAGGTCATCTGCCAGGCCAAATGAGAAGGATGCCTGGCATGTGTGGGTGGTGAGTGGTACCATGGATGGCTGAGGACACGATCCAAAAGGCAGATGAAGGTGTGTGTGAGAGAGTGAGTGTGATGTCCCTTGAGCTGGCAATGAGTGAGATTCCTGTGGATGTGTGATGGGTTTATGAGTCTGTGAGTTGAGAGTAATGGGAAGAGTGACTTACCCTGGCAGAATGGAGAAGATCATTCATCCTCTTTCGGCACTGGGTGACTGCCGTCTTTTGGAGTGTGTTGCCGCTGACCACCACTGCCAATGTCTACCCTACTGGATTGGTGACCTTGTGTGCTGGTCTTCACACAGAGTAGGGGTATTATAGGGCATCGTGGCGTGCCTCCACTGCCTTTAGCAGGCGCTCAAGGGAGGCATCGCTATATTCAGAGGCAGCATGTTTCCTAGCTGTGGCAGTCATCAGTTCCCAGCAGATTCCTATCCCAAGGAGAGTGTTCGCTCTGGACAGGGAAGGCTTTTAAATATGACACCCGGATTACTGAAGCTCAGATCACAGTGGAGAGTGTGAATCTGAGGCCACCCTGCCAGTGATCTAACGTAAAACCCATGCCTCTGAATTTTTTCAATATTCCACACGATACAGGGTGAAGTTCCGCCATTGCCATCAGCGGGTCAAACACTGATTTTACCAACCAATATCCGACTTTGCTGATTACAGGGAAAATCCCAACTTTAGTATTCTTGTCATCCTGTTGTATTGAGTGCAGGATGAAAAGCTTCGAGAGCATGTCGCTATTTTCAGCAATACAATGGACAATGGAAACTCTGTGACTCTCATTGTCAAAAAGGTATGGGTCCTGAGCCCATTAAAATTTTTCAAGACTGAAATGAATAGAATTTAGCTAGATAGGGGCATCAGAAGATAAGGCAGGTTAATAACGCTGAGACACTGGCAGAACAGGCTCATGGAGCTGAATGGCTTTCTTTTATCCTATTTTTCAATTCAGACTATAGGTTTCTGTACAACTACCTTGAACATTGATCTGTGTAGCTAAATGAAGTACAACTTAGAGCAGACAAGAGCAATATTGATTTCTTCCTCCCCCTTCTCCCAAACTAATATTTAATGCTTCACTGAAGAAGTTAATTAGTACGCCATTGGCTGCCAAATTGCAAAGCTGTTGATGTGAAATAAGTACACAGCTGGGACAGCTGTGAATTTCCAAGGGTAGGATGGCCTACTAACACTCATTGTCAAGACAAACATTCAATCATAGCCAAATTGGGCAAGGCACCATGGGTGCCCAGTACCCATGGAAACCCCCAAAACATTCAGGAGAGAGGGATGGGGAGAAGATTATAAAAGAAATCAATTAGGGCTTGTACTTCTAATTGCCGTCCAATTACACCAACTGAAAGGTGCACGGGCCTGTTCATATTAGGTGGGGGACGGGTTTCAGTTGAGATTTAGTGCATCACAGTCCACGGATTTGTCAGCAGTTATTCTATGTGCTCATATATGAGAATAGCACTTGGAAGAGGCATCAGGTCTAGTCCAGAAACTGAACTGGACTGGCCATGTAAATACTGTGGCTACAAGAGCATGTCAGACACTAGGAGTCCTGTGGTGAGTAACTCACCTTCTGACTCCCCAAAGCAAATCCGCCATCTACAAGGCACAAGTCAGGACTATGATGGAATACTCCCCACTTGCCTGGATGAGTGTAGTTCTCACAACACTCAAGAAGCTTGACACCATCCAGGACAAAACAGCCTGCTTGATTGGCACCCCATCTACAAACATTCACTCCCTCCACCACCGACGCACAGTAGCAGCATTTGTACCATCTACAAGGTGCACTGAAGGACTCACCAAGCCTCTTGGTAAGCACTTTCCAAACGAACAAACACTACCATCTAGAAAGACAAGGGCAGCAGACACATGGGAATACCACCACCTGGGAGCTCACCATCCTCACTTGGAAATATATCGTTGTTTCTTCACTGTCACTGGGTCAAAATCCTGGAACTCCCTCCCCAACGGCACTATGGGTGTACCTACACCACTGGGACTGCAGCGGTTCAAGAAGGCAGCTCACCACCACCTTCTCAAGGGCAACTAGAGATGGGCAATAAATGCTGGCCCAGCCAGCGACACCCATATCCTGCAAAATTAATATTAAAAAATGTAAACTTGTTGAGCAAGGCTTCATGGCAAAAAGTGAAATTTTGGAGAAAGGCATGTAGTTAACACTTCAGGACAATGATCTATCATCAGAAAGTTCCCACAAGTTTTGGGAGTTCCACAGGTCAACAGCCAGTGGTGCCCCCACAATGCTTAACACAACACAAAACGGCTTAGCACTGAAGATAATACTAAGGCACTTTTTCTGTGATAAGTGTCTTCATTTTCAATCATTTCCTGGGGGCAGCAATGTAATTGATGAATCATGTGTGTTGGGTTTAGTGGAGTGTAACTAATATATAGGGTATTAGTTGAATTTCCTACAGGAAATCTATGGGTTCCACGCAACCTGTATTTAATAAATGAACACTCCTTCAGTGTTTGGTTTCCAGCTTTAATTCATTTTTGTCATTTCATCTTACTAGTGTAAGCAAGTTTGTAAAATAAATGTTCCCCATTAACCTTGTAACAACTATTAATTGCTTTGGAGGGATCATTAGCAGTTGCCTATTATCAGATGATAATGTTTTTGAAGCATTTTGGTTCTGGCTGGTAGACTGGGGAGTGAATAATTTTCTTATTTTAGTTAGTAAAAATACCATATTAACTTATGTATACATTACATAGCTCTCTGTAAAATTGAAACTCAGTTTAAGTGCAAATTTGCCCCCTCTCAGGAAAATAATGATATTTTTTAATTCATTCTCAAAGTAGAAGTACCCCTAGTTGCCCTTGAAAAGGAGGTGTGAGGCCCCTTCTTGAACCGCTGCAGTCAATATGGTGAAGGTACTCCCACAATTTTGATCTACCCCTTTTATGTCACTGTCCCGGGACTCCCTACCCAACTGCATTGAAAGAATGAAAAATGCATTTATCTTTCACAACCTCAGAATGTTCCAAGTCTCTTTACCACCAAATCCGTACTTTTGTGAATTATGGTCATTGTTGTAATATAGGAACCATGGCAGCCAATTTGTGCACAGCAAGATTCCACAAACAACGATGTGTTCAAGATAAAACGGGAGATCCTTCACCAACCGGACTGCAGAGGCTCAAGAAGAAGGTGTACCACCTCTTTCTCAAGGGCAACTATGGAGAGACAAGAAATGCTAACCTTGCCAATAATATTCACACCTTGAGAATTCAATTTTTAAAGTTATTATTTTCATGAGAGAGGGCTTTTACATTTGGAACAACATTTACGCAAGATGGTCTACATCATTAGGAATTTCTTAGGTGAGTGGGGTGTTTCTGATGATCATCCATAACTTCAGTATAAGATGGGCAAAAACACTATTTGCACAGATTAACCTTACACGAAGATACAGAGGTTGATTGAGACAGCCCCCAAAGAAATTCCCATTGTATGTGTGTCAATGCACTTATTGCTAAAATTACACTCTTCAAAATAAAGCTTTATCTTGGCTTAACCATTTACACAAGCTCTTTCATATAGGTAAAGCCTGGCTTAAGGTCACACATCATGGGAGTAGTTATTTTTAGGTAAACCTGCATCAGAGCAGTGGAACTCGTTCAAGAAGGAAATAGGGAGAATACAGGGCAAAAAGGGAGCATGAAAAACATTGGCAGGTAAAATAATGGAAAATCCAAAGTTATTTTACAAATACATTAAGGATAAGAGGATAACTAGGGAAAGAGTAGGGCCCATTAAGGACAATAGTGATAATTTGTGTGTGAAGCTGTAAGGTTCTAAATGAATGCTTTGTCAGTGTTCACAAGTGAGAGGGACGACATGGGTATGGAAATCAGGCAGAAGGACTGTGATATAATTAAAGAAATTAGCATAGAAAGGAAGGAGGTTCTAAGTGGTCTGGCAGGCTTAAAAGTAGATAAATCTCCAGGCCCAGATGAAATGTATTCAGGCTGTTGAATGAGGCAAAAGAGGAGATAGCATGGGCACTGGCAATAATTTTCAATACTTCTCTGGCCACAGGAGAGGTGCCAGAGGACTGGAGGACAGCCAATGTGGTACCATTATTCAAGAAGGGAGGAAGGGATAAACCAGGGAACTACAGGCCAGTCAGTCTGACCTCAGTGGTGGGGAAACTATTGGAAGCAATTCTGAGGGACAGAATTAATCTTCACTTGGAGAGGCAGAGATTAATCAAGGACAGTCAACATGGTTTTGTTAAGGGGATGTCATGTCTGACCAATTTGATTGAACTTTTCGAAGAGATGACCAGGTGTGCAGATGAGGGCAATGCATTTGACGTAGTCTACTTGGACTTCAGCAAGGCTTTTGATAAGGTCCCGCATGGGAGATGGATAATGAAGGTAAGAGCCCATGGGATCCAAGGCAATTTGGCAAATTGGATCCAGAATTGATTGAGTGGCAGGAAGCACAGGTTGATGGTCAAGGGATGTTTTTGTAACTGGATGCCTGTATCCAGTGGGGTTCCACAGGGATTGGTGTTCAGTCCCTTGCTGCTTGTGGTATATATAAACGATTTAGACTTGAATGTAGGAGGGTTGATCAATAAGTTCGCGTATGACAGGAAAATTGGTGGGATGTTAACTAGTGAGGAGGATAGCCTTAGATTATAGGAGGATATAGAAGGACTGGTCAGATGGGCTGATCAGTGGCAAATAGAATTTAATCCTGTTAAGTGTGAGGTGATGCACCTGGGCAGGACAAACAAGGCATGGGAATACACAGTGAATAGTAGGACCCTGGGAAGTACCAAGGGTCAAAGGGACCTTGGTGTGCATGTCCACTGGTCCCTTAAGGTAACGGGACAGGTAGATACGGTGGCTAAGAAGGCATATGGGATACTTGCCTTTATTAGCTGAGGCATAGAATATAAGAGCAGGGAGATTATGCTGGAGCTGTATAAAACGCTGGTTAGGCCATAGCTATAGTATTGCATGCAGTTCTGGAATCTGCCTTTGACTGGCTCCCTGTACCACGGTGCTATGGTCAATTTGCTCATCCTCCTTACAGTCCCCGCTCTCTTCCACATATGGAGCAAGAATCTCGAACCTGTTGGATAAGGGCAAGGGCTGGAAATATAAAAAATCAAAGTTTAAGGAGAGGGTAAGAGTGCAGGTTAGTGACAAGACTGATTGCCATCAAAAATGAAAGGAAGGGACAGAGTGTGTGAATGCCATATTGCACCAAAGAATCATATAAGAGTAGGGAAAATTGACAATGGGGCAAACTTAAAGGCTTTGTATCTGAATGCGCATAGCATTCCGAATAAAACTAATGAGTTAACAACGCAAATAGAGATAAATAGGTATGAGTTGGTGGCGATTACTGAGATGTGATTACAGGGAGAACAGGCTTGGGAGTTGAAAATCCAAGGTACTCAGTGTTTTGGAAGGATAGGCAGGAAAGAAAAGGAGATGGTGTAGCTTTGTTAGTAAAGGGAGAGATCAGTGCTATAGTGAGGAATGATATAGGTAAAGCAAGACGTAGAGTTGGTCTGGGTAGAAATAAGAAATAGCAAGGGAAAGAAGTCCCTGGTGGGAGTAATCTGCATAAGAAGTAGGAGCAGGAGTGGGTAATTCAGCCCCTCGAGCCTGCCCCACCATTCAATATGATCATGGCTGATCTCATTTCAGCCTCAACTCCAATTTCCCAATCTATAGGTCCCCAAATAGTAGTTCGGCAGTAGGGCACAGTATAAACCAGGCAACACTGGGAGCATGTAAGAAAGGCACGGCAATAATCATGGGTGATTTTAATATGCATATAGGCTGGACTAATCAAATAGGCAAGGGTATTAGAGATTGTTTCTTGGAGCAATATGTTGTGGAACCAACCAGGGAGCAGGCTATTCTGGATTTGGTTTTGTGTAATGAGATGGGATTAATTAATGATCTCATAGTAAAGGATCCTCTAGGGAAGAATGATCATAGCATGCTAGAATTTCAAGTTCAGTTTGAGAGTGAGAAACTTGAGTCCCACACTTGTGATCTGGTGTTAAACAAAGGTAACTGCATAGGCAAGAGGGCAGATTTGGCCCCAGTGAACTGGGCAGGAAGACTACAAGGTAGGACAGTAGATGAACAGTGGAAGATATTTAAGGAGATATTCAACTTCTCCCAAGTAAAATATATTCCAAAGAGGAAGAAAGATGGTAAGAGGGGGAAAAAGCATCCATGGCTAAGCAAGGAAGTTAAAGATAACAAAAACAAAAACTAAGGCATACCAAATTTCAAAGGTTAGTGGCAGGCTGGAAGATTGGGAAACTTTTAAAGATCAACAAAGGGTTACTAAAAAAAATAATAAAAAGAGCAAAGGTAAATTATGAAAGAAAACTAGTGCAAAATGTAAAAACCGATAGCAAAAGCTTCTACAAGTATATAAAAGGAAAGAGAGTAGCTAAAGTGAATGTTGGTCCCTTGGAAGATGAGACTGAAGAGTTAATAGTGGGGAATGCAGAAATAGCAAAGATGCTTAATCAATATTTTGCCTCAGTTTCCACAGTGGAGGACACTAGGACTAGCCCAATGGTAACAGGTAGTGCAGAAGGTATAGAGAAGGAGGAACTTAGAACAATCACCATCACTAGAGAAAAAATACTGAGCAAACTATTGAGATTAAAGGGTGACAAGTTCCCAGTACCTGATGGCCTAAATCCCAGGGTCTTAGAGGAAGTGACAATGGAGATAGTGGATGCATTGGCTATAATATTCTAAAATTCCCCGGTTTCTGGAAAGGTTCCAGAGGATTGGAAAATGCTAATATAACACCCTTATTCAAAAAGGGGGGAGGCAGAAACTATATACCAGTTACTTTAACGCCTGTCATTGGGAAATTGTTGGGATTCATTAAGGAAGTAGTAATGGGGCATTTGGAAAGTCAAAATACAATCCATCAGAGTCAGCATGGTTTTATGAAGAGTAAATCGTGTTTGACTAATTTGCTAGTGTTCTTTGAAGATGTGACAAGCAAAGTGGATAATGGGGATCCTGTAGATGTAATATATCTGGACTTCCAGAAGGCCTTTGATAAGGTGCCTCACAAAAGATTAATACACAAGATAAGATCACATGGAGTTAGGGGTAATATATTAGCTTGGATAGAGGATTTGCTAACCAACAGAAAGCAGAGAGCTGGGATAAATGAGTCTTTTTCTGGATGGCAAGCTGTAACTAGTGGGGTGCCATAGGGTTCGGTCCTTGGGCATCAACTATTTGCAATCTATATCAATGGTTTGGATTCAGAGATAGAAGGTGCTATAGCTAAATATGCAAATGACACCAAAATAGGTGGGAAACTAAGTTGCAATGAAGAAATAAGAAATTTACAAATGGATATGAGCAAGTTAGGTGAATGCGCCAAAATTTGGCAGATGGAGTTCAACGTGGATAAGTGTGAGGTTATCCATTTTGGTCGGAAGAAAAAGGCGACTTATTATTTAAATGGAGAGAAACTTCAGAATGCTTCAGCGCAGAGGGATCTGGGTGTCCTCGTGCATGAATTGCTGAAAGCTAGTAAGCAGGTACAGCAGGTAATAAAGAAGGCAAGTGGAATTTTGGCATTTATTGCTAAAGGGATAGAGTATAAAAATAGGGAAGTTTTGTTGCAACTCTACAAGGCATTGGTGAAACCACACCTGGAGTACTGTGCACAGTTTTGATCCCCTTACTTGAGGAAGGAGGTGGAGGAAGGAGGCGCACTGGAGGCAGTTCAGAGGGGGTTTACTAGATTGATTCCAGAGATGCAGGGCTTGTCTAATGAGGAGAAATTGAGCAGTTTAGGCCTATACTCACTAGAGTTTAGAAGGATGAGAGGAGATCAAACTGAGGTATATGAGATGCTACAGGGGATAGACAAAATAGACATGGAGTGGATGTTTCCCTTTCTTAGTAGCTTTGCTTGGTGTTGGTTCTATGCCAATTAGGATGTGACTGACGAAAATCATGAACAAGTCACACTGCAGGATCTTGTCATTGTGTTCCCCCAACCATTGCTATTGTTTGCTTTATATCACTTTTTCTGTATACCAGCGTTGGCTTTTCACCCAGTCTTTTTAACAACTGAGGTCCATTGCACAGCTGATTTTTAAATTAATGCAACATGCCAGGCCTAGTGTTCTGTTTTGTAACATGCTCTTGTCAAGGACATAATGTATTGCTCTCTTATTGCTGTAATCAGTATATTTTCTATGGAAAGAGGTATGTATTTTCTTACCCTTGGTGTGTGTATTCCAATTAAATAATTCAGCAGCAGGTTTTTGAGAGTTTAAAGTAAAGAAGGTTATATATTCTCACACACATCCCCAAATTAATGCAACATTACACGCATGCACATGCACAAACACACACACACACACACAAAGATTGGATACAGATAAAGACAGTGCACTTTTACAGATTACAGTTAACTCAGTCTCTAGTTTATGATTTCCAGTCTCCCACGTGGTAAGCTGGGGTTTCTTGAATGGATTCGATGATTTAAAGTTGAAGTGAGGGTCTTGTAATGCAAAAGGTTCATGGCTGGTTACGAGGTTCCTTGTAGTCAAATATCTGAGAGGTTGGTTCTCAGGTGATCTTTGAAAGTAGAACAGGTTAAGCACTTGGGCTGCTTGATGACTTACAAAGTCTGGTTTTCAGACTGGCTGATCACTGATGGCTCTGATGATCTTCTGGGTCCTGGGGTAATTAGGACGCAGTCCCTGAATCCAGTTTTGATCAATTAACTGCTAGTGATCACATGATCACATTAACACTTTTGAGGCCTACCCAGTCTGGTTTAAATGGAGGAGGTCATTGTGATATAATGGGAAGTTAGTGGTGGTCATTGAGTTTCAATCTTCCCTGATGTCCTGTATGAAACATTGAGACAGGCAGTCTGGAAACTCCATGCTCTCTTGGTGTTGGTCCATCTTTAAACAATGTGATGTGCAAATTCCACAAATGGCTGTGAGGTACCCTCACCTATGTCCATGTTTAATTAGGTATTCACTGAATACTATTTGTAGTCCAAATGCCAAAAGTCACATGGTTTGCGTGAGACATCTTAACAACCTTTTTGTGTCCAATTTCTAAAAGTATTGATTGAAAGTTCATAATATGACATGTCTTGATTGAACATGACACTCCTTCACTGGATATAGGTCATTTCTCATTATACCCCAGAGATCAGTCCATGCATTGCAGGTTCTAACAGTATCCAGCTTTTGCAGAATGCCTTTCAACCAAGGTCGAGTTCTTAGCAAGATGGAGAAATGGTATGGGGAATTTCTAACTCTCCCTTTCTGGCAGGAATTAGCTGGTGAGGTGATTAAAATTGTCTGGGAATATTTTCCGCCTCGTTGCTACTTGATTCGTGCTGCCTGTCATTTAAACTACACACTATCTTTTTGGTTGGCTGAGAATCAGACAATTGCCTCATGAACACGTGCTAATTAGGCTCTAATTATGACATTAGGATCCAAATGGTGTTTTGCACCTGCCTACTAAGTGAAGTGTCCTGCACAGTAGAAATTTAAAGAGAAAAGATGAGGACCTGCAGAATAAATCAAAAACTTTCTTCAGTTGGAGCAGGAATTCTACTTTCAACCTTACAAAGAAAGTCTGGGTCTCTGCTAGCCCCAGCTGACACAGCACTACTTACCCCTATGAAACTCTCTCATCCCCCTGCCACTTTCATTGGCCCAACCGGGTGGTCTTTCAGATCCTGCGATTAAGGACAGTTTGAAGATGGCCAGCTGCCCCTTTCTGTCCATCCAGCAAGCAAGATGTAAGTGTGGTCCTGCCATTAAAATTGCCAAGACCTCCCATGGTGAGTCTCAGGTACGAAAACCACCAGTTCACATTGCTTCCTGCCCATGAGTTAAAATCAATGCGATGGACACCAGTTGTATAGAATCTCTTCTGTACATCCATGATACGTCTGTGACCCTCTATAATATAGTCTATCTAAAATGCTTCAAACAGCCCAATAAGCTATTTTAAACCTTTCTCAAGTCCTCTATCAGATCTTCTACTCAGCTATGTAAATTTATCCAACATTTCCATCGCTTAAATATCAATGATAATTTAATAGTTTTCTTTCACTTTTCTATGCTGCTTCCCATAGTAATATGAATAGCATTGGACAGAATCTTCCTCTCCCATGGTGGGATCAGAAAGTTGCAGTAATTCCTGCTGTGGAATAGGTCAGGCTGTCACATGCAATTGTCTGCTCCCCACCTCATTAGTTATGAATGTGCCTGTTTCGCATCGAGTCTCGGGATGGGATGGGCAGGAGATTGGGCACCCCGCTGTCATGTCTGGGAGACCTTCATTAACGGGAAGACAGATGAGCACAAGGCAACAAGCTGTGTGTCCCCACTTCAGTAATGGAGCATCTCCACAAGGCAGTACAGGAAAGGCCTCTTCCCCAGGGAAAGCCACAGGAGGCCATCTCAGCTGATGACTGCAGACTGGAGGAGGTTGCCAGAGTGGTCTGGGCCCATGGGGTACAGAGGAGGACTGCCCTGCAGTGAAGGAAATGGGTCAACGATCTAATCCGCACCACTAGGGCAAGTAAACCTTCTACCCTCCAAAACCACATCACCATATGAACATATAACATACAAAATAGGTGCAGAAGTAGGCCATTCAGCCCCTCGAGCCTGCTCCACCATTAAATAAGATCATGGTTGATCTGCTTGTCTTTCGAGTTCCACATTCCCATCTGCTCCTGATAACCTTTGATTCCCTTGCAAGAATCTATTTACCTCTGCCTTAAAAATATTCAGTGACCCCCACTTCCACTGCGTTCTGAGGCAGAGAATTCCAAAGTCACTGGAAAGACCAACATTTCTCTTGCCCATCCCTAAATGTCATTGACAAAGTGGTGGTCTGCTGCTGCCTTATTGAATCCCTGCAGTCCGTATGCCATGCTATTAACGAGGGAACTGTAGGATTTTCATCCAGCCAGAGTGAATGGGATGGAGTGCAGGGCAACTTGCAGGTGCTGCTGTTCCCACGTGTTTGTGGCCACTGTCTTTCCAGTTGGTACAGCTTGCAGAGTTGGAGGGTGCTGTCTAAGGAGCCTTGGTGAGTTTCTGCAGTGCATCTTGTAGATGGTACGCACTGCTGCTACTGTGTGTTGGTGGTGGAGGGGGTGAATGTCTGTGGATGGGGTGCCAATCAAGTGGGCTGCTTTGTCCTGGATGGTGTCAAGCTCCTTGAGTGTTGTTGGAGCTGCACTCATCCAGGCAAGTGGAGAGTGTTCCATCACACTCCTTACTTATGCATTGCACATGGTGGTTGGGTTTTTGGAAGTCACAAGGTCAGTTAGCAGCCACAGAATTAGCAGCCTGCAACTTGCTCTTTCAGCATACATACTCACAATTAATTTATCTGTCTTAATGCAGGAGAATGCAGCCCACTGTAGGAGGGAGAGAGAGAAAATGGGAGGGGGGATTGCTGAGCTCAGGCCCCTTTCTCCATTCGAACAGCAGACTTCCAAGCTGGTGGGGCAGGACATGCCTGTTCATACAGTAAGGTCTCCCTTTCCCAAACATCTAGTGAGGAAGCATGCATAATCCAGACAACCTCGGAAAGTCAAGGTGACTGATGAGTGCCAAGTTTGAGCCAACCGAGGCAGTCACTCATTCTGTCTTCTATCCCCATTCTAGGTCGCAGCAGTAAAAGGGCGAGGCCAGCCACTGCGTCCGAAGTCAGCCCCAACCTGCATGAGACCTTGGAAGAGGACAAGGATGACTTCACACCTGTACAGCTGTCATAGCATTCACCTGGACCCTCCACCAGCCCAGTGGGTCATTTATCTAGTTTAGGTTCGGGCTCACACTCTGGTGGCCACTTCACAGACACATGTCCACAGCAGGAAGAGGCAGTGACAGCCAAGGTCTCTGGCAATGGGAGGACTACTGGAGAAGAGGCCTCTGCTACATCTGAGTCAGATGATGAGCCTCTGGAAGTGGCCATAGAAAGGAGGCTGGAGTATCAGCGAGACGCAGGGGAACATCAGGCAGAGATGTCAGAGGCCCTCAACAGAGTGGCACGCAAGATGGAGGAGTCCATCAATGTTCTCTCTGATGTCATGACTCCAACATGTGGACACATCAAAATCTCCATGGGGAGAGCGGTGGATGCCATGGAGAACCTGGTCCAGCAGAACACCCAGTTTCTGGCGGAGATGTGCTCAGACCTGCACTCTACCATGCCAGTGAGTTTTCACAGTGGCTACACAAGAGGGGGACAGGACACCTCGACCTCCTTCCAGGTGCCCCTTCTCCTCAAGGAGTCAGGGAGGGGCCTTCAGGCACCCAAAGGGAGGAGGAGCATCTACCCAGGAATCTCCAAGAGTAACTAGGCATTCCCATTCCCCTTTGCCTGTGACCCCCATCAATTCCAGCTACTCAGGCCGAGGAGGATGCACCTGCCCCTGAGCATGAGGCCCAAAAGCAGGCCGGAGCCCTCCAGGCCTCAGAGCTCCAGAGGACTTTGAACCTCCTCACTCCAGTAATCCATACCATGATCCCAAAACCTCTCAATGAACCCCCAGATGAGAACTCTACCTGCAAAATCCGGACCCAAACCCTTCCAACCTCCCGCATCACACTTCCCCCTCTCACAGTCGATGTCCCCTCCGTTCACCAGCACCACCAGTTCTCTCGCCAGGATTCCAACTTTAAGACGACTGACCCCTCCCTCTGAAACACTCTGGACTCAGCCCTAACACCCCTCCTTCCCGTTCCCCTTCATGCCTTCCTTCCCCACCTCACTCCACCCACACAAACACACCCCTCCACATCCGACCCCACCTAATCATTTGCAACCCCCCTTCTCATCCGGCACCCCCCTTCCTCCCATCGCCCCCCCCCACCCCCCCCCCCCCCCCCCCACCCCCCCCCCCCCCCCCCCACCTCATCCATCCCCACTTCTCATCCAGCCCCTCCCTTTCTTCTCATCTCCACCCCCCCTCCCCCACCCACATTAACCTCACTTCTCATCTGACGCCACCCCCACTCTTCTCCTCTGGGTACACTCCCGCTTTGTGTCTTGCACCCAACCACGCACCCCCCCCCCCCCCCCGCCCCACCCCACCCCACCCCCCCCCCCACCCCCCCCCCCACCCCCCTGTCTCCTCTAGGGCTCCTCCTTTCATGTCTTCTGCGTGCCCCATACCTGCAGCCAGCTCCAGCTCCAGCTCCAACAGCTTTGACTGTAAAGTAAATGTTTTAAGATTCCTCCTCGCCGGGTGTATGCCACGAATGAGTCAGGGTAACAGAACGGCGTAAATTCCCACCGGCGGGGCAGAGGATTTGACAGGCGTGCACGATTCTGGTCCGCTGTGCTTCTAATGAGCATGCAGGAGAGGCAACTGAGCTTCAGCGGCAAACCCGAGCTGCCATCAAGTCACTACGAACGTCGGGAGGAGAAGATCCCAACCTGATTTCCCGATGTCGGGAAACCCATTTTTTGCTTGCCGCCATATCTTTTACTACCCCCCCCCACCCCCACCGCCCGTCACAAATCCCACTGATGGCGGGAGGGCAAGATTCCACTCGTTATGTCTTTAGGAGGCTCATGTTGAGTTTTACCCCCTGTTCTTTTCATTCTCCACTCACTTAGTCATCATGATGGCTGCCCACTCTAGGAGAATAATTATATGTTCTCAGTTTTTGCAGCTCCTGACAAACTCTGCCACCTTCAGGTTCAATGACTTAACCATTTCTTTCTTAACAAATATTTCATGTGTGTTTGTCCCTTCTTGTCCAACTTTAGGCAGAGCTGGTTGGGCAATCGACCAGAGCCTGTGCCAGCCAGCTCCCTGCTGACCGCAGTCACTTCTGGGGTTTGCTGCTGGAAATGATGCATAAAAACAGCACATTCCCAGCATCCATTCTTACTATGATAAGCAAAAGGGAATTTAACATTTAAAAGACTCCATAATGGAATGAGTTCTTGCATGTCATAATTTTCCACTTTTCTTTTTAAAAAGTTTAAGAAAAATCAACTTGATCTTCCTCTTCGCCCTGGAGCAACTGCTCCCATCCTCAGCTATTCTTTCCGGCTGTAGACTCGGTGAAGCAAGAATTCTGCTGGGAGCTCGGCAATATTATGCAAAGAAGGCCAAGCTGGGTAAATTCCCCAGGGTCAATGGGAATGAAGAAATGTGGATGCAAAGCCTACTTCAACAACTTTCTGCCAAAGTAGAGAGATTTGTCTTTCTAAGACAATGCTGAAAGGCCACAAATTTCCTCAGAACTGCTCCTCTAGGGTTATCCATACTTCTGGTGGTGAAGGCGGAGGAGGGAGTGGCTCCAAAGAATTTCCCTGTCCAAAGTCTAGGAGGAGCACTTTGTTGAGGTCAGCCCACAAATGCAGATAATCTGCTATGTGAGGTGCCCCCACTTCTGGCAGTCCACCTTCACTATGATCAGCTTCAGAGGTCCTCTCCAAGTCCACAGAAACTCCTTAGAAGGTATTGAGGAAACCCCTAGTGGCACCAATTATGGGAGAGAATGCGGAGTCACATTTCCGTGGTAGGAGGAGGAGAGGAGAGGCATATTACCAACTCATGCTGCTGCTTTATTATTCAGCAGAAAACTTTCTAAGGACAGAAAGTTTTCACCTTGCTGGGTAGTATGAACCTTGCTCTGGCAGGAGGTCTGCAGCAGGAAACAAAACTCATGTTTGTGTGTTTACTTCAGTGCACTTTTTGTTTTGTTGCTGACACTCTGGAATCAATTCCACGTTGTAAACTGAGCATGAGCTGCCAAGGCAAACAGGATTATTTTTGTTTAGCTGCTTCTGTAAGATATGAATGGGCCATAACGTCCAATAATTTAAAAATGTAATTTTAAGACCACAGATTTCCATTCAGCACTGTTTCACTGGAATTGAATTTTTTGGTCCAAAATTTATTTGGCCAGTAAAAAGAACTAGCTCAGCAAAAAAACAAAACATCACTTGCATTAGTCTAGCTGTAATAAGTCTGAAAATAAGGGAACTGATAAAAGCAAACTCCAACATTAAGAATCGCTTGCAAAAACAGAACTTCTGGAGGCATTCAGTCAGTCAAGCAGCATCCCTCGAGAAAACACAAATCAGTTGATGTTTCAGATCTAAATCTTTTCTCAGAACTGGAAGATATCACAGATGAATAGCATTTAAGAAGGATCAGACTAAGAAAAGGAGGAAGGGAAGGGGAAGTGGAAGGGTGGGGAAGCCACAGCAGCCACACACATACATATGTACAAGAACAGTAAAGTGCTATGGTGGGATCCAGAAAATAGTTTGAGGAGAAGTGATAAGGGCAGAAAAAAAAAGGAGACATAATGAGAGAATTGAAAACAATAAAACGAGACACTGAAGCGCCAATTTTAACTCTAAGCAAGAATCGGGCTGAATCTGGTCGAGTCCAGTGCCAAACACCCTGACCTCAGTAGCGAAAAGCCAGGTGATTTTAACTCTTTGGTCCCACCACAGCCAGCTGCCACCAGCAGAGGTAGAATGTCAGGTGGTAGGAGTTCATCAGGAGAAACTGAATGAATGGTCCTTGGCACTCTAGAATATTGTAGGATGGGTTTTGAGGTCTTGTAATTGTTACAATAGTTTTAGGGACTGTTACCATTTAAAGAGAAATCCAAACAACCTGTGACAGAACTATGTCACAAGATTTCACATTTTTATACAAAAACAAACTTTACTGCATATGAAAAGACTTAAACAAAGCAAGCACTATTAGCTTAACACTATAGTTTATAACTGCTCATACTATAAACACAATTCTTTGTTTTACTTCCTACCAAGAGTTCCCTTATACATTACAAGAATCTTGAAGGTTCATTCACTTCTTTAGGGACCAACCGAAAGGTATAACACAATGCTCTGAAATTCACTTTAATTCCCCTCAGTGTTCCAACTATTCTCCAAGGTAAGATTTCATGGGGGTCCTTGCATTAGCTTCTTTGCTAAGCGACCATCAACTTTTCTTTAAGACCTCATCACTGTAGATACCTCAGCCCCTTGTTCTGGTTGCCAGCAGATACCCAGCTGCCTTCTCACAGCGTTCCAAGCTAACTTGCTGACAGCTTTCTGCCACATGGCTCTGTGAGGACCACAGTAGATTTCTTCCCCTACCTTTGAGCTGGGGAAATCTTCCAGATTCTTTTCCCCTCATGAGTTCCAAACTGAGCTCGAGCCTCATCTGCATTCTGCACAGTGAATGATAACTTTAGTACTTTCTCTGCTTAAGATGTAGACCTGACAACCTGACGACGTGAGATAAAATCTTTTCACACAACTAGTGTTTCGGGTCTTGGATGCACTGTCTGGAAGTGTGGTGGAGGCAGGTTCAATTGAGGCATCCAAGAGGGCATTGGGTAATTGTTTCTATTCAAATAATGTGAAGGGGCATGGGGAAAAGACAGGGCAATGGCACTAGATCATAATGCTCATTTGGAGAGCAGGTGTAGACATGATGGGCTGAATGGCCTCCTTCTGTGTCGTTAAAATTCTGTGATTCTGTGATATTTCCTTTGGCTCTCTCAACTCAGTGAGCTGCAGTCAGCATCAAGCCAAAACTGCAACTGCATTCTGTGAGAAACACCCAGGTAAGTTAAACAAAGGAACTTTCTAACCTCTACAACCCATCTCAATGACAACGTGGCATGCTTTGAGATGTTCTCAAATGGGAATGTAAACTAATAATTTCACCTTCAATGTAACTCTTTGATTGTGTGACCAGTATGCATATCTCTGATGGAGTTTCACCATCTGCTCTCCCAGAAATGCTGGCCCTGTTAAGGAATTCTCTAATTTACAACCAGCTTTCAACTTCTTTTCATCTAGGGACTACATAAACAATTTAAATCTTTTACTGAAGTAACAGTAGACCTCTGGCTCCTTTACAAGCATAAAATGGGTCATCCACTGGTTCAATGTCTTCACACCTATACCTCTGACCTTGCCAGGTAAACGCTGGTTAATTAAACCTAGACTTGTTGGATTTGTCTTTACATCAGTTTCTTAACCAGGCTTTTCCATTTACCTTACATTTAACACTTTAATTCTTATAACCAGAAGTTATGTTCTAAAGCATATTAAATATGAACTTGAGATTCACAGCAAAATCTAGAAGCTAGGAATGCAGGGGTGTGCATTGGGAGTCGAAGGCTGGGGATCTCTAAAATTTCTCTGAGGGGCCCAGGTAGCACCACTGCTGAGCCCACAAGGAAATTCCACCCATAGTCTAGTAATCTAAATATGCAATTCCATACCAAAAAAGCTCTACACACCACAGTGCATGAAAGGGTTATGGTCTAATGCTAACAGTCTTTTCATTTGTACTGTGAATAGTGTGCTTTCAATTTGTAAGATTTGCTACGGTTGGTGGGACTGCTGAGGGCTGTATGGTGGCAGAGTCAATATCCAGCTGAACCCTCCTGTTACTGTGAATCTTGCAGAGTGCTTACTGATGTGATTTCCCAAGACAATAAATAGCTAGATAATACAACCTAGAGACACGAAAGCAAGCTTTTTCAAGATCCATCGAGTTACTGTCCAGGGAGTTATCCTGCAGCTTGCAAATCAAACTCCAAGTGTTCACGACTCCAACAATGGCACTTTCCTGCTATAGATTTCCGAAATTAATCATCATGGTGCTGAGGAGGAAAAGAGTTTCCGAAGGGTAACTCTTATATTGTTAAGACATTTCCACAGTATAACTGAAGCTGTGTTTCATCCTCCAGGGGAAGAAAATACAACAGTGTTTAAAATGGCTGCCCTTCACAATACTGGATGTCAGTCTACCTGTAAAGGCCAGCAGTGGCCTGTATGACTTTTATGCCAAATCAGCTAGGAACAATTATAGAGATGGAATTTGAGCAGCTGGAGGTGTGCAATCTTCCTTTTGCGCAGTTGCTTTGATCATTGAATCTGTCAGGTGAATTCAAAGCAGCCTCACTGCTATAAATAAGTATTAAAGGGAGTGGTGTTGTGAAGGTGGGAAACAGCTTGCCATCCCAACCGCTACCAATTATAACTATAGAGATACTCAGCAGGTTATTGTGTAACATATCACACTTGCCAATGTTCCCTGAAGTGTCTCAGGTCAGAGGCTTAGATTGTGTCCTTTTTCAAATGGCAGCATTTCAGATATTAAATTTTTCATACTCTTCTGTTGTATCTCCCTCAACTACACAAAACTCACCAGAAATTTTTGATTACTGTCTTTAACACAATTCCTGCCTAAACTTGAATCTATAACATAGAGAGTCTCTATTCAGAATCCTGTTTCTCCTCTTAAGAACCTCCATAAAAACATTCGGCCACATCTCTCAACATCTCCCTTTTTTGGAGTCAGTTTTTGTCTGAATATGCTCCCGTGAAACATATGGCGATGATTTTCTATGCTAAGGGCGCAACTTAAATGTTGTCAAGTCTAAACTGGAGGATATCTTTTTGATCCCGGAAGGATGTAGATCTGAGCAAAGAATACAGTTCCAAGGGTGGAAAAATTAAATTATGAGGACTTTTGGATTGTTTTAGGGATATAAGTGCCTTGTTATTTTCCTGCCAGCATACAGCTAAACCAGCATACCATGAGGAGATGGGGAGAAAATGGGACAGGAAGTCATTCCACCATCTTATTAATCTTTGACCCCACTTCCAGATGTGTCAGAGGTGACATGAGGGGGAGTACTAAATGGGGGCAAAGAGATTCTCACCTGCCAGCTGGAGAGCTGATGAGAGCCCCACATCGCCTCTTTTCAGGAAGGCCCGCTGCATTAAGTACCAATCAGGTCAGCCTGTCACTGAGTGTCAGGCATGTGTGCAAGCTGTGGAGTGTGAATAAAGCTATGGTTGTGCCCATCATTCTCTTAACCATGTGTGGGTTGTGGTGCCTATATGGGGCTTTAACATCACTGGAAACTCCCCAGCAAGGAGAGGTACCAGGATGTGGCTAAAGGACCAACTGCTTCATTTAAATGATGTTTCTCCAGCAGCTACAGCAGTAGACAAGGAAGAAACGAGGGCTCCGAGTCCATTGGAAAGCTCAGAGGATGTAACACCACCTCTGGACACTGCTTCACTTTATTCCAGCACAGCCTCCATGAAGGCAGAAATACTCATGTCAGTGGGTTTTGTGCATATAGAATGGTCTCCTCCATTAAGAGAGTGGCAATCCTCATGGAGCGGCAAATGGAGCACAGAGCCAAGTTGATGCAGTGGGATGTGCACAGGGCTTTATAGCATAGCCTTATCTATCAGATGATGAAATATAGGAATATATGGCTGGGTGAGATTAGTTAGCTGCCCATCCTTGCATGGCTAAGGGGTGACACGCTGCTGGTAACCATGGAAGTGCATGTAGGGCCTAAAATAGCTAAGTAGGGGCAGGCTGAGGGCAATGGCACCTCCTCTCAAGGCACTCATGGCAGATCCGTGTTTGGAAAAATGCCCTTGTGCACTGTGGCTTACCATACTCATGACCTCTGATGTCATCTTTTGTAAATAAAGGTCTTAGGGCTTTTTAAATACCACATGAAACATTTCCTTCAACAGAACCTTCCAAACCTGTGATCATTATGTCCAAGAAGAATATGGGCTATAAGTGCATGGGAACACCACCACCTGCAGGTTGTCTCCCAAGACATACCTTCCTGACTTGGAAATTAATTACCATTCCTTCATTGTTGCTGGGTTAAAATTCTGAAACTCCTTGTATAACAGCACTATGGCCGAACCTACATCACCTGAACTGCAATGGTTTGAAAAGACTGTTCACTACCATCTTCTCAAGGACAGTTCGAGATGACCAATAATTGCAGTTCTTGCCATTGATGTCCACATCCCAACTCTCATCCTATTGCTCAAATTCCTCCATTGCCATGCATCTCCTTAGCTTTGTAATCTCCTCCAGCCGTACAATCCACCTCCAATCCTGACCTCTTGCATATTCCCAATTTTAACTGCGCAACCAATGGCAACCATGCCTAGAGGTGCCTCGGCCCTAAGCTCTGATAGTCCCTCCATAAACTTCTTTAATTCTCCCTCCTTCTTTAAGACATTCTTTAAAACTTACTTCTGTAACCAAGCTTTTGGTTACCTGTCCTAATGTATCCTTATTTGTCTCAGTATCATATTTTGCCCATTAGCACCTTGAAATGTTTTACTAGGTTAGCATCATAGAGCCATAATGCACAGAAAGTGGCCATTCAGCCCATCAAGTCTATGTCCATTCCCCCACTCTATTCCAGTAGTCTTTCAAGCTTATTTCCCTCATGTTTCCATCCAATTTCCTTTTGAAATCATACATCATCTCTGCTTCCACCATCCACACAGGCAGTGAGTTCCAGGTCATTACCACATTCTTCTTCACATCCTCCTACATCTCTTGCTCTCTATGTCCCTTGTACCATCAACTAATGAGAACAGCTTTTCTTTGTCTACCTACCTAAATCGGTCATAAACTTGTACACCTCCACCATCCTTCAACATCCTTTGCTCCAAGGAGAATAACTCTACCATCTCCAACCTAACTTTGTAGCTAAAATCCCTCATCCCTGGAACCATTCTCGTAAATCTCCTCCTCACCTCTCAAGGACCCTCACATCCTTGCTAAAGTGTGCTGACCAGAACTGGATGTGATACTCTAGTCGTGGCCTAACCAGATGATTATAAAGGTTCAGCATAACTTCCCTGCTATTATTATTAAAGTTGCTATGTTTCAGATGTTTTGAGAAGCCCTAAAATGACTCCTGAGATTTTAAGGGAAAATACATATATCTTTCTGAAAATCTGGAAAGTCATAATGGTCCAAACTTTGCTCTCAATATAGCAGTGAGGCTAATAGCGCTCAGCATTATTTATACATAAATGTCACAACAACTTCATATGAGGACATGCACGATTAAACATAAAAATAGAAAAGTTGTCAGAGGTGTGCTGCTGGTGCATTAGGTTCAGAAACATGGCATCATACTGTCTGGCTCCCCATTTAGATACATTGAGCAGTGTGATTTCAGATGATATAAATAAGCTCACCACAGAAAGTTTGAAAATGTTATTTCAAGTTTAAGTATTCTTTCCTAAAATGTGACAAATCCCCAGGGCCTCATGACCTGCACCCTGGGGTTCTAAAGGAGATAGCTGCAGAGATGGTGGATGTGTTAGCTATGATTTTCCAAAATTCCTTAAATTTGGGAATGTTCCCATCAGATTGGAAGTTGGCAAATGTTACATCACTTTTCAAGAAAGGAGAAAGAGAGAAAACAGGGAACTACAGGCCAGTTAGCATAACATTAGCTGTTGGATAAATGCTGGAATCTATTATTAAGGAAGTCTTAACAATGCATTTAGAAAAGCACCTTATGATTAGAACAAGTCAACATGGTTTTACTAAAGGGATATCCTGTTTGACAAAATTATTTGAGATTTTTAGGGATGTAACTAATAGGGTAACCAGTAGCATACTTGGATTTCCAAAAAGCATCACCAGGATGTTGCCTGGGATGAAACATTTAAGTTGTGAAGAAAGGTTGGATAGACTTGGGTTGTTTTCGTTGGAGCAGAGAAGGCTGAGGGGCAACCTGATCGAGGTGTACAAGATTATGAGGGGCATGAACAGGATGGATAGGGAGCAGCAATTCCCCTTAGTTGAAGGGTCAGTCACGAGGGGACATAAGTTCAAGGTGAGGGGCAGGAGGTTTAGGGGGATGTGAGGAAAAACTTTTTTACCCAGAGAGTGTTGACGGTCTGGAATGCACTGCCTTGGAGGGTGGTGGAGGCAGGTTGCCTCACATCCTTTAAGAAGTACCTGGATGAGCACTTGGCACATCATAACATTCAAGGCTATGGGCCAAGTGCTGGTAACTAGGATTAGGTAGGTAGGTCAGGTGTTTCTCACATGTCGGTGCAGACTCGATGGGCCGAAAGGCCTCTTCTGCACTGTGATTCTGTGATTCACCAACAAGCTAGTTCTTAATTATAGATAGTCAACCTCTCTAACATTGGAAATGCACAATTACATATGTAGGATCTCATTCCTTCAGGTATTAATTGCTAGTGGAGATTTATTTAAAAATTAAAATCATTCAGTTTTTTTTCTTTCCCTAAGTTCATATTTCTTCCCTTCACTTAAACTTGCATTTCAGTCCTTGTGCTATTACTTTCCAAATCCTTTAATATGATTTGTTAAGGTTTTACACAAATGTTGCCCTGTCTGCTCAGGTCCCAGATGCCTTAAAGACAGCGCTGTATCATTTTTACCTTAAACTTCAAGCAGCTTGCGGCATCAAATATCGTCAATATTAAAGGGGAAAGTCTAAATAACAGTGGGTGTTGTTTGTTGTCCTGCTATGGCATCATTATCACAGTTTGTTGTAGAGGAGGGATAGAAGATAGACCATATGACATGGACAAAAGATCTCATTTAGTAACTTGGAAGATAATATGGAAACAAACAATTGCTATTGGATTACATTTTAGACTCTAATTACTGATGATTATCTTGTGTTTTATAATCTCTTCCATCCTAGTTCATTCAAGTTACTGAATTAGGTTACTCACAAAACTTAGTGTATCCAGCCTTTACAACTTCATCTTTCTCTAAAAGGAATTGTACTAATCTGTTGTTTCTCCAAATTGAATTCATTGGAGAGCCCTAAAAGTCTCGGGCTCATGTAACCTACATCAGGCTCCAGCAACTTTAGCCTGTTGTCTTCTTTATTATCTGTAAGTCAAGGACACCCTCGAGTGAAAAAAAAAAACAAATGGTGTAGGAAGAGATAAAGAAGCAAAATACAAGAATAGGCAGGAAAACAAGAAAAACACAAAGAGGTAAATAAGAACACGAAATTAGGAAGACAAAGGAGAGGAAATGTGAACTAATTAGTACAATTTTAAAGGGGTGGGTGGTGTGGGAGGCTGGTGGTGTCCATAAACAAATTTTTGAAGATGGCAGGACAAGTTGAGAAAGTTGTTAACAAGACAAATAGGATGCTTGGCTTTATAGGTATGGGAGCACAAAAGCAAGGAGGTTATGCTCAACATTTATAAACCGTTGGTTAGGCCCCAGCTGGATTTTTGTGGCTAATTCTGGGCATCACACTTTAAGAAGAATGTTGAGGTCTTTGATTGGTTGTAGATGCGATTTACTAGGGATGAA
The DNA here is from genome assembly GCF_017639515.1 of Carcharodon carcharias. NCBI lineage: Eukaryota > Metazoa > Chordata > Chondrichthyes > Lamniformes > Lamnidae > Carcharodon > Carcharodon carcharias. The sequence continues at coordinate 218,985,356 of NC_054467.1, read as the reverse complement.
AGACTTCAGATAATTGGAAATACTACAGAAAGCAATGTTGTTTCCCTTAGAGCAGAGAGTGTTAAGGGGAGATTTGAAGGATTTTGATAGAATAAAGGAAAAAACTTTTTCTAGTGGCAGAAGGGGTGCTAACCAAAGGACACAGATTTAAGATAATTGGCAAAAGGACCTGATGTGACATGAGGAGAAAAAATTACACTGTGAATTGTTATGGTCTCAGTGTACTGCCTGATGGGGTGGTGGACGCATGTTCAATAACAACTTTCGAAAGGAAATTGGATAAATACTTGAAGGAGGAAAATTTGCAGGGCTATGGGATAAGAGCAGGGAAGTGAGACTAATTGGATAGTTTGTTCAAAGTGATGAGCCAAATGGCCTTCTTTAAAGCTGTATCCTCCTATAACTCTATGAAAAGCAGAAAGAGACAGAGACACAGAAGAGAAAAAGGAAAAACAGAAACAGTAGAAGAGAAGGAAAAAATAAACAAGGGACTGTAACAATGTCTTAAAGCCAGGTGAACATATTTATAAGATTGTGCTGTTACTTGTCCAATCCTTCAATCTGATTTGTTAATGAGATACCCAAATGTTGCCTTGTCTGCTCAGATCCCAGATGCCATAAAGACAGTGCTGTACCATTTTTATCTTGCACTTCAAGCAGCTCCTGTGTTTGTATGGTTCCCTCGACATGACCCTAGTAGACCTGTGTGTTTAATGCACCCTGTTTGCCAAGTCCTGGGAACAATGCGTATGGTATTTAAATGTTCTTCATTCTAGATTGCTGCTAAAATATTTTCCTGAGCACCTGTTATCCCTGATGGAGAAAAGAGGATCTCTTCCATGCTACTCATATGCTATATCAGCACCTCTACAGTACCAGTCGAAAGGCTTGTCCTTTCTGCTATTACAGAAACTTCAGGCATAGATCAGAGTCCAAAAATAAAAACAAAAAAACTGCGGATGCTGGAAATCCAAAACAAAAACAAAAACAGAATTACCTGGAAAAACTCAGCAGGTCTGGCAGCATTGGCGGAGAAGAAAAGAGTTGACGTTTCGAGACCTCATGACCCTTCGACAGTTCTGTGAATTGTTATGGTCTCAGTGTACTGCCTGATGGGGTGGTGGACGCATGTTCAATAACAACTTTCGAAAGGAAATTGGATAAATACTTGAAGGAGGAAAATTTGCAGGGCTATGGGATAAGAGCAGGGAAGTGAGACTAATTGGATAGTTTGTTCAAAGTGATGAGCCAAATGGCCTTCTTCAAAGCTGTATCCTCCTATAACTCTATGAAAAGCAGAAAGAGACAGAGACACAGAAGAGAAAAAACAGTTCTGTCGAAGGGTCATGAGGACTCGAAACGTCAACTCTTTTCTTCTCCGCCGATGCTGCCAGACCTGCTGAGTTTTTCCAGGTAATTTTGTTTTTGTTTTTGTTATAGATCAGAGTCCCATTGTTCAGTGTTGTTGCAGCAATCCTGTGATCAACCCTTGAGCTAACTGTTGCATCGCATTGTGACCTTAACAAAAGGTTAGTGGGTAATGATAAACATTGCCAGGGGTGGTCATTAGGAACAATGGTAAGATCCCAGCACAAACAACTTTTATTTGTCGATTCTGTGTTGACTAAAAGCTAAATAATGAGTGTACAAGCTCCACTGAGACCAAACCTCTCGAGATGAAATTATAGCTTTTGACACATAAAACTGTGAAAAGCTAGTTTCATCTGAGAAATTTCTGGGAGAAATTAAAATCAATATCAAATGGCCCTAAGGGGAGCATTACCAAGAAATGTTATTGTATTTTTTAATGCATGGTAGTACATTTACATGATAGGATTATTGAGGTACTTAAGGACTAGAGGTTGCCAAGTTTTTAATTCATACTAAGGTTGTACCTATATATTTGTATCCCTTGTTAAAAAGAATTTAATGAGAATAATTGCTTTCTTCTTGCATTTTTAATTCCCATTAGATTATAATTAGAAGGAATTTGATGTTGCAGTGAGTTAGACATGGGTCTTTTACCTCAGGAACCTTAGTTTGAATCTAATCCAAACCGATGTGATGAATATCTCTTTCATTTACCAGTTTTTTTTTAATTAACTCACGGGATGTGGGTATTGCTAATAAGGCTTGCATTTATAGCCCATCCCTAATTGCCCTTGAGAAGTTGGTGGTGAGCCACCTTCATAGTAGTTAAGAGTCAACCAAATTGCTGTGAATCTAGCGACACATGTAGGCCAAACTGGGTAATGATGGCAAATTTCCTTCCTGAAGGTTATTAGTGAACCAAATGCGTTATAAGATTAGGAAACAAAGGTTCATGGCAAAAGAACCCTCCTACTTTAGCCAATATAGATAACATATTTACTATTGCAAGTTTTGCACTGTATATATAGACATACAGTATGTATTAGATGAAGAATTAGAGGAAGCAACTGAAGGCATGGTGGAAGATTTATCTTGAAATGGTTTTTGAAGATGGGGAGCTTGGTGGAGGACTTCAGGAAGAGAGTGCCAGATGGTAAGACAAAAATTGTGGAAACTTCTACAACAAAGAAGGGGCGATGTAAAGAAAGCCAGTGTTAGATGAGCGAGAGAGTGTGCTGGAACGTAGAGCTGGAGAAATTCATATGGAAATTTATAAATAAGGATTTGGATTTTAATTCAATGAAGAGCCGACAGATGTCAGAAATTCCAGGAATGATTACCGCGCCAGGCTAGATACAAATGGTGGAATTTCAGGTTAATATGGTGGCCCATGGAAGGTTGTCAAGGACAGAAATGAAGAAGGTGACCCTGAAGCAGAGAAAGGTGTGGATCATGGATTTCAGCAGCAGTGGTAGTAAGGTAGGACGGAGATGAATGACCTAAAAGGCACCCTCTTCCTGAAGTCCTCCACCAAGCTCCCCCTCTTCAAAAAACATTTCAAGATAAATCTTCCACCATGCCTTCAGTTGCTTCCTCCAATTCTTCATCTAATACATACTGTATGTCTATATATACAGTGCAAAACTTGCAATAGTAAATATGTTATCTACCTTGCTAATGGTTTGAATTTTGTGATTGCAACTCAGTTCAATGTCAAGCAAGACCCAAGGTTGTGCAGTGTCTGAATCAGATGGTATGAATATTGGAATGGGCATTGAGTTAGGGGCTGGAAGGTGAGGTTATTGATGGGCACCAAGCGAAATGCCTTCAGGACTACAGTTGTTAAGCTGCAAGAGGTTCTTGTTCATCCATAGCTTAAAATTAGACAATATATAAGACAGCACAGTAGCAGTAATGAAGGAATATGTGTTGGGGGTGCACCTTGTGTCATCAGGTTACAAATTAAAGTTAACACCATGCCTATAAATAATTCAACCAAGTGATAAGATGTAAACAGGAAGGAATAGGACAGGATCCAGAATAGAACTGTGGCACATTCAAAAGGTAATGTTGTAACGATGAGATTAAAAATATATTAAAAATATGCTAGTCACATTGTTACATGGAACATGTAAGAGTTTAACTATTTCATTGTGTTGGAAGCCTGAGTAGAAGAGGATGGAGCGACAAACTGTGCAAAACACATAGTGGGGATCAAGAGGGCTAAGAAAATGTTATGACGGTCACTAACGTCCTTTAGAGATGGAAATCTGTCGTCCTTACCTAGTCTGGCCTACATGTGACTCCAGACCCACAGCAATATGGTTGACTCTTAAATGGCCTCTGAAATGGACTAGCAAGCTACTCATTTGTAACAAACCACTACAAAGTCACAAAGGAATGAAACCAGATGGACCACCATGCATTGACCTTGGCATCGGAAACAACAAGAGCAATCTCAGGCCTGTCGACCCTGCAAAGTCCTCCTTACTAACATCTGGGGGCTAGTTATTGGGAGAGCTTTCTCACAGGCGAGTCAAGAAACAGTCTGACATAGTCATCCTCATGGAATCATACCTTACAGATAATGTCCCAGACACCACCATCACCATTGCAGGGCATGGCCTGTCCCATCTGCAGGACAGACACAGCAGAGATGGCGGCACAGTGGTATACAGTCGGGAGGGAGTTGCCCTGGGAGCTCTCAACATTGACTGTAGACCTCATGAAGTCTCATGGCATCAGGTCAAACATAGGCAAGGAAACCTCTTGCTGATTACCACGTACCACCCTCCCTCAGCTGATGAATCAGTGCTCTTCCATATTGAACACCACTTGAAGGAAGCACCGAGGGTGGCAAGGGCACAGAATGTACTCTGGCTGGGGGACTTCAATGTCCATCACCAAGAGTAGCTCAGTAGAACCATTACTGACTGAGCTGGCCAAGACCTAAAGGACATAGCTGCTAGACTGATCTGCGGCAGGTGGTGAGGGAACCAGCAAGAGGGAAAAACACACTTGACCTCATCCTCACCAAACTGCCTGCCGGAGGTGCATCGGTCCATGACAGTATTGGTAAAATTGACCACCACACAGACCTAGTAACTCAAGACTGGGCATCCATGAGGTGCTATGGGCCATCAGCAGCAGCAAAATTGTACTCCAACACAATCTGTAACCTTATGGACAGGCATAACACCCATATCATTACCATCAAGCGAGGGGATGAACCCTTGTTCAATGAAGAGTGAAGGAGGGCATGCCAGGAGCAACACCTGGCATACCTAAAAATGAGGTGTCAACCTGGTGAAGCTATAACATAGAACTACTTGCATGCCAAACAGCATAAACAGCCAGTGATAGACAAGGTTAAGTGATCCCACAACCAACAGATCAGATCTAAGCTCTGCAGTCCTGCCATATCCAATCGTGAATGGTGTTGGATAATTAACTGTATTCTGTAATTCACTGTAGGATGCATCTCCACAAATATTCCCATTCTCAATGATGAAGGAGCCCAGCACATCAGTGCAAAAGATAGGGCTGAAGCATTTGCCACAATATTCAGCCAGAAGTGCTGAGTGGGTCTGCCTCCTACAGAGGTCCCCAGCATCACAGGTGTTAGTCTTCAATCAATTCAATTCACTCAATGTAATATCAAGAACAACTGAAGGCACTGGATACTTCAAAGGCTATGGGCCCTGACAATAAGACCATAAGACCATAAGATATAGGAGCAGAAATTAGGCCATTCGGCCCATCGAGTCTGCTCCACCATTCAATCATGGCTGATAAGTTTCGCAACCCCATTCTCCCACCTTCTCCTCAAAACCTTTGATCCCCTTGCCAATCAAAAACCTATCTATCTTGGTCTTAAATACACTCAATGACCTGGCCTCCACAGCCTTCTGTGGCAATGAATTCCACAGATTCACCACTCTCTGGCTAAAGAAGTTTCTCCTCATCTCTGTGCTAAAAGGTCTTCCCTTTACTCTGAGGCTGTGTCCTCGGGTCTTAGTCTCTCCTACTAATGGAAACATCTTCCCCACTCTATCCAGGCCTTTCAGTATTCTGTAAGTTTCAATCAGATCTCCCCTCATCCTTCTAAACTCCATCGAGTATAGACCCAGAGTCCTCAAACATTCCTCATATGTTAAGTCTTTCATTCCTGGGATTATTCCGGCAATATTAAGAATATTTCGGCAATAGAACTTCAGAACTGGCTGCACCCCTAGCCAAGATGTTCTAGTACAGTTACAAAACTGGCATCTACCCAGCAATGTGGAAAATTGCCCAGGTATGTTTGGGTTCTGCCACGGCCACTCAGCTCCTGACCTCATTACAGCCTTGGTTCAAACATGGACAAAAGGGCTGAACTCCCGAGGTGAGATGGAGTGACTGCCCTTGACATCAAAGCAGCATTTGACTGAGTGTGGCATCAAGGAGCCCTAGCAAATTTGAGTCATTGGGAATCAGGGTGAAAACTCTCCACTGGTTGGAGTCATACCTAGCACAAAGGAAGATGGTTGTGGTTGTTGGAGGTCAGTTATCTCAGCTCCAGGACATCACTGCAGGAGTTCCTCAGGGTAGTATTCTTGGCCCAACCATCTTCAGCTGCTTCACCAATGACCTTCCTTTCATCATATGGTCAGAAGTGGGGATGTTCGCTGATGATTGCACAATGTTCAGCACCATTCGCGAGTCCTCAGACACTAAAGCAGTCTATATCCAAATGCTGCAAGACCTGGACAATATCCAGGCTTGGGCTGACAAGTGGCAAGTAACATTTGCACCACACAAGTGTCAGGCAATGACCATCTTCAACAAGAATCTAACCATCACCCCTTGATGTTCAATGACATTACCATTACTGAATCCCGCACTATCAACATCCTGGGGATTACCATTGACTAGAAACTGAACTGGAATAGCTATATAAATACTGTGACTACAAGAGCAGGGATAATGCGACGAGTAACCCACCTCCTGACTCCCCAAAGGCTGTCCACCATCTACAAGGCACAAGTCAGGAGTGTGATGGAATAATCCCCATTTGCCTGGATGAGTGCAGCTCCCACAACACTCAAGAAGCTTGACACCATCCAGGACAAAGCAGCCAGCTTAATTGGCACCACATCCACAAACATTCACTCCCTCCACCACTGACACACAGTAAAAACAGTGTGTACCATCTGCAATATGCACTGCAGGAATTCACCAAGGCTCCTTAGACAGCACCTTACAAACCCACAACCACTACCATTTATAAGGACATGGGCAGCAGATAGACGGGAACACCACCCTGGAAGTTCCTCTCCAAGCCACTCACCAGCCTGACTTGGAAATGTATCGCCGTTCCTTCACTATCACTGGGTCAAAATCCTGGAACTCCCTTCCTAACTGCACTGTGGGTGTACCCGCACCACATGGACTGCAGCGATTCAAGAAGGCAGCTCAAAATCAACTTCTCAATGGCAACTAGGGATGGACAATAAATGCTGGCCCAGCCAGCGAAGCCCACATCCCGTGAATTAAAAAAAACAAGGGAAGATTTTGAGCAATTGCATAATGCTGAAGAATGAAGGAACATTTCCTTAGGAAAGAGAACTGTTGACAATGGCATTGACATTGGGCTGAGGAAAGGTAATTGTGCGGTCTGGAGTTGGATTCAGATTGAATGTGCATGAGGTGGGTCTCTTAATGGAGATGAGCTTGGTTGGAGTTGGGGTGGAGCAGGGATATAGGTGAGAAGAAACTACAGCTTCTGGAACAGGTGAAGTTGAAGCCCTCCACTGAGATTGAGGATAAGGCCCATATTGTGGAGAAGAAATTTTATTTTGCTGGTAACTTGTACTGTAACTATGTGATCGATGTGGAAACTGGGTACTTTAAATGAAAAACAATCCATTACCATCACTGATATTCTTCAACTTGATTGACCTAAACAATGTTTGCATTATTTCAGCTTCTGAGTCTTCATGTCAGCATAGCTTTGTGCTTTAATATATCAGTGCTTGATCTGATGTCTTAACATTTTTATAACTTAATCACATCCATTTTTATGCATAAATTTTATCTACATGACCTAATTAAACATATGTATTGTATTTATTATCATCAATGCTTCAGCGGAAAGCTGTATTTTGTAAATATTGAACAGCTTACATCGGTTCCTATTGTATTCAATTCAACTGCTTACTTAATGACTTTTAGGAAGTTTATTAATGACTAAGGTTCCCTTTCCACTGATGTAAATACCTTTGGAAGAAGCCGTTTTACACAACATTGGGACCTGAGGACTATCCTCATGAATTAAACAACTGACCCAGATTTGAATATAAATGAAAAGAGATACTGTATTTTACTAACCAGCAATTCTCCAAAGAACAGATACAGTACTTAAGACCTACATTAGGCTTTATTCATAAGATAAAGGGGGGAGAAGAGCAATAGTTCAGCTGTCTTGTTTCTCACTTCTAGGATCTAAATTCAATTTCAATGCAAATTGATAGGATAAAAGCCTCTTCCTTTGTAACAATGGAAGAGATTCTAAAGAAAATTAGTTTTGTATTCTTAATTAACCCCTTCAGACCATCACAAACCTGCAAGAATCCACCATAAATAAAAACAGAAAATGCTAGAAATGTTTAGCAGGACAGGCAGCACTGTGAAGGGAGAAGCAGAGTTAATGCCCTGATATTAACTGGGAGATATCGGGAGCAGACAATTAGCGGGGTCCGATATGACGGAAACCCGGAAGTTTATTGGGCTGCATTTTACATGCCCCCGCTTGGTGTTTTTCCAGCAGGGCACATAAAATAGGGTGGGTGCCCACCTCACCACCTTCCCACCCGCCCCCGAGATCACCCCATAATACAGGGATGGGCTGGCACCAAAATCAGCAGCCAATCAGATCAGATCCAGAGGACGGGACTTCCTCTCCAGTGAGGGCTAGAAGTCCTACTTGGCCCTTGTTAAGCCCGCCTGCAACGCGGTATGGCTGCAGAGTGGGCTGGTGTGAACTGGGTCTGCTCCACACCGACTTTGCTTTGGGGGGTGGTGGGGGGGAGGGTGGGGGAGGGGGTGAGCCCCCCATCTGTCCCCCCATATTATTCAGTCCATTGTGTCTGTCAGTGGCTTTTAAATGGAGCCACCTTATTATCCTCGTACTTCTGGGCAAAAGAGGGAGGACTTAATAAGAACATAAAAACATAAGAAATAGGAGCACAAGTAGGTTATTCAACCCTTTGAGCCCACTTTGCCATTCAATGAGGTCATGGTTGATGCTTCAACACCATTTTCCTGCACTATTCCCGTATCTCTTGATGTTTTTAAAACATAGAAACCTATCAATCTCCATCTTAAACATACACAACGACTGAACCTCCACAGCCCTCTGGAGCAGAGAATTCCGAAGATTCGCTGTTCTCTGAGTGAAGAAATTTCTCCTCATCTCAGTCCTAAAAGGCCTGTCCCTTATTCTGAGAATGTGTCCCCTGGTTCCAAGCTCCCCACCCAGTGGATGGGCAGGGATGTAGGTCAGCTCAGATGGTCAACTGAAAGCGAACCCCAACAGGCAGCATTGAAAAGGCTCAGGACATTGATATGTGTGTGATACATGAATGATCCATGTGCATGGAAGAGTGCTTGCACAAGGCTCTGAAAGGCCCTGCCACGCACACACTTCTACCTCAGAATCACTCGTGGGCCAGCTGTTCCCTCTGCAGTGACAGAGGACAGGGTTGAGGGGATCACAGGCAAAGGGGAATCAGAGGGAGCGGACAGCCGCTGAGATTCCTGACCCAGAGTGTCCAGCTGCCGCTTCTCCTCCCTTCAGGTGCCTGAGGGCCCCAGCCTGACTCCTTGAAGGGAACGAGCACCTGGAGGGATGTCAAGATGTCCTGTTTCCCTCTCGCTTTGCCACTGCAGGAGCTCACCCATGGTTCCCATGATGGAGTGCAGGTCTGCACACATCTCCATGTTCTGCTGGACTGGGGTCTCCATGGTATGCGCCATTCTCACCATGGAGACCTCCATACACATACATCATCAGAGAGCAGGCGGAGGCACTCCTACAGCCCATGTGCCACTCTATTGAGGGCTTTCAACAGCACTGTGTGATGTTCCCATGCCTTCTGCTGACTCTCCAAGGTGAGTTGAAAGGCCAAATTCAGAGGCTTATCATCTGACTCGGACGTCACAGATGCCTCTTCCCCAGCTGTCCTCCGAGTGCCGGGAAGCCCGGCTGAACCTGCCTCCTCCTGCGGGCATGTGTCCATGTAATAACCGCCAGATTGTGAACCTGAGCCTGCTGTAGATCTAGGCCCCACCGAGGTGTGTGATTCTGTGCTGGTGGAGGGTTTGGGTAAGCACTGTGACGGTTCTTCCAGGTTGCTTATTTCGAGCTCTTCAATGGAGGAGGCATCCTCTTGGCTGGAGGTGAGGACCTAGGATGGAGATGAGGGACTGGCTGGCTGAGGGTGTTGGTCGCTTGGCAGAGCTCCCTGTGAACTAAAGTAGAGATAATTAGTGCATGGCAGCAGAGTCAAAAACAGGAGAGAGTGCACTCACAGTTGCATTGAGAGAGGGATGATGTGGTGCAGGATCCCCATGAGGGTGTTTGCCACCGACCTCACCATCGCCACAGGCATGGTCCACATCCTCACCAGTAATAGGGGCAATTCCACACCTCCCCGCACCACCACGCTCCCCCCCCCCCCCCCCCCACCCCTTGCCGGGACCCATTCCTGCTGATGTGAGCAGGCTTCCCCTGCATGGAACAGATGGAGAGAGTGTGAGCGGGTGCATGGCACTGCATGGAATATTTGTGAGGTGAGCGGAGCCATGGACAGGATGAGGACATGAGCTCAAGAAGATATGAGCCTGATGGAGATGGAGGGTGTGTGTGAGAGTTAGTGGTGTTGACCCTTGAGGTGTGAGATCCATGTGGATGTGTGATAGGTTTGTGTGTATATGAGTGGAAAGTGATGAGATGAATGACTTACCCTAGCAGAACGGGTGAGACTATTCATCCTGTTGTGGCACTGAATGCCCTCTTTCGCAGGGCATTGGCTCTGACCACTGCTGCCACTGCCTCCCATGCTGGATTGGTGCTGCCTCCTGTGGCCAGAGCGGGTATAAAGGACATCAAGGCCTGCCTCCACTGTGTCCAGAAGGCACTCAAGGGACGCGTCACTAAACGTGGGGACTGCAGTCTGTTTGCCTTTTGGAGCCATGTCTTCCTTGCAGCAGTCATGGGCAGTAAGCACCAAGAAGCTGGACTTTAAATATGGCGTCCAGCATGCTGAACCGGTGCAGTGATGGCATGGCAGGCAAAAGGGAGCCCAACCGCCATGGAAATGGTGTGTTTCCCAGGAGTGCATAATTAATACTGTGGGACAATATGGCATGTAAAGCCACCATTGCAGCCAGCGGGTAAAACATCATTTTACCTGCCAACTACTGCACTTAGTGCAGATCTGGGGCAATTCTATCCATGGTCACCATTACTGAGGCTAGCTTTATTTCCAGATTTATTAATTGAATTTAATATTCCACCAGCTGCTGTGGTGGGATTTGAACCCTTGCCCATAGACCATTAACCCAAGCTTCTAGACTCCTAGTCCAGTGACATTATCACTATGCTATCATCTTCCACCTTGCATATACACCAAATTGATCCCATCAATGCATTTCCTCACATGTATCCTCATCTTTAGGCAATTTCTTGCCTTTTCCTGATACTCTCCCTCACCAAATACATGGCATCTATTAGATGAATGCTCATTCATAGATCTGTTCTTTCCTCTGGTGGAGAGATGAGAGCATAAAACAACAAGGAGAAGGAAAGAACCGGAGGTAAGCCTCCAGCCATCTCACAATTAACAATTGCGGAGGAGGAAGTACTGCAGACCACTGAAGTTTCACTGTGCACAACCAACAGAGATGGGGAGATGGGCAGCGGGCGTCATGGGGGGGCTTGAGCGGACAATATACCAAGAAAGCCAAAAATCAGTTTTATGCTGTCTTGAAACCAGTTTGCGATCATCTGCTCCACCCATCAATAATGGGCCACGTTTCCCACTGCTGCACATTGGGAACCTAATTTCAATACTTTAGCATTTCATTATAAGCCCTGCTCGCTGGAATCATCCCCCCACATTGGATCATCCGTGCATGTGTTTCACAACTGTACATAAGCAATGTGTTAAAAACAAAAAAACTGCAGATGCTGGAAATCCAAAACAAAAACAAAAGCAGAATTACCTGGAAAAACTCAGCAGGTCTGGCAGCATCGGCGGAGAAGAAAAGAGTTGACGTTTCGAGTCCTCATGACCCTTCGACAGAACTTGAGTTCGAGTCCAAGAAAGAGTTGAAATATAAGCTGGTTTAAGGTGTGTGTGTGGGGGGCGGAGAGAGAGCGAGAGAGAGAAGTGGAGTGGGGGTGTGGTTGTAGGGACAAACAAGCAGTGATAGAAGCAGATCATCAAAAGATATCAACAACAATAGTACAAAAGAACACATAGGTGTTAAAGTTAAAGTTGGTGATATTATCCAAACGAGTGTGCTAATTAAGAATGGATGGTAGGGCACTCAAGGTATAGCTCTAGTGGGGGTGGGGAGAGCATAAAAGATTTTTTTTTAAATTTTTTTAAAATTTAAAAATTTTTTTTTTAAATAATGGAAATAGGTGGGAAAAGGAAAATCTTTATAATTTATTGGAAAAAAAAGGAAGGGGGGAACAGAAAGGGGGTGGGGATGGGGGAGGGAGCTCACGACCTAAAGTTGTTGAATTCAATATTCAGTCTGGAAGGCTGTAAAGTGCCTAGTCGGAAGATGAGGTGTTGTTCCTTCAGTTTGCGTTGGGCTTCACTGGAACAATGCAGCAAGCCAAGGACAGACATGTGGGCAAGAGAGCAGGGTGGAGTGTTAAACTGGCAAGCTACAGGGAGGTTTGGGTCATTCTTGCGGACAGACCGCAGGTGTTCTGCAAAACGGTCGCCCAGTTTACGTTTGGTCTCTCCAATGTAGAGGAGACCACATTGGGAGCAAGGAATGCAGTAGACTAAGTTGGGGGAAATGCAAGTGAAATGCTGCTTCACTTGAAAGGAGTGTTTGGGTCCTTGGACGGTGAGGAGAGAGGAAGTGAAGGGGCAGGTGTTGCATCTTTTGCGTGGGCATGGGGTGGTGCCATAGGAGGGGGTTGAGGAGTAGGGGGTGATGGAGGAGTGGACCAGGGTGTCCCGGAGGGAGCGATCCCTACGGAATGCCGATAGGGGGGGTGAAGGGAAGATGTGTTTGGTGGTGACATCATGCTGGAGTTGGCAGAAATGGCGGAGGATGATCCTTTGAATGCGGAGGCTGGTGGGGTGATAAGTGAGGACAAGGGGAACCCTATCATGTTTCTGGGAGGGAGGAGAAGGCATGAGGGCGGATGCTCCCAAAGCTTCCAACCTGATAGTGGCCCAACCTCGGACGGCCCGCTTCTATCTCCTATCCAAAATCCACAAACAGAACTGCCCCGGTAGACCGATCGTCTCAGCTTGCTCCTGCCCCACAGAACTCATTTCTCGTTATCTTGACTCCCTTCTCTCTCCCCTTGTCCAGTCCCTTCCCACCTACATCCGTGATTCCTCTGACACCTTACGTCACATCAACAATTTCCAGTTCCCTGGCCCCAACCGCTTCCTCTTCACCATGGACGTCCAATCCCTCTACACCTCCATCCCCCACCAGGATGGTCTGAGGGCCCTTAGCTTCTTCCTCGAACAGAGGCCCGAACAATCCCCATCCACCACTACTCTCCTCCGTCTGGCTGAACTTGTTCTCACGCTGAACAATTTCTCCTTCAACTCCTCTCACTTCCTCCAAATAAAAGGTGTGGCTATGGGTACCCGCATGGGCCCCAGCTATGCCTGTCTCTTTATGGGGTATGTGGAACATTCCTTTGTTCCACTCCTACTCCGGCCCCCTTCCACAACTCTTTCTCCAGTACATCGATGATTACTTCGGTGCCGCTTCATGCTCTCGTCGGGACTTGGAAAAATTTATTAATTTTGCTTCCAATCTCCACCCCTCCATCATTTTCACATGGTCCATCTCTGTCACTTCCCTTCCCTTCCTTGACCTCTCTGTCTCAATCTCTAGTGATAGACTGTCCACCAATATCCATTACAAACCCACCGACTCCCACAGCTATCTCGACTACAGCTCCTCACACCCCGCTTCCTGTAAGGACTCCATCCCATTCTCTCAGTTCCTTCGCCTCCGTCGCATCTGTTCCGATGATGCTACCTTCAAAAACAGTTCCTCTGACATGTCCCCCTTCTTCCTTAACCGAGGTTTTCCACCCACGGTCGTTGACAGGGCCCTCAACCGTGTCCGGCCCATCTCCCGCGCATCCGCCCTCACGCCTTCTCCTCCCTCCCAGAAACATGATAGGGTCCCCCTTGTCCTCATTTATCACCCCATCAGCCTCCGCATTCAATGGATCATCCTCCGCCATTTCCGCCAACTCCAGCATGATGCCACCACCAAACACATCTTCCCTTCACCCCCCCATCGGCATTCCATAGGGATCACTCCCTCCGGGACACCCTGGTCCACTCCTCCATCACCCCCTACTCCTCAACCCCCTCCTATGGCACAACCCCATGCCCACGCAAAAGATGCAACACCTGCCCCTTCACTTCCTCTCTCCTCACCGTCCAAGGACCCAAACACTCCTTTCAAGTGAAGCAGCATTTCACTTGCATTTCCCCCAACTTAGTCTACTGCATTCCTTGCTCCCAATGTGGTCTCCTCTACATTGGAGAGACCAAACGTAAACTGGGCGACCGCTTTGCAGAACACCTGCGGTCTGTCCGCAAGAATGACCCAAACCTCCCTGTCGCTTGCCATTTTAACACTCCACCCTGGTCTCTTGCCCACATGTCTGTCCTTGGCTTGCTGCATTGTTCCAGTGAAGCCCAACGCAAACTGAAGGAACAACACCTCATCTTCCGACTAGGCACTTTGCAGCCTTCCGGACTGAATATTGAATTCAACAACTTTAGGTCGTGAGCTCCCTCCCCCATCCCCACCCCCTTTCTGTTCCCCCCTTCCTTTTTTTTCCAATAAATTATAAAGATTTTCCTTTTCCCACCTATTTCCATTATATTTTTTTAAAAAATGTTTTTTTTTTAATTTTTAAAAAAAATTTTTTTAAATCTTTTATGCTCTCCCCACCCCCACTAGAGCTATACCTTGAGTGCCCTACCATCCATTCTTAATTAGCACATTCGTTTGGATAATATCACCAACTTTAACTTTAACACCTATGTGTTCTTTTGTACTATTGTTGTTGACATCTTTTGATGATCTGCTTCTATCACTGCTTGTTTGTCCCTACAACCACACCCCCACTCCACTTCTCTCTCTCTCTCTCACCGCCCCCCACACACACACCTTAAACCAGCTTATATTTCAACTCTTTCTTGGCCTCGAACTCAAGTTCTGTCGAAGGGTCAATAAGCAATGTGTACCTGGTGAGCTTCACTTCGCTCAGGACTTTGAGGTTTGTTTGCCTACCTTGCTTTGAGTAGCACTCGCAGTCATCATCACCAGGCTTCACAGGCAGCACCTCATCACTTTCAGGGAGGCTCACAGGCAGGTCTCTACCTACCAGACCAGCTGTAAGGCAGGGGTGGCTCTTTAATGGTTGCAGGGCTAGAGCTTGGTTAGGGAAGGGGAGAGGTGGTCTCAGGCAAGGGAAGAGGCTGCAGGGCTGTACTGGGGACATGGGACTCCCAGGGTTTGTATGGGGGCACATTGATCTGTGCAAATTGCCTCAAGAAGGGCTGAGAAGGCAGTCTCCAGAGGAGATGAGGCCAGATGGAGATGTGAGGGTGTGTGTGAGGGAGTGAGTGAGTGGTGATGTCCCTTGAGCTGGCAATGAGTGAGAAGCTAGTGAATATGTGATGTGCTTGTGAATGTGAGAGTTTAGAGTGATGAGATGGTTGCCATGCCCTGGCGGCATAGATGAGATCATTCATCCTCTTTCTGCACTGGATGGCCAACCTCTTCCGTGCAGTGTTGACACTGATCACCACTGCCACTGCCTCCCAAGCCGGAGTGGTGAGATTGCTGGACCTCCTGCAGCCAGAGCGGTGGTAGAGGACATCACAGCGGGCCTCCAAAAGTCTTTCTAGTGGCGGGTCACTGAACTCTTCTTGGCGTTCAGGGACATGTTTTCACTGGAGCAGGGCCGCAAGCATTGAGAACTGTGTGGGCGGCTGCAGTGGAGGAAACAGTGAGGTAACAGCATGGCGGGTGATTCAGGGGCTGCTCGCCAGGAAGATGGCATGTTTCCTGTGGCTGCATAATTAATGAGGTGTGAAGTGGACAATACAGTAAGAAAACCCACTATTGTGGCTGGCGGATAAAACACCATTTTTCACGCCCGTTACAGCACTTAGTGAAAATCTGGGATGAGAGAAAACACCTGGTGACCCAATGAAATACCAGTGCTTCACATGCCATATGTCACTCAGTCATGTTGACTTGATGTCAACAGCAAGTGAAAAGTGATCATCTTCACAATGATCACTCACAAAATTCTTACTTTTTCAGTGCTTATTCAGCTCTTTATCTCTGACAGTGGGTGGGCTTTACCCGAGCTGCAGGAGTTTCTGGAGGTCATGAACGAGTAACTGAATCCTTCCAAGGGTGCACTGTCACAGAACTCATGCAGACCATGCTCCAGCTCCAATACTCACACTTCAGTAGCACCTTGTGGACCGAGAGTTGAGTTTTCACCTAGTGACTCACACTTTACAAGTGAGGAAGAGCATCTGGTGGAGACAGGGAGAGCAGTGGAGAGTACAGGTTGGAGGGCACAGCCGTATACGAGCTGTACTCAGCTGGACACAGATGCTGGACCCCAGAGGCCATCAATGTAGAGGAGACTCCATGATCAGCAGCAAAGAATATGCGATGCATTAACTTGTCTTTCAAACACAATCACCGTGGTTGCACAGAGAATGGAAGAGTCCACCTCACACGTGAGTTGGTTGATGTCACAGACCATTTGAGATGATGTCTTCTTCCATGGATAGAGCGTTAGTGCAATGGAACATCAAATGATCCATCACATTAGTGCATGCTTCCCTAAAACACCACTGATCAGACTCTGGATGTCAACATGTCTGCCAGCTGAGATAGGATGGTAGATACTCCAGTGGTGGCCTTACAGTGCCCGACCGATCTGTACCAAAGTGCTCTCCAGCACAGTGGTTACAGTGAAATGTGCCTGGGCTGTAAGAGGGAAGATGGCAAAAAGGGACATGGAAGGGGAGGCTCTACTCAAAGTGCTTCTACTTCTCATCTGTTGCCCCTTGCCCCTTGGCCAGGATCCCACATGTTTCCTTATTGTCCAGTGGCTGAGTCTGTTCCGGTCCAGGTACAGGCGGAACAGACTTTGGCCCTCACGGGCTCTAAAAGCCAAAGGACATCTCAGCAGTGAGAGCAGAGGTCTGAGCTGCCTGCCTCTATTTCTGCTGAAAGCTCTGGGATTGCACCATGAAGGGAAAGGAAGAATAATTCTTCACAGTGGCACAAAGGTATGCAAAGAGCTGTTTGAGAAAATATCGTGCTAGTAAGTTTTGGTTCTTTCGTTAAAATAACTATTACTCTTGTGACATGGGCCCACTGGTGCATTGTAAGTGAACCTTGCTCTAATAAGATCATCTCTGGCAGCATTACCATCACCATCTTCCTCGTCCTTCACTTCCTCTTCTCACCTTCTTCTGGGTGATTGCAGATGTTTGCCACCCCCTGAAAAGACGACCTGAGCTTTCTGAGGCAGTGCTGTTCAGGTGCTGCTGCTCCTTTTCTAATTTATGGACAGAGCAGTTACAACCTCAAGACACCAAGATTACTTGGGTGGAATTCCTTGTGACTGCACCTGATGATGTTTTTCTAGTGCTGATGTTTGTCAGTATTGGTCCCATTCTCGCCTGAAACTTGTAGGTTCAAATTCCACTCCAGGGTATGGGCACACAATCTAGTCTGACATCCTGGTGATGTATTGGTGGAGTGCTGCACTGTCAGGGGTGCCATCTTTTTGGGCGAGACACTGAGTCAATGCTTCATCTGTCATCATGGGTGGGTATAAAGAATTCTATGGTACAAATTGTGTTGGATGTTTTCCGATATAGCAACTGTGAAATTTTAAAAATTAATTTATGGGATGTGGGCATCGCTGGCTAGACCAGCATTTATTACCCATCCCTAATTGCCCTTGAGAAGGTGGTGGTGAGCTGCTTTCTTGAACCGCTGCAGTCCATGTGGTGTAGGTGCACCCACTGTGCTATTAGGGATGGAGCTCCAGTATTTTGACCCAGTGACAGTAAAGGAAACGCAATATATTTCCAAGTTGAGGTGGTGAGTGGCTTGGAGGGGAAATTGCAGGTTGTGGTGTTCCCATATGTCTGCTGCCCTTGTCCTTCTAGATGGTAGCGGTCATGGGTTTGGAAGGTGCTGTCTAATGAGGTGCTGTCTAGTGAGTTGCTGCAGTGCACCTTGTAGATGGTACACACTGCTGCTACTATGCGTCGGTGGTGGAGGGGGTGAATGTTTGTGGAAACGGTGCCAAAAAAAGTGGGCAGCTTTGTCCTGGATGGTGTGGAGCTTCTTGAATGTTGTTGGAGCTGCACTCATCCAGGCACTCATTCCAACACACACTCCTGACTTGTGCCTTGTAGATGGCTTGTGCCTTTAAAAGTTTATAGACTGTAAAACATGTGGTAAACCTTGAGGATTTGAAAGATGCTTCGATGAAGCACATTTGAGATAATAGGCTCAATAGACACCGCCTCTGGTGTCTGCCTGCTGGACATACCAGCCGCCGGCACCCATAAGCATGTAAACGTAGAAACATAGAAAATAGGAGCAGGAGTAGTGTACTTGGCCCTTCAAACCTGCTCCGCCATTCAATGTGATCATGGCTGATCCTCTACTGTAACTCCATACACCCACTTACTCCCCATATCGATTGATGCATTTAGAGCCCTAGAAACATATCTATTTCCTTCTTAACTATATTCAGTGATTTGGTCTCCACAGCCGTCTTTGGTAGAGAATTCCACAGGTTCATCACCCTCTGAGTGAAGAAGTTTCTCCTCACCTCAGCCTTAAATTGTCTACCCCTTATCCAGAGACTATGACCCCATGTTCTAGACCCCCCCAGCCAGAGGAAACATCATCCTTGTATCCAATCTGTCCATCCCTGTCCGAATTCTAGAGTTTCAATGAGATTCCCCATTGATTCTTCTAAACTCCAGTGAATACAGGCCTAGTCAGCTCAATCTCTCCTCATACGGCAACGCTGCCATCCCAGGAATCAGTCTGGTAAACTTTCACTGACTCCCTCTGTGGCAAGTATATCCTTTCTTATGTAAGGAGACCAAAACTGCACACAATACTCCAGCTGTGGTCTCACCAATGTCCTGTACAGCTGCAGTAAGACATCCTTGCTCCTGTACTCAAGTCCTCTTGCAATGAAGGCCAACATATCATTTGCCTTCTTAACGGCTTGCTGCATCTGTATGCTTGTTTTCAGTGATTGGTGTACAAGGACACCCAGGTCCCTTTGTACATCAACATTTCCCAATCTATTACCATTTAAATAATACTCTGCCATTCCATTTTTCCTACCGAAGTGGATAACTTTACATTTATCCACGTTATACTGTATTTGCCCACTCACTCAACCTCTCCAAATCACCTTGAAGCTTCTTAACACCCTCCTCACCACTCACATTCCCACCAAGTTTCATGTCGTCAGCAAACTTGGAAATATTACATTTGGTTCCCTCATTCAAATTATTGATATATATTGTGAATGGCTTGGGCCCAAGCACTGATCCCTGCAATACTCCACTAGTCACCGTCTGCCATTCTGAAAAAAACCCATTTATTCCTACTCTCTGTTTCCGTCATGTTAACCAATTATCAATTCATGCCAATATATTACCCCCAATCCCACGTGCTTTAATTTTACACACTAACCTCTTTTACGTGGGACTTTATCAAAAGCTCTCTGAAAATCCAAATACATCACATCCACTGGTTTTCCCTTATCTATTCTGCCAGTTACATCCTCAAAAACTCCAGTAGGTTTGTCAAACATGATTTCCCTTTCATAAATCCATGTTGAATTTTGATAATTCCACTGATATTTTCTAAGTCTCCTGTTATCACATCCTTTATAATAGACTAGCATTTTCCCTACTACTGATATTAGGCTAAATGGTCTGCAATTTGTTATTTTCTCCCTCCCTCATTTTTTAAATAGTGGGGTTACATTTGCCACCCTCCAATCTGCCTGGACTGTTCCAGAATCTACAGAATTTTGTAACATGATTGCCAATGTATCCACTATTTCCATGGCCACCTCCTTTAGTACATTGGGATGTAGATTATCAAGCCCTGGGAATTTATCAGCTTCCAGTTCCATTAATTTCTCCATCACTATTGTTTAGTAATACTAATTTCTTTCAATTCCTCCTTTTCACTAGACCATCAGTTCCCTAGAATTTCTGGGAAGTTATTTGTGCTAATTTGGGAAAATTCCACCTGGTCTATCTTAGCCAACTCACACCTCATACCTCACAGTTTCCTTTGTTTAGACTTAGAACCCTAGTTTCAGTTTGGACTACTTTCCATCCTAATGAAGAATTCCATCATTTTACGGTCACTGTTCCCTAAAGGACCCTGCACAACAAATTATTAATTAATGTGCTCTCATTGCACAATACCAAATCTAGGATAGCCTGTGCCTGAGTCAGTTCCTCGACATACTGGTTTAAAAAACCATCTTGTACACACTCCAGGAATTAATCTGCCACAGTATTATTGCTAATTTGATTTGCCCAGTCTATATGTAGATTAAAGTCAACCATGATTACTGTAGTACCTTTGATACATGTATCTCTAATTTCCTGTTTAATGCCGTCCCCTACCTTACCACTACTGTTTGAAGCCCTATAGACAACTCTTACTAATGTTTTCTGCCCCTTGTGGCTTCTTAGCTATACCCGGACTGATTCTACATTGAGATTTTCTGAACAATATCCCTTCTCACTATTGGACTGATTCCATCCTTAACTAACAACGCCACGCCACCTCCCTTTCCTTTTTGCCTGTCCGTCCTAAATATTGAGTACACTTGGATATTCAGTTCCCAGCCTTTGTCACCCTAGCTAAGTCTCCGCAATCACAATCGTATAGTGCCCATTTACATCTATTTGCACTGTTAATTCATCTACCTTATTGCGAATGCTCCATGCATTCAGTTGTAGGGCCTTTAGACTTGTCTTTTTAACATTTTTTACTCATTTTTTGTGCTATGGCTCTATTTGCTGCTAACCCTTGTTTCCTCTGCCTTTCATTTTTGCTTTCTACTTTTCTGTCTTTCATTCCTATCTTTTTTTCCCTCTCTTGTGTCTCCCTGCTCAGGTTCCCATACCCCTGCCACTCTAGTTTAAACCCTCCTCCACAGTACTTAGAGCGTTTGCCCTGTGCGAACATTGTTATGTACATTGATCTATTTGGAGCTGATCTATTCTAGCAGCCTTAGATGCAGCCCTTTAAATCATGAGAAGTGTAAAACACTCTTGCACCAACCCCTCCCAGTGTCTAAAATGGTGCCGATCATGTCACGTGATCCTACATCAGACCCAGTGCGAAATGACTTTAAAACAAAACTTCCGATGCTGAACATGAATATCGACCCCATTAACTGACTGACATTAGAGTGGAATGACTTCAAATGGGGACTTATTGTACCTATCATTGGGCTGAAGGCAGACCTCAAGGGTCTTGCCTTCGCTGGCATTGAGCCATGCCACCAGGCCTCCCCACTCCACCTTGGCAATGGATCCATGCTGCAGCCAGGGGGCAAGTTCTCACTGTCGCATATGGGAAAGGTAAGAATGTAGTTTTAAACCAGTCAGCAGCACATGCCTTCATTTCGCCACTGATTGCAAGATCTTAGCTGAACATCTTTGCTCCGCTACCTCATTCCAGAGGCTCCTTAGTCAGCACCTTCCAAACCCACAGCCACTACCATCTAGAAGGACAAGGGCAGCAGTTGGATGGGAACACCACCACCTGCAAGTTCCCCTCCAAGTCATTCACCATCCTGACTTGGAAATATATTGCCATTTCTTCACTGTCACTGGGTCAAAATCTTGGAACTCCCTTCCTAACAGCACTGTGGGTGCGCCTACACCACATGGACCTCAGTGGTTCAAGAAGCTCACCACCACCTTCTCAAGGGCAACTAGGGATGGGCAATAAATGCTGGCCCAGCCAGCGAAGCCCACATCCTGTGAATGAATAAAAAAAAAGAAACAATATTTCAGTAATTTTCAGTGGAGTCGACATATAGACTGGTACACCTCCATACACCCAACATACTGGCTATCATTACAGTTCTTGTCCTGACCGAGAAATCAGCAACCTTGCCTTGCCTCCAGCATGCATTCATCTTGTAAGGATGGAAATTATACCAAGGAACATTAGAGTCCAAGTACAATCAGGTACTTGTGGATTCCGCCAATCTCCTATCAGTTGCAGTAAAAAACCAGTGGAATTTCAAGGCCAAACTAGCTGTACCTTGTTTCATCTAATCTTGAACCCATGTCCCTGTGGTCATGCTGAGGAGGTGCCCAGCAACAGCAGAGAAGGCCAAGAGTTGGCATAAATGATGAAAATGCCTCTTAGGTTAATGACACATCTCAGCAACCTGTCCCCTTACTCAAAATCATTAGAGCTGAGTCACCAATCAAATTCAGGCAATATCATCATCACCAGCCACTCTCTACAGAGCTACCTTTGTACCCAGGAAAAGGTTGAAATGAATCAACTCCATCCCTAAACAAGAACCTTAACACCCAGTATAGCCATATGGGTGAAGAATTAGAAGGAATAGAAAGAGTATGTACTTTGACTAAATGGAAGCATCTAGGCAAAACACACTAAAAACAACAGCACCATATATTGTGAGAATTGATTAAAGTTATACTGACTATTAGTAGAATCCATCCCCTCCAGATTTTTCCATCCAAGGTCAATTTAGGCTGCTGGGGAGGGAAGGCATAGTTTGGCATGAGGAATGGATAGACTATTATACATTGGCATAAAAAGATTCCTCCAAACTCTCTTCTCAACCTTCTCAAGAAACTGCAAATAGAGAAGTGTGGCCACATAAATACCAACATTTGGATGCTGTAACAACTATAGTCAGTGGGAAAAGTTGAAGTACATCAACAAGACCAAAGAGGAAGTTTCTAAGAGATACAGCAATGTACCTTTAACAAAACAGAGTCAACTGAAGAAGACGAGCCACCTAAGATCGTATTATCAGCCCCATAGTCAAATATTATCAAGATAGGTCCTGATATTTGATTTATATTGTTGGTAACAGGTTGTAAACCAAGGATTATATTACATTTAACACACAACAGTGCACCAGACCTGATTAGCAGCTGGGACATGGATTAAAGCAATTTGGTTGTAGTCAACAGTATATTGCTTGATTTAATATTATAAAAGGCAAAAATAATTAAAAGAAGCTACAAGACTTTTGAAGATCAAACTATGGAACATGATGGAGAGCTCCTGGGATCGTGAGTGGGTAGCAGAACTAGTAAGTAAAACAATAAAAGACAATCAATACTTTTTTACAGTAATTTTGTTGCCATGTTTGAGAAACACTGTACTCAACTGAAAATCAATTCAGCAGAAATACATATGATCCCACAATTTCTGATGAAGGATGAAATTTAAAATGCTTTAACACTAATGTGCAAGAATGTGTTGCTTTAGAAATAGCCAATGGGGAATAATGCCATCCATACATTCTACTGAAATTCAGAAAAGCTAACTCCAGCTCTGCATGTATGTTCTTCCTGTTGAGTACAGATGATTCACAATATTAGCTTCCCACTGACCACCTAGTGTCTTTTGATGAATAGTAAATGAATAGAAGTGCAATCCTGAAATATTTTCTTCAAAGAGTAGGGGTTCGCAGCAATCAAACAACCCAGCATGCTTGCAATGATGAACAAAATGACAATATGTTGACTCTACCTAATTACATTGTGATCGCTAACTTACTCCAAAATTTTCTGGGAGTGTGATTTGAATACCTCATAATGAACATAATGGTGGATCAGGGACCTCAGAAGTGACACAGCCAATGGCTTACCCCATCTGCATCAATGAACAAATTAAGCAGATCAACATTGGCACTTGCCTGACTTAAAGGGTTCTGAACTTCAAGGGCAGAATTTTACCATCATTGGGCAGGCCCGGGAGACGGGCCTGGGAACAGGCGTGAAGCCGGCCACCACCCAGCATCGGGCCCCGACATGGATTTCATGCTGGCTGGCCTGTGTGAATTGCGCGCTGCAGCGTTCAGCACTGCCGGGGTGGGCGTGGGAGAAGTGTGAGCAGGTGCATGCAGTAAAAGCTCCCTGAGGCACAGAGCTGCCTCAGGGAGCTGAAGATTTTTTTATCAATAATGAAAACGTCCCCTCATTTGACTCTGTCACATGAGCAGGGGCATGTAAAATATGAGTGCAAAAAGTTATTTTTTAATCACTGGATGAAACGCACACGTGGATAAGGTTTCACCAAAATTGCCCACCCGCCAATGGTTGAATGGGCAGCGAAAATAATCAAGTCAATTAGTTCCTTAATGGCCTTAATAGGCCACTTAAATATTGGCAGGTGCACTCCCAACTTCCACACGCGCCTGCTGACCGAAATATCGCGCGAATGCGCAATGACGTTGGGACGTTTGCCCGCGTCATGTCACACCAGTTTGGGTCGGGCACGCGCCCACCCAACGAGCACAATATTCTGCCCCAAGTCTTTTTGCAATTTAAGCAACCCAAAAAGTCTCAGATGTTAAAGAAGTGGAGCAGAATGTGTCCTATCTTTACCCATTTCTTGGGCACAAAATTGTTGGATCAGTGATTGATTGCATAGGTTTTCGAACCTGTGATATTCTAACTGTCCTCAATCATTTTCCATGACAATACTGAACATCTAATACATCCAGTCCTGTGACATAAATTATGAAAAATAGGTCTGATAACATATTTCTTATAATTTAAATGTCTTGACAATCTGTCTGTCCCCGTATGGATGATTGCAGGGCTCATTATGGGCAGAATTTCCGCTCGGCGTGTGAGCATGCCCGACACGCCCAAGCGTGAAATAGCGCATGATGACGTCGGGCAAGCGTCCCGAAGTCATCGCTCGATATTTCAGTTGGCGGGCAAGCACGAGAGTCGGCAATGCGCCCACCGACAATTAAGAGGCCTATTTAGGCCATTAAAGTATTAATTAAGTGCTATTTTATGCTGCCCGTTACGGTTGGCAGGCAGGCGAATCGGCCAGGCAACCTTTGCATTTTTGAGGAAATCTCATCTACGGGCGGGATGAGGTTTCTGACATTAAGTTGAAGAAAATAAAAATGTTTTGACATAGTTTTTATTATGTTTGTGTTCATGTGAGTGAGTCCTGCATGGGGATGTTTTTTTTTTCCGATTTTCAAAATCTTTATTTTGGATTTTAATATTCTTCAGCTCCTTGAGGCAGCTCCCTGCCTTCAGGGAGCTTTCAGTGCGCACTCCCTGGCGTATGCGCAGACATGCTCAGAAGCTCAGTGCTGAGCTTCTCTGCAAGCCTTTCATGCTAACTGGCCGTTAATTGGCCAGCCAGCGAGGAATCGCAGTCAGGGGCCGATCGTGGCTGGTGGGCTGTTTCCTGGCCGCTCCTGGGCTCGCCCACAGCGACCGCCCAACGACTCGGAAATCCTGCCCTCTGTGTAATTTCCTGTGAGAATCTACTGGGGTGGAACAATGGGTGGGCCACTGCAGAGCATGATCCCAAATCAATTGCCCATCCAACCCATCCCAGCTCCAGCAAATATTTGTCAGGTGGGTGGCTGGAAAACCAGGCTACAGTTTATTTTATATTTATTTACGTAAAATATGCCTGTACCACTCAAAGGACAAAAAAATAATGAATTTGGATAGATATTTCTAATTTGTATTGCCATTCAGCGCTTTGCATGTTGGGGTTACATAATAGGAGAAGTATCACATATTAATACCAATTCTTTCGATGGGTTGTAATGTACCAATAAACATGAAGAATACAACAGTTCCTTTACTTTCACAAAGACTTCATCCTGTTGTGAATTCTTTTTTAACAAGTGTCATCATGCCAACACAGTTGATAAGTTAGGCAAGAAGCGGCTGTAGTAGTTGATCACATTTGAGTTTGGTTACATTGGATGGTAAGAGTGCATCTTTTATTGCCCAAACTTTCCCTTCTACCAGATGCAAACCCCTGACATCCACCCCAAGACCCAGGTAAGTAACCTCTGGTGCTTGAAATATGCATTTTTCCTTCTTTAACCACACGCTTGCTTCCATGAACCTTCTTAGCACCTCCTTCAAGTTGGCCAAGTGTTCATTCTTCATTGACCCTGTGATCAGAACCTCATCTAGGTATTCTACCACTAGGGGAGTCCTTGCAAAAGACTCTCCATTGTTCTCTGGAAGATAGCGCATGCAGACAAGACTCTAAAGGGTAGATGAGTGTACTGGTAAAGACGCTTGTATGTGTTAATAGTCACGTATTCTCTCAACGTGCTATCCAGTTCTAATTGTTGGTAGGCGTGGCTCATATCCAATTTTGTACAGGACTTACCTCCACCCAACCTTGCATATAAGTCGTCTGTCCTTGGAATGGGGCACTTGTCTAGTTTTGTTGCCTTATTTACGGTCAATTTATGATCCCCATAAATGCATACGGTTTGGTCAGGCTTCACCACTGGAACTATGGGTGTGGCCCATTCCGAGAATTGGACAGGTTGAATGAAGCCCAGCTTTTATAACCAGCACAGTTCTGTATCCACCTTCTCCTTCAGCGCATAAGTCACAGGTCTGGCCTTAAAGAAACATGGTGTCGCCTGAAGATCCACATGTATCTTGGCCTGCACACCTTTTAACTTCCTTAATTCATCCCAAAATACCGTGTCGTATTTCCTTAGCAGTTCAGGAACTCATCCTACTTTCGGGTGAAATATCTCAGACTGGTCAAGCCTGATTTTCTGTAACCAGTCTTGGCCTAAAGACTGAGTCCTTCTCCTTTCACTATTATCACAGACAGCTGGACTGTCTGTTGCCTGTAAGACACAAACACTGTGGCAATGCTCTTAGCTGAATAGATTCTCCAATGTATGTCTTTAATTTAGCGGCTGTCTGCTCCAGGTTCATTGGTTGTCTACTTTCATTAGGGTATTTGAAAATGTGATCTCCCACCATTGTAGCTGAGGCACCCATATCCATTTCCATTATTAGGGGCTTTACATTAACTTGGATTGTGACAGTGATAGGTTCAGTTTTTACAGTGGTTACGTTATACAGGGAATAAATGTCGGTGTTGGCAGCTTCAGGTTCTGCTGTATTTTTTTAATTCAATCATGTTGGTTTGCTACTTTATGGACTGTTTCGACTTTGCCTGGCATTGCCTTATTATGCAACCTTTCTTATGGCAGTAATGGCATTCTGCCTCTTTGAATTTACAGGTGTCCAGTCCATGGTCACCTTCACATCCATAACAAATTAATCTTGGAGTGGCTGCTGAAGTGTTTCTGCTAGGCCTTTTCATGTTTCTAACAGAGGACCTTACCTCTCACTTTGATGCTGTGTCTCCGATTTTCACCCCACGCTCGGCGGTGGGTTCCCGCCCCCACACGAAGAATGGCACCATGCTGTACGTGTTACAAAGCCTATGAGTCCCTCACAGCACTTTCCATGGTGAGGGAGATTTCTGGGCCGTGCTTAAAGTTGATGGCGACGTCAGTGAGTAAACGACACTGTATGGCATCATCCTTAACTCCACAAACTAATCTGGCCCGCAGCATATCATTTAATGTGTCCCCGAAGTCGCAGTGTTCTGTCAACTGCTTAAGGTTTGCTACATTGGTTCAGATGGACTCTCCCGGGGCCCTAACTCCGGAATTAAATTTAAAATGCTGCATTATTATGAGTGGCTTCAGCTGGAAGTGTGTTTTCACGAGGTCCACTAATTCATTATACAACTTAGAATTGGGTGCGCTCGAGTCTGTCAAGTTGCGAATGAGATTGTGTGTCTTACCGCTACGTACACTCAAAAGGATGGCTTTCTGCTTTTCCTCTGTAATAATCTCGTTCGCTCTAAAATAAAACCTGAGGCGCTCTACATACTGACTGCAGTCTTCCATAGTCGCATCATAAGAATCAATTCTGCAGAAGTCTGGCATGTCTTTTCTTTTTCTTAAGTTTCAATGTACTCACAGCAAGCAGCATCAGAGCTATTTTACCCTCATCGCCAAATGTAATGGCTTAACGGAGCAGACAGGTTTCAACAAGAAACAGATAAACTTTATTACAGAGTTTTTCAGGTGCTACATGCCTCGATCAGGACTTTCGTCAGGAAGCCCCCCCCATATTGGTCACACTTAGGGCTCATTGGTTGGAGCCTCCCCAAATATTTCATGACCCCTGATAGACAGCAGGAGAGGCTATATCTTCAGTTACTACGGTACCTTATGCAATAGCTCCCTTGATGGCTTGCCCGAGATTGGGAACTCTCAGTCTTCAGTGTCAAAGCTGAAAATTCATTCTCAGCAGTACTGTGGTGCTCCGAGGAATGTTTTCCCAAAGAATTGTAATTCACAAAAGTGCAACATTCATGATATATATGTTCTTAAAACACAGTGCCACAAAGGCACAGAGGCTGGCATTTTAGATAATGGACCCAATTTTAACTCTGTGCGAGTGGAGGGATTTTGAATGAGTCAAAATCTCACGCAATATTTTAATAGGATGTATCTTTAAACAATTCTGTCAATTCACAAGCATTTACAACTGACTTCTGTGGTGATCCAAGTTCAAACAGCAAATTTTCATCTAATACTGAACAAGGTCAATTTTTTACCCAGCCCATCAGTTTGGAAATAGTTGGGATAGGGTGCAGCAGTAGTTTTATATCCTGTCCCATTTGACTCTCCCTTGAAATCAGTAGAAATTAGTATTGGATTGGATGCAAAACCGGCCCAGTCCCATGGGATTCCCATCCAGGGAGTTTGGTTAAAAACTTCTCCAATATTTCATCTGGCTACATCTCAGATCAGAAAGCCTCTTTCTAATTCTGATGGCAATTGTTTCCTTGGCCAACACCTTTCTCAGCCACCTGGAGCAGCCACTCACACCCTCCACTCCCAGTCTTACACACCCTTCATTTACAGGCACGCGCACCCTCCAATCCTAGTCACTCATACCCTCCACTCCCAATCACACACACCCTCCAATCCCAGTCACGTACACCCTCCACTCCCAGTCACGCACATCCTCCACTCCCCGTAACTCACACCTTCCACTCCCAACTGCTCACACCCTCCAGGGGAGGCGATGGCGTAGTGGTATTGTCACTGGGCTAGTAACCCAGAGATCCAGGATAACACTCTGGGGACCAGGGTTCGAATCCTGCCACAGCAGATGGTGGAATTTGAATTCAATAAAAATATGGAATTAAGAGTCTAACAATGACCAAAGAACCCCCATTGTCGATTGTTGTAAAGGCCCATCTAATGCCCTTTAGAGAAGGAAATCTGTCGCCCTTACTTGGTCTGGCCTACATGTGGCTCCGGACCCACAGCAATGTGGTTGGCTCTTAAATGGCCTAAGCCACTCAGTTGTAACAAACCACTACAAAGTTACTAAAAAGGAAAAAAAACCAGATGGACTACCCGGCATCGACCTAGGTACTGGAAATGTAAATGGCAATCTCAGCCCTGTCGACACTGCAAAGTCCTCCTTACTAACATCTGGGGGCTAGTGCCAAAAGTGGGAGAGCTGTCTCACAGACTCATCAAGCAACAGCCTTAATATAGTCATCCTCATGAAATCATACCTTACAGATAGTGTCTCAGACACAACCATCACCATCCCTGGGTATGTCCTGTCCCATCGACAGGACAGGCCCAGCAGAGGTGGCATCATAGTGGTATACAGTCAGGAAGTATTTGGCTGGGAGTTCTCAAAATAGACTCTGGACCTCATGAAGTCTCAAACATGGGCAAGGAAACCTCCTGCTGATTACCATGTACCTCCCTCCTTCAGCTGATGAATCAGTGCTCCTGCACGTTGTAAGCCACTTGGAGGAAGCACTGAGGGTGGCAAGGGTGCAGAATATAGGATGGCATGCCTAAAAATGAGGTGTCAACATGGTGAAGCTATAACACAGGACTACTTATGTACCAAACAGCATAAGCAGCTAGACAGTGCTAAGCAATTCAACAACCAATGGATCAGCTCTAAGCTCTGCAGTCCTGCCACATCTAGTCTTGAATGGTTGTGGACAATTAAACAACTCACTGGAGGAGGAGGATCCACAAATATCCCCATCCTTAATGACGGAGGAGCCCACACATCAGTGCAAAAGATAATCAAGGCAGCATTTGACCAAGTGTGGCATCAAGGAGCCCTAGCAAAACAGGAATCGGGGGAAAATCCTCCACTTGTTGAAGTCATACCTAGCACAAAGGAAGATGGTTGAGGTTGTTGGAGGTCAGTCCTCTCAGCTCCAGGACATCAATGCAGGAGTTCCTCAGGTTAGTGTCCTCAGCCCAACCATCTTCAGCTGCTTCACCAATGACCTCACTTCCATCATAAGGTCAGAAATGGGGATGTTCGCTGATGACTGCACGATGATCAGCACCATTCGCGACTCCTCAGGTACTAAAGCAGTCAATGTCCAAATGCAGCAAGACCTGGACAATATCCAGGCTTGGGCTGACAAGTGGCAAGTAACATTTGTGCCACACAAGTGTCAGGCAATGGCCACCTCTAACAAGAGAGAATCTAACCATCGCCCCTTGATGTTCAATGGCATTACCATCACTGAATCCCCCACTATCAACATTAATGGGGGTTACCATTGACCAGAAACTGAACCAGACTAGCCATATAAATGCTGTGACTACAAGAGCAGATCAAAGGCTAGGACTAATGCAACAAGTAACCCACTTCCTGACTCCCCAAAGCCTGTCATTTACAAAGCACAAGTCAGGAGTGTGATGGGATATTCCCCACCTGCCTGGATGACTGCAGATCCCACGACACTGAAGAAGCTTGACATCATCCAGGACAAAGCAGCCTGCTTGACTGGCACCACATCCACAAACATTCATTCCCCCCACCACTGACGCACAGTAGCAACAGTGTGCACCATCTTCAAGTTGCACTGCAGGAATTAACCAAGGCTCCTTCGAAAGCACCTTCCAAACACACGACTATTACCATCTGGAAGGACAAGGACAGCAGATAGATGGGAACAGCACCTCCTGCAAGTTCCGCTCTAAGTCACTCACCATCCTGACTTGGAAATATATTACTGTTCCTTCACCATTGCTGGGTCAAAATCCTGGAACTCCCTCCCTAACAGCACTGTGGCTATACCAACACCACATGGACTGCAGCGATTCAAGAAGGCAGCTCACCACCACCTTGTCAAGCGCAACTAGGGATGGGCAATAAATGCTGGCCCAGCCAGCGAAGCCCACATCCCATGAATCAATAAAAAATAACTCCCAGCCATGCACACCCTCCACTCCCAGCTACACACAACATCCACTTATAGATTAATTGCCCATCCCTAAATGCCCTTGTTCAGAGGGCATGTAAGAGTCAACCTCATTGCTGTGCGTCTGGAGTCACATGTAGGCCAGACCAGGTAAGGACAACAGATTTCCTTCGCTTAAGGACATTAGTGAACCAGATGGGTTTTTATAACAATCAACATGGTCATCATTATACTTTTAATTCCAGATTTTTATTGAATTCAAATTCACCATCTGCCATGGTGCGATTCAAACCCGGGTACCCAGGAGCATTACCCTGGGTCTCTGGATTATTAGTCCAGCAATAATCCCACTACCCCATTACCTCCCTTAAAACTTAATGATTTTAAATTTAAAAATGCTTGTCCTGCCCTCTACCTGAATTAAGTCATGTGCAACACAAGAAAGTTTCTCCTGAGTTGCTGGAGACAGTGTTTGAGATACAAGCCATTAATACTGGCAGGATTGGGAACCCTGCCCAGGTACTTCAAGGCCCTGACATCCTTTCTAAATTGAGGTACCCAGAACTGGACACAAATCAGTACTCTACCTGGGCTTAACCAGTGATTTAGAAATAATTACCATAATCTCTATGTATGTGTACTCTATGCCTTTAGTAATAAACCAAGAGACTTGATATGCTTTATTGATAGCTTTATTTATTTGTCCTGCTACCTTCAAAGATTTGTGGATGTGATACACTCACCCTCTCCCTCTCCCCCTCACCGCTATCTCAATCCCACCCCAGGTTCCATTCCTACAGCCCCTTGAAAATGTCACCATTTAGTTTATATTGCCACTCCTCATTCTTCCTTCCAAGGTATATCATTTCCTATTTCTCTGCATTAAATTTTATCTGCCAGGTGTCTGCCCTGCATCTCTCCAGTCGATGTCCTGCATCAGGGTGTGTGTACCTAGAACAGTCCAGCACATGGAAGGACAGGAAGGAAATCGGGCTGAGGAGGAGGCAGAAGTGATTTTATTGAGAGAAGTTTTTTTGAAGGACCTGAATCAGAAATGTCTGCAACATCTTGAAGGGAAACAAAAAGCATCGCCCTACAGTGACAGCCCAATGCAGATAAATTACTCTCTGCTTTGATTTGGCTACATTATTTTTTTTTTGTGTTGGCATCCTGCAAAGTTAAGATTGATCTTCTGGAAACTGCTGCAACAGCAGCAAGTTAAACAGGAACAGAAACCACTTAACCATCTCACTGGTATGACTGTGTATTCACTGTACTGGTGTGTTGATTGTAACTAATGCTGACACTTCTAAGAAGTCAGTAATTCTTTACTTTATCATAGGAACCTAGCAACACACATTACCCAGGTTAGATGGTGAACATTTACGAGACACATTAAACCTCTCCTTAAAGAGTCAAATCGACACCAGCTCTTTACCAGACCCATGGACACAATCTAACTTCTTGGACTATTCAAAAAGGGGATAAAAGTCAACCAGAAAACTACAGACTGGTATCTCTCACCAGCATCATTTGCAAATTGCTCGAACATATTGTTCATTCTCATGTCATGAAGCACTTTGAAGCTCATAATATCCTGGTAGATACTCAGCATGTTTCTCGGTCGAAAAAATATATCGAAACACAGCTTTTGCAGACTGTTGATGACCTAGCTTCTAGTCTTGAAAGGGATGTAACTACTCACATGGGAATGCTAAATTTCTCAAAAACCTTTGACAAAGTTCATCATGAAAAGCTCCTGCCCAAACTTCACTACAATGGAATCAGGGGGACATTATTAAATTGATCCAACACTTCCTTATCAACAGAAGGCAAGGAATGGTGTGTGATGGAGAAGCATCGTTTCCTAGAAATGTACTCTCCAGAGTGCCCCAAAGAACTGTATTGGGACCTTTATTCTTCTTGACATACATAAATGACCTTCCCAACAAGTTAGGGTGTGACTATTTGCAGATGACTGCGTGGTTTATGCATCAAGAAAACTGAAGATCACATCAATTCACTGCAAGTTGAGCTCCTGAAATTGCAAAAATGGCAGGACCAATGGAAGATGACATTGAATGCCAAGAAGTGCTATGTCATGTGCATAACCAATTAAAAGAATCCACAATTGGATAGCTTTAGGTTCTGTAATCAAATTCTCCAACAGTCAGATACACAAGCATACCAGGGGGTTCACCTTAAAAACAATCTTCAATGGGAATTCCACATTCAGCAGATAACATCCCAAACAAACCAGATTCTTGGATTTCTGAGGAGGAGTCTTAAGTATTGTAACAAAAATATCAGAGTTATAACTTACCAGACTTTTGTCCTTCTGGTCTTAGAGTATGCAAGTTGTATAAGGGATCCTTATGTGGCGAGAAGTATAAATAAGATTGAAAGAAATGCTGCACAATTCTGCACAAATCAGTATGGGATGTACACCAGAGTCACATCCTTGATCAAAGATTTGGAATGGGATTCACTACAGCAAAGGAGGGAGAAAAACAGACTGACCATGTTCTATATATTTTATATATGGAATGGACAGGTGGGAATTGACAGAAACAAATACCAGGTGCCCTCCGACAATGACAAAACATGAGGTAGTCATCCACATGAGCTACAAAGATCATTTGTTTCCAAGACAGTGTATCAGCAATCTCCCTTCCACAAGAACAACACCACAATGGAACAAGGTGACAAAGGAAATAGGCACAGCCTCACCACTTGAAATCTTCAAGATCCATCTTTAGATTGTTTCCATTTAAAAATTTTTATTATCAGGACTACCATCTCAGCAGGTCATGCCTGGTTTAGCTAGCGCTACCCATATAAATGTTGGCAGGATATGTATATTAGTGTGTGATGCCAACATAAGTAAAGCAGAAGCAGAACTCCAGTTCGTGAGCATTAGCAACATTCTGCACTAATCCGATTTTCACTAGAGAATTTCAGCAGTGACTCCTCATGATCTAATAACTCTGATGGAACTAAAATAGTATTATTGTACTTGGAATGCCAACTGAAGTAAGGATAGCCATGAGTATCAAAATTGGCTTTGCAAAATCTATGAATTCAGGCTGAACATACCTTGTACCTGCAATTATTTGTCATTAGGTATGAAGGGAGAAGTGACATTGCCCTGCACATAGAAACATGCAAAACGAAAAGGTGTAGTGAAAGATCAAAATCAAACACTTTGTTCTGAATTTTCGTAAAGATGGAGAGGGTTCTCCAGGCTTAGCCAAAATGGCAACCAGAGCCCTGCTTCCAGAAGTCCTGCCCCAAACCCAGAACCTACCATTTTCACTGGGGTGGTGAATGGGGGCTGGTTGTAGTTTGCACATCCGTTGTTCATGGAGGCAGCTGCACATGTCAAAGTGCCTTCAAACAGATCCAACTTTTGTAACTGCCTAAAACACAACTTGAAGACTTTAGACTTTAGGAGAATGTCCAAAGCTGCCAGAGTTCTTCAGAGAGGTAGGGTGTCCTTTTGGATTGGTCCAAGGACACATTTGTGAGAGGTAAGATGCCCTTTAGGAGAGCTCAAGTGAACTTTGGAATTGTTAAAAGTAGATATAAATGTTCAGAAATGGTGGCCAAAGTCATTGGAAGATGATTGGAACTGTCAAGCTTTCAAGAGAAGTAGCAAGCTGTCAAGGCATTTAAATCTCCTGGCACAACCTACCATTATCACAGTCGGATCCCCGTCAGTTCACAGTTTGATTGACAGCTTCATGTGATTATGCGGGGCTATGAATATAAACGCTTGTTTTTTGCAGTATGAGTGGTCAGCATATCAAGGGTTAATGTGAGACTGGAGAACAGTACCACCCATAGTGTGATGTAGAGAGACAAGTGACTGTAGACAGGAGACAGAGTTGAATGGAGACAATGAAGGAGAACTTAGCATAAAGTTAGCTCCTAGTTTGGGCTATACTTTGTACATATATGAATAGCTATGTGTTACCAGTAAACATTACTGTTCAACCTTACCAGCCTCTGAACCTCTTAGTGAAACCTACTAAACAAACCCTTACAACAATTTTATAAGGGATTAAGCAATTAAGTGAAATGTTTGTTTCTATAAAGGATTGGGTAGGTGAAGGGATGTAAACATAGTGAATGTTTTTTTTATGAATGAGAGTCTCCGTTTTAATAAAATTAAAATCCGCAATTGGCATTTAGAACTTTATTTCATTTAATCTCAGCATGTGTCCTGAGATCTGCCCATGGTGCATACTGGGTGAGTGCCATGGAGTGTGTAAAGGCAAAGGGTGGTGGGTGGGGGCATGGATTGGTATGGGTTGGTACTAAGTTGTCATAGGGGCTGCAAGGACCATAGGGTGTGGGTAGAGGGGCATAGCTTGGTATGGAGGGTATGAAGAGCCATGGGTGCTGGTAGAGGGGCATAGGTTGGCATGGAAGATATGAGGGGGATTGGGGGAGTGGGTGGGCAGCATGAGATGGCATGATTTGACATGGATGGGGCATGGGGATTATGTGTAGAGGGTGAGGGGTGTGAGGGGTAAGGGCTGGAGGACTGTTTTTTGTTTTATTGGTTTTTTTTCACAGCTGGGACAAAGTCCTGGATCACTAAGGCAGGCCTGTCAAACAGCCTGCATCTGCATCCAGCAGCCCTTGTGACTGCCTCTTCACTGTTTCAGAGGGTGGCAGGCATGACCCCTGTTAACAACACCACCCCAATGCCCCTCCCCCATACCCCCACGACTCAGGCCACATTGGGCACTTTCTCCCAAGCTGGGTGTGCAGGGCTGGGAATTTTGTGCTCTCGAGTTGGGAGCAAAAATTCTGAGCTTTGTATTACATCTTTTTTTTACAACAAAGGACAATCAGGAAAATCTTGTGGTAGCAGCAGAAATAAGATTATGTGCCATGGTGTGATTCATCACTTAAGTTACTTAAGTAAAGGATTTGGAATGTCATTGCTTCTGAAGTTTCTACCAGATTCAGAGTTGCAAAAAAAGAGAAAGCCTTGTGATCACACAAGCGGCATCAGTGAAAATGTTTTGGCTCCAAAATCGCAGTGACTTTTAATTAATGATCATCAAAAAGCACATTTTCTCCCAATTCGTACAAATATATGAACATACAAACTTGGAGCAGGAATAGGCCCTTCAAGCCTGCTCCATCATTCAATAAGATCATGGCTGATCTAATTGTAACCTCCCACCTACTCCCAATTACCTTTCACCGCCTTGTTAATTAAGAATCCATCTAACCCTGCCTTGAAAAATATTCAAAGTCTCTGCTTCCACTGCCTTTTGCGGAAGAGGGTTCTAAAGACTCAAGACCCTCTGAGAGAAAAAAGTTCTCTTCAACTCTGTTTTAAATAGGCGACCCCTTATTTTTAAACAGTAACCCGTAGTTCTAGATTCTCCCACAAGAGGAAACATCCTTTCCATATCCACTCTGACAAGACCCCTTAGGATCTTATAGGTTTAAATCATGGTGCCTCTTACTCTGCTAAACTCCAGGAGATACAAGCCTAGCCTGTCCAACCTTTCCTCATAAGATGACCTGCCCATTCCATTTTTTGACTTTGTAGAAATTGAGTATGTAGGACTTCTGATCCTTCTGCATGCAGTTGCGTAACTATTATAAAGCTGAGACATATTAAAGGCATATTTTATTTCGGATGGAAAAGAAGAATACACAAAGATTGTATGGGAAATATTCAATGACAACAATCAGGAGTCTTTTCCTCTTTGTTAAATTTACTTCCTGTATAACCGGATGGTAATATTTCATGAAGCAAACAAAAAGCTAAAACAATGCATATGTAGAGCTACACTGTGTTATGAAGATTTTTGTTTTAAATTGCAGAGAAAGAAAGAGGACTAGTTATTTGGTCAATCAGTTGAGACTATTTTATGCAACGTTTTCTCGAGAAATGAGGAAAATATTTAATGAGGAATTAGATAACACTGAAGATCCATTCCATACCTTGAGAAATAGTATGATTACGAGACATCTGTTTCAAACAAATATCAATCCACTCACTGAATGATGAAGTGAATTGCCTGATATTGAGAAGTTGGCCATAGATCTTTGCTTCAAGATTGATTTTGGCAAGTTATGTGATGACTGCTGCATTTTATGGCAAATTAGAGGAGATAAAATTTCTAAGGACAGAAACAATTGATCAATGGTGTAAGTTTTTAAGAGTATCACAAAATGAAAACAACTAAATGTTTAAATTTGTACCTTTCACATTTTCATACCCAGCCTCAAACACATACAGAAAAAGGGTTTTCAGCTGAACGGCCCTTCTTTTGAGCAAGAAAGGAACCAGTTAAATGAAGGTCTTGGGAAAGGTGAAGCTGAGCTACAGGATGGTTGTGCTGAAAGTTCAGAAAGTCAAAAAGTCTCCTGACCTGCTGAAAGCAGCTGCAAGCCGACCTAAATATAGACTTAAGAGGGGGAAAAGAAACCTACAAGCAAAAGCATCGAACTACAGAGGATCCAATCTTTCATAAGTGGGTGCAACAAGACATGCAAGTTGCAGCAATTGTGTCATGTGACCAAACATCCTGATATCCCTTCATCCAAATTTGTCAATGTTGTACCAGGGATAAGGGAATTCAGTTTTGTAGAGAACTAGAGAAGATCAGGTAAATTGAAGAGGATATTTAAGAGACATGTTCAAAATTATCCGAGGTTTTGTGATAAGGTAGATAGGGAGAAACAGATTATACTGACAGAAGGTCGGTAACCAGAGGACACAGCAGATTTAAGATAATTGGCAAAACAAAGCCTGGGATAGAAGAGAAGAATTGTATTTTACTCAGCTGCCTGAAAAGGTGGTGATAGCAGGTTCATTAGTCATTTTCATAAGGAATATATACTTAAAAAGGAACAGTTTGGAGGTTTAATGGGGAAAGAGCAGAGGAGTGGAACCAGTTGGTAGCTCTTTCAAAGAGCCAGCATGGGCCTACTTCTTTGCTGATTGATTGTATATGGTTCCCTAGATATGATTTTCAGCCTCTGCATGCTCCAGTTCCACTGGGCAGGCTAAATTGTAATTGGTGTTATCATCTTTGGCTCCCAATAACACCAAACTGCACTACAGCATCTAAATAATGGTGAGTGATAACAAAGAACATCTCAGATAGGGCTAAACTAAATCAATAAGCTAAAAGCTGCTTGATGCGGATGGAGGTAGATTAAGCTGAAAGGTGTGCTACTGTTCATGAAGTTCAAAAATTGGTTATTATTTTTCTGAATGTCCATTTCTCCTCTATCGCAATTTCTCCTTACCTACATCTGGAAATTCATCTTACAAGAACAAATCAATAGACAGAATTTATTCTAGGTAGAGCGAGCTTGAGGTGAAATAGGCCTGGAAAATTGATGAAACTTTGAAAGATATGAATGCACCATTTGAATTCAGATCACAACTCAGCAGTAGGTAGGGGCTTTCGTTATTTTATTTGGCAAAAATGGAGGAGTTTAATGCTCTTGAAATGTGTTTTCTGCACCAATATAGATCGAATGCTAAATTATCATTAGTTCGCATTGTACCAACCAGAAACGTTTCAGATTTGCACTGATTTAGCTGATCTCAGCTGAGGCGTAAGTGGAGGTCTGGAAAGGCACTATATAAATGGAAGTTTTTCTTGTTCATTTAACCTAATAAAAATTAATCAATCCCCATCTTGAAAGAGGAGGCACAATGAGGAAAAGTTGAAGAAATAAAAGACACAAAACGCTGAGAGTGTGAGAAGAGCAAAAAGATGACAAATGCAAAATATTCTATACCCCTGCATTAATCTCATTTGCTTGCATGAGTATAAAAAAATCCATCCTTACAAGACAGACTGGACTATCTACTCAATGCTGCAAACACTTTGTTTTTAACAGAACCATGCAATCACAGTGCAGAAGAGGCTCTTTGGCCCATCAAGTCTGCACTGACGCATGAGAAACGCCTGACCTACCTACCTAATCCCAGCACTTGGCCCTTAGCCTTGAATGTTATGACATGCCAAGTGCTCATCCAGGTACTTTTTAAAGGATGAGAGGCAACCCACCTCCACCACCCTCACAGGCAGTGCATTCCAGACCGTCACCACCCTCTGGGTAAAAAGGTTTTTCCTTACATCCCCCCTAAACCTCCTGCTCTTCACCTTGAACTTATGTCCCCTTGTGACTGACCCTTCAACTAAGGGGAACAGCTGTTCTCTATCCACCCTGTCCATGCCCCTCATAATCTTGTATACCTCAATCAGGTCATCCCTCAATTTTCTCTGCTCCAACGAAAACAACCCAAGTCTTTCCAACCTCTCTTCATAACTTAAATGTTTCATCCCAGGCAACATCCTGGTGAATCTCCTCTGCACCCCCTCCAGTGCAATCACATCCTTCCTATACTGTGGTGACCAGAACTGCACACAGTACTCCAGCTGTGGCCTCACTAAGGTTCTACTCAACTACAACATGACCTTCCTACTTTTGTAATCTATGCCTCGATTGATAAAGGCAAGTGTCCCATATGCCTTTTTCACCATCCCACTAACGTGCCCCTCTGCCTTCAGAGATCTATGGACACACGCCAAAGTCCCTTTGTTCCTCAAAACTTCCCCGTGCCATGCCATTCATTGAATACTTTCCTTGTCAAATTACTCCTTCCAAAATGTATCACCTCATACTTTTCAGGGTTAAATTCCTTCTGCCACTTATCTGCCCATTTGTCTATATCTTCCTTTAGCCCAAGACACTCATCCTCACTGTTAACCACCTGGACAATCTTTGTGTCATCCACAAACCTACCAATCCAACCCCAACATAGTCATCTGTGTCGTTTATATAAATGACAAATAATAGGGGACCCAGCACAGATCCCTGTGGTGCGCCACTGGACACTGGCTTCCAGTCACTAAAGCATCCTTCTGTCATCACACTCTGCCTCCTAAAAGTAAGCCAATTTTGAATCCACATTATCAAA
Source organism: Carcharodon carcharias (assembly GCF_017639515.1). Classification (NCBI taxonomy): domain Eukaryota; kingdom Metazoa; phylum Chordata; class Chondrichthyes; order Lamniformes; family Lamnidae; genus Carcharodon; species Carcharodon carcharias. The sequence continues at coordinate 218,945,320 of NC_054467.1, read as the reverse complement.
TTACCCTGTATCCCATGTGCATTTGCCTTCTTTATAAGTCTCCCATGTGGAACCTTGTCAAAGGCTTTGCTGAAATCCATATAAACTACATCAACTACACTACCCTCATCTACACACTTGGTCACCTCCTCAAAAAATTCAATCAAATTTGTTAGGCATGACCTCCCTCTGACAAAGCTATGCAGACTATCCCTGATCAAATCTTGCCTCTCCAAGTGGAGATAGATACTCTCCTTCAGGACTTTCTCCATTAGTTTCCATACCACTGACGTGAGACTCACTGGCCTGTAGTTCCCTGGCTTATCTGTACAACCCTCCTTAAATAGCGGAACCACATTAGCTGTTCTCCAGTCCTCTGGCACCTCCCTTGTGGCCAGAGAGGAATTAAAAATTTGGGTCAGAGCCCCTGCAATCTCCTCCCTTGCCTCCCTCAGCAGTCTGGGACACAAATCATCTGGACCTGGAATTTGTCCACTTTTAAGCCTGCCAACACCTCCAATACCTTGTCACTCCCTACATCAATTTGCTTAAGAACCTCGCAGTCTCCCTCCCCGAGTTCAATACCTTCATCCTCATTCTCTTGGGTGAAGACGGACATGAAGTATTCATTCAACACTCTACTGATGTCCTCTGGCTCCACCCATAGATTGCCCCCTTGGTCCCTTATGGTCCCTACTCTTTCCCTGGTTATCTTCTTCTCATTGATATACTTATAGAATATCTTGGGATTTTCCCTACTTTTACCAGCCAGAGCTTTCTCATATCCCCTCTTTGCTCTCCTAATTGCTTTCCTAAGCTGCACCCTGCATTGTCTGTACTCCACTAATGTCTCCACTGATTTGCTTCCCTTGTACCTGCTAAAAGCCTCTCTTTTCCTTCTCGTCATAACTGAAGTATCTCTGGTCATCCATGGTTCTCTGGGATTGTTACTCCTTCCTATCACCCTAGAGGGAACATGTTGAGCCTGTACCCTCCCCATTTCCTTTTTGAACACCCTCCACTGTTCCTCTCTAGATTTCCCCACAAGTAACTGTTCCCTGTCTACCTTGGCCAGGTCCTGCCTAATTTTACTAAAATCCACTCTCCCCAGTACAAAACATTTTTTTGCAAACTTGTCTATTTCTTTGTCCACAACAAACTTAAACTGTACCATGTTGTGGTTGCTATCCCTAAAATGCTCCCCCACCACCACCTCAGCCACCTGTCCGGCTTCATTCCCCAGAATTATGTCCAGCACTGCGCTGTCCCTTGTTGGACCCTCTACATATTGACCTAAAAAGTTCTCCTGTACACATTTCAAGAAATCCACTCCATCCAAGCCCCTAACGCTATGTCTATCCCAATTAATGTTGGGAAAGTTGAAATCACCTAATATAATTACCCTATTTTTGTTGTTTTAACACACCTCCACAAATTGTGCACATATTTGCTCCTCAATTTCCCGCTGACTATCTGGGAGTCTATAATAAATACCTATTAATGTGGTTGCCCCCTTTTTTATTCTTGAGCTCTATCCACAAAGCTTCATTCAAGATATCTCTTCTTACTGCAATAACTGACTCCTTAACTAATAATGCAACGCCTGCTCCTCTTTTACCCACTCCCCTGTCTTACCTGAAGATTCTATATCCCGGAATGTTGAGTTGCCAACCCTGCCCTTCCCTCAACCATGTCTCAGTGATTGCTACAATATCACAATTCCACGTGTCAATCCTCACCCTTAACTCATCCGTTTTAACTGTAATACTCCTGGCATTAAAGTAGAGGCCATCCAGCCTTGCCTTACTCCCTTGAAACTTATTGGAGCTGTACTCCCTCTGACTTGATTGTTTTACTGTATTATGATATGTCCCTATTCTGCTAACATTCTGCGTCCCCTCCCCCTGCCGAATTAGTTTAAACTTCTCTCAACAGCATTAGCAAACCCGCCCGCAACGATGTTAGTCCCGCTCTGGTCCAGTTGTAGGCCATCCTACTTGTACAGGTCCCTCCTTTCCCAGAAACGGTCCCAGTGATCCAGGAATCTAAAGCCCTCCATCCTGCACCAACTCTTAAGGCACATATTCATCTGCACTATTCTCCTATTTCTGAGCTTGCTAGCACATAGCACTGGGAGTAATCCAGAAATTACAACCCGAGAGGTCTTGTTTTTAGTCTACTTCCTAACTCCTGAATTCTTGATGCAAGACCTCATCCCTCTTTCTGCCTATGTCATTGGTACCAACATGTACCATGACCTCTGCCTTATCACCCTCCCCCTTCAGGATGCCCTCGGTGACATCAGTGACTGGCACCAGGGATGCAACAAACCATCCTGGAGTCACGTTGTTGATCACAGTTCCCCTATTACTATTGCTCTCCCTCCCTGTAAATTACAAAAAGACCTTAAACTATAAGCAATTAAAGTAGTAAATACCTTACCCGCTACTTACCAGTGATTCCTTTCCCTCGTAGCCTCTACTGCTGCAGTACGCTTTGAAGATTTAAGAAGTTGGATAGCAAGGAAAAAATGCAAAGAACACCTCATCCACTATGCACCAAATTCCCGCTCTGCACCAAATTCTGAATACCCACTCTGGCTGTGCCCCACTCAGGATGTTCTCACTCTCCTGTTCGTGTGCAAACACACCTAAAACGGATGAGGAGTCCTATCGTTCAGGAGGTGGCCATAAAACTGCTAAATATGACATCAGAACAATGTTCTTTGAAGCTTTTGGGATGCTTGTGCCAATCATCAGCACAGTCACAAAAATCTCCATGGGCTAGGATTTTATGGCCCTTCACACCCGGCAGGATATTACAGTCCCTCCGAACTACATGGAGACTTAGATGGCTCGCTGCATCTGACAGTGAGGGGAGGGGTGGGGGAGGCGTGGGGAGACACGCCATGCCAGGGCCGTAAAATCCTGGCCCATAATCTTACACTGACACAAACCATGGTTCACTTCAAACTGGGTGCACAAGGTTGCGTGACTGATTCTGTGGTCCACATTTACATCAAGTGAAGCCTTGCACCATACAATAGAATTTTGAAAAATCAGATCTCTTGAAGGAAGCTACAGATCTTTCACGTGCTTTGTCAATGTCATTCAAGTCTTTTCACTGTTATTGTGTAGATTTGCATTCAAAACCATTAACAGCAATTCTCATTGGAACTCTTTTTATTTGCCAGAAGAATCGAGATTCAATTTCTCTTTGAAGACTGTTGAAATGTTTACTTGAACTATTACCTGAATACACTCTTTAAAACAAAACACTGAAGGCCTAACTCAGAGCCATTGCATCATTTGGAGAATCAAACATATATAAGCCCTGATTCTTTAAGGCTGCAGTAGCAGCAAGGTGCCTCTATGGAGATTCATCCGTGATTCATAGGATAACACAGTTCATCTCCAAGGCAAAGGAAGGCTGGTCAGTGGGAGCCTCATTGTAAGTCTACAATTATTCTAATAAAATTCCACACCAAAATTCACTTTTTCTGGCAATTTCTACTACCAGTGTTCACCTAGCCCACATCATTTTTTTTTTGTTTATTCATCCATAGGGTGTAGGCATTGCTGAAAAGTAGAATACTTATTGACCATTCTTAATTGCCATTGAACAGTTGGTGGTGAGCCGTCTTCTTGAACAGCTGCAGCCCATGTGCTGTAGGTACACCCACAAAGCTGCCAAGGAGGGAGCTCCAGGACTTTTCCCAGTGACAAGGAAGGAGCGGTGAGTTAGTTCCAAGACAGAATGTTGCATGGCTTGGGGAGGGAACTTGGATCTGATAGAATTCCCAAATACCTGTTGGTCTTATTCCTCTAGGTTGTAGAAGCCCTGGTTTGGGAACTGCTGTTTAAGGTGCTATGTTGAGTTGCTGCAGTTGCTTATTGATATTACACACATCAGCCACATGGGGCACCAGATGAGATGACAATTAAGCAGGTTGCTTTGACCTGGATGGTGTGGAGCTTCTAGAGGGTTGCTGGAGCTGCACTCAACCAGGCAAATGAAGAGCATTCCATTAAACCCCTAATTTGTGCCTCACAGGTGCTAAAAAGGTGTGGAGTCAGGAGTTGAGTTAATTGCGGCAGAATACCCACCTTTTGACCTACAGTTCTGGCCACAATATTTATGTGACTGGTCCAGTGAATTTTCTCATCATTGGTAACCACCTCAGGATGTTAATGGTGGGTTAAGGAATGATGATAACGCCATTGAATGTCAAAGGGAGTTGATTAGGCCCGTGTATTGGGAGGTTATCATTGGCTGGCACTTGTGTGGTGTGAATTTTATTTGCCACTTATCATCCTGACCCTAGATTCCATTTAGATCTTGTATGTTAGCAATGACTGCTTCAGTTTCTGAAGAACTGCAAATGGAACTGAACACTTTATCACATAATCAGCAGCGAACATCCCTACTTCTAACCTTAGGATGGAGGGAAGAAGCTGAAATGGTTGGGAATAGGACATTACACTGAGGATCTCCTAAAGCAATGTCCTGGGAAAGAGATCAATTGCCTCCTACAAGCACAACCATCTTCACTTGCTTTAGGTATGAGTCCAACCAGTGGGAGAATTTTCCTCCTGATTCCCATTGACTTCAATTTTACTTGGGTTCCTTGATGCTACACTCAGTGAAATGCTGCCTTGATTGGAGTCCTTTGAGGAAGTAGCAAGCAATGTGGATAAAGGAGAACCTGTGGATGGGCTACACATAGATTTCCAGAAGGCATTTGACCAAGTGCCTCATCAAAGGTTACAAAGCAAAATAAGAGCTCATAGCAAAAGGGTAACATAGTAGCATGGATAAAAGATTGGTTAACTAACAGGAAGCAGAGAGTAGGCACAAATGGATCATTTTAGCAATGGCAAGATCTGATGAGTGGAGTGCCACAGGGATCAATGCTGGGGCTTCAACTATTTACAATTTATATCAATGACTTGGATGAAGAGTCAGAAGTATGACTGCTAAATTTGTTGAATACACAAAGATAGGTAGGAGAGTTAGTTGTGAAGAGAACATAAGGACTCTGCAAATGGGCATAGATAGGTTAAGTGAGTGAGCAAAAATTTGGCAGATGGAGTAAAACGTGAAAAAATGTGAACTTGTCCACTTTGGCAAGAAGAATAGAAAAGCAGTGTGTTATTTAAATGGAGAGAGATTGTGGAACTCTGAGATACAGAAGGGTCTGGTTGTCCTGGTACATGAATCAGGAAAAGTTAGTATGCAGGTACAGCAGGTGATTAGGAAGGCAAATGGAATATTTTTATTTATTGCAAGGGAATGGAACATAAAAATAGGGATGTTTTGCTACAATTATACAGGGCATTGGTGAGACCACATCTAGAGTACTGTGTATTTAAGAAAGAATATAAATGTGTTTGAAACAGTTTAGAAGATTGAGAGGTGATCCTACTGAAACATATAAGATCCTGAGCAGACTTAATAGGGTGGATGCTGAAGGGATGTTTCCCCTCGTGGGAGAGACTGGAACTAGGGGACATAATATTGGTACGCACTGGTCTGCCAAACTTGAGCTCTGCCAGTAATGGAATAATTGCACTTAAAGGTGTTGCTCTCAGATGTAACATTGCAATGTGTAGATTTTGCTTGGTCTGCCTACATTTGAAAATTAGAGATTTCACCATGCAAATCATTTGTTCAACTAGGCCATTAGAACTTGGATAATGAGAAAAAGTAGTGTGATTGACATTCCACTTCTCATACATATCCTGAAATGGCTTACCAATAACTTACGGACCATTATCCTTAATGATCTTTCTAGGCACACCAAATAAACTGAAAAAAGCACTTACAGTGTGCACGATAATTGTGCTTGACATATGATGCAATTGTAAAATAATGGGATACTTGGTAAAATAGTCATCGGTGATGGTGAAGTCACTGCCATAGACATGAAAGAGATCAGATTTTGGACTAAGGATGTGAAGGAACTTCATGTGGAATCAATGGTGCTTTCTGCTGATTTGGCATATGCTGTTGACATGCCTCACACATCTGGATGATGACTTCAATGTCATTGTCCATACCCATAGACTACCTTTCTTTTAAGTCTTCTCATCCAATTTATGTCCATGTGTGAATGATGAATTTGTTGAAGAACATCAGGGCCAGCATTTTTCCCTCATTGGGCAGGCTTGGGAAGCTGACCACTGCCTGCGATTGGCTCAGCTCTACGATTTCACATGAGCGAGCCAATTAAGGCCCATCTTGTGTGGATCACGAGTAGCAGCGCTGAGCGCTACCTGTACAGGTGGGGGGAGGAGGGAGAGCGGACCTGGTACACAGTCCGCGCCGGCACGCAAAAGAGCACTTCAATCTCCCTGAAGCATGGAGCTGATTCGGGGAGATCGAAGCGTTTTTTTTTAAATAATAACAGTAAAAAAATGTTTTCAATGTCCCCTTATGTGACTCTGTCATATGAGCTGGGGCATGTTTTTAATTCAAAAATAAAGTTTTTAGTTAATGTTTATTTGCTTAAGGAAACCTCATCCTGCTCATGGATGAGGTTTCCTGAAAATTGTAAAGGCCACTTGGCCTTTTCGCCTGCCCGCCAACCGTTGGTTTGGATTGGCAGCATAAATTTCAAGTTAATTAGCTTATTAATGGTCTTAATAGACCTTTCAATCATCGGCGAGTGCGCAATGATGTCGTGACGCATGCCCAATGTCACCGCGCGTCATATCATGCTCAGGCGTGTTGGGCGCACACCTGCAACCCGAACGTAAAATTCTGGCCCAAAGGTCACAAAGATTCCGGTATGATGACATGCCTGCCTTTAAAAATGACTCCCTGGGAGATGCCTAGCTTGTGGCGATAAGGCCAAAATTATCCCATGTGTTCATGGACATATTGAATTTAATCAGGTCATCCTTCGATGATGGCTTTCCACAGTTTCTGTAGTGTACAATCTTTCATCATTTCTTCTTGTAGCTAGGTATGAAAACGCATGAAGCCAAACGTTAAAGTTAATGTTTCTTGCTCAATGCATTTCAGACACAGATTTGGAAGCAAATGCAATCAGCTTGCCTTTTAAAACTATGAATGCTCCCAGTTTTCTGTGAGGCACCTATCTCCAGGGTAGTTGTCTCCCTAGGATCGTAAAATTGCAATGTTGATGCTTTTGATAATGATTGTTTGAGTGCTTTGAAGAGGTATTTGTGGTCTTCGTGCCACAGGAAAGGCACATCCTTTCTCAGCAATTCACTTAGAGATGAAGATTTTTGAGTCAAATTGGGAATGCATGGAGGCAAGAAATTAAAGAGATTGAGACATCTTTGGAGATCGTCCTTATTTTGAGGAGTTGGCATGGTCCTAACATCCTCTATTTTACTTGGATCAGGAAATATGCAAGCACTGGAATAAATAGAACTGAAGAAATCAAACTGCTGCACATTGATGTCATAATTCAGTCTGTTGAGCACCAATGCTTCATTTCGTGCCACTTGCATCAGTAAGTGCAGATTATGTTCTTGTTTCTTCTTCCGACAACGGCTTTATCATCTGCGATACAGCTAACATTCAGGTGCAGCAGGCAGTTAGGAAGGCCAATGGAATGTTAGCCTTTATCACAAGGGGATTTGTTTGACTACAGGAGTGGTGAAATGTTGCTTCAATTGTATAGAAGCTTGGTTAGACTGCACCTGGAGTACTGTGTGCACTTTTGGTCCCCTTACCTCAGAAAAATATCAGTGCCATAGAGGGAGTACAACAAAGGTTCACCAGCTTGTTCCGGAGATGGCAGGACTGTCTTATGAAGAGATATTGGGGAAACTGGGCCTGTATTCTCTAGAGCTTCAAAGAATGAGATGTGATCTCATTGAAACCTACAAAAAAAATTAAAAGGATAGACAGGTTAGATGCAGGTAACATGTTTCCCCTGGTTGGAGAAACGAGAACCAGGGGACACAACTTCAAAATAAGGTGGAAGCCACTTAGGACCAAGGTGAGGAGAAATTTCTTTCCTCAGAGGGTTGTGAACCTTTGGAATTCTCTATCCCAGAGGACTATGGAAGCTCAATCATTGAGTATGTTTAAGGTAGAGATTGATAGATTTCTGATCAATGATAACATAAAGGATTATGCGAATAGTGTGTGTAAAAAGCATTGAAGTTTCAATCAACAATGATCATATTGAATTGAGGAGCAGGCTTGATGGATTGAATGGCCATCTCCTGCTCCTGTGTTCCTATCTTCCTAGATGCATCCTGGTACAGTACATGTAATGTGGTCCATGTGAGCTTGAAAGACATCCTGGCTGACAGCCCATAAGGAAGTCATTGAAAACAGTATCATCCGAATGTGGTACGAAATGTAGTCATCTCTTGGGATGTCTCCGGGAAATGTACTGACTAGTAACCATGCTTGGCATCAAGCTTTGAGAAGAATTCTGCACCTGCAAATCTCAGATTTAACTCTTCTAACGTAGGTATTTTGTAAGGACAACATTTCAAAGCTGCATGTAAACATCATGGATTAAGGCAAGCTTTCAATGATCCATCCTTCTTTATGACACATTTGATTGAGTTGCACCAATCTGTGCGCTCATGTCCTCTTCTAATGTTTCAGCCTTTCTCCATTTTGTCTAGTTTGACCTTCAATTTGTATAATATGTGGATGCTGCACTCACTTGATGGATTAATTGATGGACTTGCATTTTCCTGCAAGTATAACATTGCAGCTCCCTTGAAATTGCCAATTTTGTCGAAAGATTCAATATTAGGTTGTGAACTGTGGTGATAGAAGTAGTTCCTGAGGTTGCTGGGCTTTGTGATGCCTGACTGATTCAATGGATTGAGGTTCCATGGATTGATGAGGTCAGGACATGCCGATAGACCTGCACTCAGTTTAGTTGTCACGACATAGGGCATCTGTGACATCCAGGAGGATTGATTGTACAGGACTACGGATCCCACAAATGGAATTAATGAAACATATGCGAAAGGGTGGTTTTGCCATGGCCTTCCACGTCTGTGAATACATGTTTTAGAATTCGCAGAGGTAGTATCTTGGCACTTGCCCCTGTGTAAATCCTGGCAATAATGAATAGTTACTAACTTTCTTAGGACAAGTAATATCTTGGCAAACACTTTGGATGGCATCTACCTTTTCCATGAGATTGAAGGTGAAAACCATGTGTTACCGCTCTTTATCTCATTGTACACATCATCTTCATTTTCTAGTTTGTCGAGCCCCTCATGTATACGTTTCTGACAGGATAGCGGATGGACATTCTTATTGCTTGAAGGTACCTGTTGTGTACGGTCTGTTTGGATCAGTGCACGGCTCTTAGAAGCTGCATCAGCCTTTGTTCTAGTGCACTGCCACTGCCAATGGCCCTTTCTACCACATGTCTTGCCGAATTACTGAAAAGCTGGGCATTTCCTTGGTGCATGAAGAAGGCCACAAGTTCCACATGTCTTGCTAGGTTTGTGTGTTCTAGTGAGCACATCAACAATTGGGGTTGTTCTTAGGACCTGTAAGCTTTGTCAACCTCTGACCATCTCAAACAAGGGAGAATCCAGCCGCTGCTCCTTGACGTTCAATGGCAATACAATCACTGAATCCTCCACTATCAACATCCTGGGGGTTACCATTGACCAGAAACCAAACTGGACTCGCCATATAAATACTATTGCTACAAGAGCAGGTGAGAGGCTAGGAATCCTACGACAAGTAATTCATCTCCTGACTCCCCAAAGCCTGTCCACCTTCTTACAAGGCACAGGTCAAGGAGTATAATGGAATACTCTCCACTTGTCTGGATGAGTGCAGTTCCCACAACACTCAAGAAGCTTGACACTGTCCAGAACAAAGCAGCCTGCTTGATTGGCACGACATCCACAAACATTCACGCCCTCCACCACCGACACACAATAACAGCAGTGTGTACCATCTACAAGATGCACTGCAGACTTCACCAAGGCTCCTTAGACAGCACCTTCCAAACCCACCACCACTACCACCTAGAAGGACAAGGGCAGCAGATGGGAACACCACCTCCTGGAAGTTCACCGTCAACTCACTCACCATCTTGACTTGGAAATATATCACCGTTCCTTCACTATCACTGGGTCAAAATCCTGGAACTCCCTTCCTAATAGCATTGTGGGTGTACCTGCACCACATGGACTGCAGCAGTTCAAGAAGGCAGCTCACCACTTCCTTCTCAAGGGCAACTAGGGATGGGCAATAAATGCTGGCCCAGCCAGTGAAACCCACATCTTGTGAATGAATAAAAAAAGGGTCGCTTGATACTTACGTCCATCCTTGAGTAGCTCTTCGATGATATATGTTTTGGGCTTGCCCAGCTGATCTTTCTAGAATTCTTCCACAGGAGTGGATGTGATCAGCAATTCTGCCTGCTAGCTCTGCATTTGAAAAATCACAGTACATATCTCTGCAGCTGCTGATGAAGTAGTCTATGGATTCTGTGGGCTGTTGATGAAATGACATGAACTCTAGTCGATGAATACAAAAGTTTACCTGATCTGAACTGGTCTTCCAATATAGTCTATATCTTTTGGGGATCCTTTAGCTCATCTTCTGTTAATCCTGATGTGTTCAGCATGTGCAGACCTCCATTCCCAATTTGCTAGCGAATTTTTATGGCTTTCTTGTCTGGTTCAGACACACCTGAATCAAGAAACCCGCTTTCCAGAATTTTTCCCTCGTTGGGCGGGCTCGGTGGGGGCGGCCGGGAAGCCGACCGTTGCCCCCGATTGGCTCTGCATCTCGATTTCACATGGACGTGCCAATTAAGGCCCGCCCTGCATGGACTGTGAGCGGCAGAGCTGAGAGTTACCTGTGTGGGCTGAGGGAGGAGGGTGAGGAGGGAAAGCAGGCCTGGCACACAGCTCGCGCATGCACGCGAAAGAGCGCTTGAATTGCCCTGAGGCAGCTTGTCGTGGTTGAAGCGCTTTTTTAAAAAATTAATAAAGACAATACAAAATTTAATGAAACATGTCCCCTTATGTGACTGTGTCACATGAGCTGGGACATGTTTTTAAATTCAAAATAAAAGTTTTTATTTAATTTGTATCAGCTTTAGAAAACGTCATCCAGCTCGTGGATTTTAAGTTAATTAAATTTTAAGTTAATTAGCTTGTTAATGGCCTTAACAGGCCTTTCAATTACCGGCGGGCATGCAGCCAACTCCGGCGTGCGCCCGTTGAACAAAATGTCGTGTGAGTGCACGATGACGTGGGGACACATGCCCAACGTGATCGTGCGTCATGTTACACTCGTGCATGTTGGGCACGCGCCCGCACACTCAACGTAAAATTCTGGCCCATAGTTCTGTATGCTGTTTAAACATTTTGATTTCGGAAAGTAAGTCAGCTACATTCCAGTTCAAGCTGGGGAATTTTGTGGACATTGTGACAATACCCCTTTGACATTCCTTCTTCTGTAGTGCCTGGGATGAGTATCACTGTAGCCGCTTTTGCATGCTTTTCCAAAGCTCCACCCACAAAGGTGAGTTTTGGTGGGAACACACCACGGTTTAATGGCATCTTCGTTTTTTATTCAATTTATTGTTTAGCAACTCTCAAAGCCATCCATTATAGCCACAACCCTCTCTAGCCCAATTTTTATGACTTGTTTTTGTTTGTTTGACTCTCTCTTGCTTATTATCGATCCGCCCCACACCCTGTTCACTCATCTTTCCCAACTCACCTAATCCCGTGCTGGTCCTCACAATGCGCTGTCCCACTCACTGAACCGACAGGCTATGTGCTGCAATCTCATGACAAGGGATCTGTCTGCTTACCAGCTCTTTACTTGAGCACTAGCTCGGTGCTGTGCCTCCAAAGTTTATCTTTGCAGTCAGCACGCTGCATTTTCAACACTCTCCAACGCTGCAAATTCATTGCATCCTGACCAAAATGGAGAGGGTCTTCTCATGCCGTGCAGCATGATCTATGGCTGTTCACCATGCTGCAGCTGTACGCAATCTTGTTGCCAGCTGTCTGACCACCACTGATCACCATATTGCATTCTGGGAATGATATAAGTCCCTGACCTTATTTGTTATATAAGACACGAGGCACCAATCAATCATAAGGGATTGTAGTTTCAGTTATTAAGGCTAGGCACATGAGAACAGTTTTCCATAGTTGCATATCTTGGAGACATTAGCAGCTGTGTATGAGCTCTGCTCAAAGCAAAAGTGCAACTAAGACTGGGTTACATGACACATTTCCCTTCTAGTGATGTCATGCTAATATCCCTTAAAGGCATATTGCAACAGTCGAAGAGCACTTACAAGTGTAAATGTCTGCCTCCTAGCCAGAAGAAGCCATAATGAAAAGGTATTGGCTTATAACAAAATATAATGTCTGGACTGTGGCTTCTGGCAGATGATAGATACAAAAAGCTAACTAATGTTACATGGTATTGAATGCAGGGAATTAGAACCAAAGGTAATTTTCAGGTGTAATGTTGATAGAGGCTAGCTGATAATTGGAGCTGGGCAAACAGATGTAATTCAGTGCCCATTTTAAAGTTATACATCCTGTCCTTTTTTTTATCTTGTTCTATTATAAAGCCCCATGTCCACATTTACAATAGAGAACGCTTATGTAATCTTGCACCACTTTAATGACACCATCTGTCAGTGGCGCTAGTGGACATCCGCCACCAGTGGAAGGATGTGGTTGTAGCTTAACTATCATCAATTTTCATTACAAATGGGAACACAAGAATTGATAGTGTTGGAAAATGTCAGGAAATATGTGTAGGTACAAGAAAGTACATCTATGGCAATGTCTCAGCTGTGAACATAAGAACATAAGAAATAAGAGCGAGACGAGGCCCTTGAGCCTGCCCCACCATTCAATAAGATCATGGCTGATCTGATCATGGCCCCAACTCCACAATCCACCCCAGCCCCGATAGACATTGACTCCCTTGTTAGTCAAGAACCTCTCTACCTCTGCCTTAAAAATATTCAATGACCCTGTCTCCACCACTCTCTGGGAAAGAGAGTTCCACAGACTCACAACCCTCTGAGAAAATAAAATTCTCCTCATCTCCCTCTTAAGTGGGAGATTCTTATTTTTAAATTGCATCCCCTAGTTCTAGTCTCTCCCACAAGGAGGCACATTTTTTCAGCGTCCACCCTGTCAAGTGCCCTCATGATCTCATATGTTTCAATAAGGCCACCTCTGATTCTTCTAAACTCCAATGGATACAGGTCCAGCCTGTCCAACCTTTCCTCATGAGATAACCCCCCACCATTCCAGGAATCACCTGAGTGAACCTTCTCTGAAATGCTTCTAACGTGTTTATATCCTTTCTTAAATAAGGAGACCAAAACTGTACCACAGTACCCAAGATGTGGTCTAACCAATACCATTACAACTTTAGCAAAACACCTCTGCTTTAATATTCCATTCACCTCCTAATAAACAACAACATTCTATTTGCCTTCCTGACCACTTATTCAGAAACTGTATCTCCTTATTCTAGATTCCTCCACAAGATGAATCATGCGCTCAGCATCCACCCTGTCAAGTCCCCTCAGAATCTTATATATTTCAACAAGTTTATTCTCATTCTTCTAAACTCCAATGAGTATAGGCCCAACCTAGGAACATAAGACCAGGAGTAGGCCATTCAGCCCGTAGAGACTTCTCAGCCTTTCAATTAGATCATGGCTGATCATCTGCCTCAACAACACTTTCCTGAGCTATCCCCATATCCCTTGATGTCATTAGTACCCAGAAATCTATCCATTTCTGTCTTGAACATGCCCAATGATTGAACTTACACAACCATCTGGGGTAGAGAATTCCAAAGATTCACCACGCTCTGAGTGAACGAATTTCTCCTCATCTCAGTCTTTAATGGCCTACCCTTTATCCTGAGATTATTTCCCCTGGTTTTAAATTCACTAACCAGGTGAAACATCTTAGCTTCATCAACCCTGTTGCATCTTGTAAGAAATTTGTAAGTTTCAATGAGGTCGCCCCTCATGCTTTGAAACTCTAGGGAATACACATCCAGTCTCCCCATTCATGCTTGTACATGAACAGCAGAGTGAACACTTCCTGAGTGGGACACAGCCAGAGTGGGTATTTGGAATTTGGTGCAAAGCGGGAATTCGGTGCATAGTGGATGAGGTGCTCTTTCCATTTTTTCCTTGCTATCCAACTTCTTAAACCTTCAGAGCATGCTGCAGCAGCAGAGACTACGAGAGAAAGGAATCACTGGTAAGTAGTGGGCAAGGTATTTACTACTTTAATCGCTTATAGTTTAAGGGTATTTTGTGGTTTAAAGATTGTATACTCTGCAGTAACGAGGATCAGGAAAGAAGGGCTCTGGAGTAATTGACTTAAAAAGTTTAATTTAAAGGGATAAGTCATGGAAGGAGCACTCAAAGCCGTGGTGTGCTCCTCGTGCTCCATGTGGGAAGCCGGGGACATTTCCAGTGCCCGGGTCCAGCATGTGTGCAGGAAGTGTGTCTAGCTGCAGATCCTGGAAGCTCGGGTTTCAGAGCTGGAACTGCAGCTGGGGACACTGTGGAGCAGCCACAAGTCTGAGAGCATCGTGGGTAGCACGTTTAGAGAGGTGGTCACACCGCAGTTGAAAGGACTTGAGGAAGGAAGGGAATGGGTGACCACCAAGCAGTCCAAGAGAAACAGGCAGGTAGTTCAAGACGCCCCTGGGGTCCCGCTTGCAAATCGGTATTCAGTTTTGGAGGCTGATGAGGGTGCTGGTTCCTCCAGGGAGTGCGGACAGAACCAAGCTGAATGAGCAGCCTGTCTGTACAGGAGGGGAGGAAGGGAGGAAGACCAATATTAATAAGGGATTCAAAAGTTAGGGGAACAGTTAGGCGCTACTGTGGCCGTCAATGTGACTCCAGGATGGTATGTTGCCTCCCTGGTGCCAGCGGCCTAGGATGTCACTGAATGGCTGCAGGGCATCCTGAAGGGGGAGGGTGATAAGGCAGAGGTCATGGTACATGTTGGTACCAATGACATAGGTAGAAAGAGGGATGAGGTCTTGCATCAAGAATTCAGGGAGTTAGGCAGTAGACTGAAAAGCAAGACCTCTCGGGTTGTAATCTCTGAATTACTCCCAGTGCTATGTGCTAGCGAGCTCAGAAATAGGAGAATAGTGCAGACGAATACGTGGCTTAAGAGTTGGTGCAGGAGGGAGGATTTTAGATTCCTGGATCACTGGGATCGTTTCTGGGGAAGGTGGGACCTGTACAAACGGGAAGGTCTACAACTGAATCAGAGCGGGACTAACATTCTTGTGGGCATGTTTGCTAGTGCTGTTGGGAGGAGTTTAAACTAATTCGGCAGGGGGAGGGGATGCAGAATGTTAGCAGACTAGGGACACATCATAATACTGTAAAACAATCAAGTCAGAGGGAGTACAGCTCCAATAAGCTTCAAGGGAGTAAGGCAAGGCTGGATGACCTATATTTTAATGCCCGGAGTATTACAGGTAAAACGGATGAGTTAAGGGTGAGGATTGACATTGGAATTGTAATCCATCACTGAGACATGGTTGAGGGAGGGGCAGGATTGGCAACTCAACATTCCAGGATATAGAATCTTCAGGCGAGACAGGGGAGGGGGTAAAAGAGGAGGAGGTGTTGTATTATTAGTTAAGGGGTCAGTTACTGAAGTAAGAAAAGATGATATCTTGGAGGGGGCATCGAATGAAGCTTTGTGGGTAGATCTTAGGAATAAAAAAGGGGCAACCACATTATTAGGTGTTTCTTTTAGACCCCCAAATAGTCAGCGGGAAATTGAGGAGCAAATATGTGCACAACGTGTGGAAGTGTGTAAAAACAATAACAATAGGGTAATTATATTAGGTGATTTCAACTTTCCCAACATTAATTGGGATAGACATAATGTTAAGGGCTTGGATGGAGTGGATTTCTTGAAATGTGAACAGGAGAACTTTTTAGGTCAATCTGTAGATGGTCCAACAAGGGACGGTGCATTGCTGGACCTAATTCTGGGGAATGAAGCTGGACAGGCAGCTAAGGTGGTAGTGGGCGAGCACTTTAGTGATAGCGACCACAACAAGGTACAGTTTAAGTTCGTTATGAACAAAGAAATCGACAAGTTGGAAAAAAATGTTTTGGATTGGGGGAGATTGGATTTTAATAAAATAAGGCAGGATTTGGCCAAGGGAGACTGGGGAAATCTACAGAGGAACAGTGGGGGGTGTTCAAAAAGGAAATCGGGAGGGTACAGGCTCAACATGTTCCTTCTAGGGTGATAGGAAGGAGTAACAGTCCCAGAGAACCATGGATGACCAGAGATATTCCAGTTACAATGAGAAGGAAAAGAGAGGCGTTTAGCAGAACAAGGGAAGCAAATCAGCAGACGTATTAGTGGAGCACGGACAGTGCAGGGTGGGGCTTAAGAAAGCAATCAGGAGAGCAAAGAGGGGATATGAGAAAGCTCTGGCTGGTAAAAGTAGGGAAAATCCCAAGATATTCTACAAGTATCTCAATGGGAAGAGGATAACCAGGCAAAGAGTAGAGCCCATTAGGGACCAAGGGGGCAATCTAGGGTGGAGCCAGAGGACATTGCTAGAGTGTTAAATGAATACTTCACGTCTGTCATCACCCAAGAGAATGAGGATGAAGGTATCGATCTCGGAGAGAGAGACTGCGAGATTCTTAAGCAAATTAATATAGGGAGTGACAAGGTATTGGAGGTGTTGGCAGGCTTAAAAGTGGACAAATGTCCATGTCCGGATGATTTGTGTCCCAGACTGCTGAGGGAGGAAGGGAGGAGATCACAGGGGCTCTGACCCAAATTTTAATTCCTCTCTGGCCCTGGAGGAGGTGCCAGAGGACTGGAGAACAGCTAATGTGGTTCCGATATTTAAGAAGGGCTGTAGGGATAAGCCAGGGAACTACAGGCCAGTGAGTCTCACGTCAGTGGTAGGGAAACTATTGGAGAAAGTTCTGAAGGAGAGTATCTATCTCTACTTGGAGAGGCAAGGTTTGATCAGGGATAGTCTGCACAGCTGTGTCAGAGGGACGTCATGCCTAACAAATTTGAATTTTTTTGAGGAGGTGACCAGGTGTGTAGATGAGGGTAGTGCAGTTGATGTAGTTTATATGGATTTCAGCAAAGCCTTTGACAAGGTCCCACATGGGAGACTTATAAAGGCACATGGGATACAGGGTAATTTGATAAGGTGGATTCAAAATTGGCTTAGTTGTAGGAGGCAGAGGGTGATGACAGAAGGATGCTTTAGTGACTAGAAGCCAGTATCCAGTGGCGTACAACAAGGATCTGTGCTCGGTCCCCTATTATTTGTCATTTATATAAACGACACAGATGACTATGTGGAGGGTAGGGTTAGTAAGTTTGGCGATGACACAAAGATTGGCCGGGTGGTTAACAGTGAGGTTGAGTGTCTGGGGCTACAGGAATATATAGACGGAATGGTCAAATGGGCAGATAAGTGGCAGATGGAATTAAACCCTGAAAAGTGTGAGGTGATACACTTTGGAAGGAGTAATTTGACAAGGAAGTATTCAATGAACGGCATGACACTAGGAAGTTCTGAGGAACAAAGGGACCTTCGCATGTGTGTCCATAGATCACTGAAGGCGGAGGGCATGTTAGTGGGGTGGTGAAAAAGGCATATGGGGCACTTGCCTTTATCAATTGAGACATAGATTACAAAAGTAGGGAGGTCATGTTGGAGTTGTATAGAACCTTGGTGAGGCCACAGCTGGAGTACTGTGTGCAGTTCTGTTCACCACATTAGAGGAAGGATGTGATTGCACTGGAGGGGGTGCAAAGGAGATTCACCAGGGTGTTGCCTGGGATGAAACATTTAAGTTATGAAGAGAGGTTGGATAGACTTGGGTTGTTTTTGTTGGAGCAAAGAATTCCGAGAAGTGACCTGATTGAGGTGTACAAGATTATGAGGGGCATGGACAGGGTGGATAGGGAGCAGCTGTTCCCCTTAGTTGAAGGGTCAATCACAATGGGGCATAAGTTCAAGGTGAGGGGCAGGAGGTTTAGGGGGATGTGAGGAAAAACTTTTTTACTCAGAGGGTGGTGACGGTCTGGAATGCGTTGCTTGGCAGGGTGTGTAAGTGGGTTGCCTCTCATCCTTTACCTGGATGAGCACTTTTCACGTCATAACATTCAAGGCTATGGGCCAAGTGCTGGTAAATGGAATTAGGTAGGTAGGTCAGGTGTTTCTCACATGTCGGTGCAGACTCGATGGACTGATGGGCCTCTTCTGCACTGTGATTCTGTGAATCTCTCCTCATAAGACAATCCTGCCATCTGGTGAACCTCCACTACACTCCCTCTGTGGCAAGTATATCCCTCCTTAGATAAGGAGACCAAAACTGTATACAATACTCCAGGTGTGGTCTCACCAAGGCTCTATACAATAGCAGTAAAACATCTTTACTCCTATACTCAAATCCACTTGCGATGAATGCCAAAATACCATTCACCTTCCTAATTGCTTGCTGCACCTGCTAAATTTTAGTGACTCGTGAACAAGGACACCCAGGACCCTTTAGATACCTGCACTTACCAACCTCTCACCATTTAAGAAATATTCTGCCTTCCTGGTTTTTCCACCAATTTTAAGAACTTCACACTTATTCACATCATATTCCATCTGCCATGTTCTAGCCCATTCACTTAACCTATCCAAGTCCTCTTGAAGCCTCCTTTCATCCTCCTCACAACTTACGTTCCTGCCCAGTTTGGTGGCATCAGCAAATTTGGAAATATTACAATTGGTCCCCTCATCCAAATCATTTATATAGATTGTGAACAGCTGTGGACCTAGCAGTGATCCTTGCAATACCCCACTAATTACAGCCTGCCATCCTGAGAGTTAACCAATTCTCAATCCATACTAGTATATTTCCCCCATGCGCTCTAATTTTATTTACTAACATCCTGTATGGGACCTTATCAAAAACCTTCTGAAAATCCAAATACACCACATACACTGGTTCTTCTTTATCTATGCTACAAGTAATATCCCAGGGGGAGAATTTTCTGTCGGGGGGGCTGAACGGGAGCGGGCACAGGCGGGCACGCAGCCGATTACTGCCCACAATCGGCTACGCACCACCATTTTACATGGGCAGGCCAGTTAAGGTCAGGGCCTGGGCTCTTTTGCGCGCATGGAACGGAACTGCCTCAGGGAGTTAAATTACATTTTGAAAAATTTGAATAAAGAGAAAAACAGTTTTTCAGATACAAAGGCTGCCTGGGCTCTTCGCCTGCCTGCCAACCTTAAGGTTGGATGGGCAGCTCCTTTAATTATTTTAATTAGCTTTTAAATGGCCTTAATAGGTCTTTGACAGATAGGCGAGTGTGCAGCCAACTCTGGTGTGCGCCTGCCAAACTGAAGGTCTGAATGATGCGTGGTAACATCGGGATGCACGCCCGTTGTCACCGCGTGTCATTTTATGCGTTGGCAAGCAGAGCCTGCCCCTGCAAGCCAACCCGAAGATTCTGGCCCAACAAGTTTGTCAAACATGATTTCCCTTTCATGAATCAATGTTGACTCTGCCCAATTTTACCATTCTTTTCCAAGTGTTCAGTTATCACATCCTTTATAACAGATTCTAGCATTTTCCCTACTACTGACTTCAAACTAACAGGTCTGTAGTTGTCCATCTCCCTCTTCTTCCCTTATTAAATAGTGGAGTTACATTTGCTACTTTCCAGTCTTCAGGAACCTTTCCAAAATCTGTAGAATTTTGAAACCGCCAATCTCTCTAGTCGCTTTCTTTAACACTCTGGGATGAAGCCCAACTGATCCAGGGGATTTATCAACCTTCAATCCAGTTAACTTTTCAATTACTACCTCTTTATTAATACTAACTTCTCTTAATTCCTCAGTTTTACAAGTCCCTTGGTTGCCTTGCATTTCTGCGAGATTTTCTGCATCTTCTGCCGTAAAGACAGACGCAAAGTAACTGTTTAGTTTCTCTGCCATTTCCCTGTTCTCCACTATAAATTCTCCCATCCCCATGTGTAATGGGCCCACATTTGTCCTAGCTAATTTTTTTTCCTTTTCACATACCTAAAGAAGCTTTTACAGTCTACTTTTACATTCTTTGTTAGTTTGCATTCATATTCTCTTTTCCCTTTCTTGAACAGTTTCTTGGCCCTCCTTCACTGGGTTCCAAATTCCTCCCAATCCTCAGGCTTACCAATTTTTCTGGGATCTTTATAAGCCACTTCCTTTGACCTGATGCAATCTTTAACTTCTTTTACTAACTACAGTTGATTTACCTTTCCCTTTTTGTGCTTGTGCCTTAGAGGAATGTCTATCTGCTGTAGACTGCATAATATTTCTTTAAACACTAGCCATTGCCTGTCTACCAATAAATCTTTTAGTGTATTTTCCCAATCTACCATAGCCAACTAACCCCTCATTCCTTAATAATTTCCTCTCTTCAGATTTAGAATGAACAATATCACATTTAAACTTAATGCAAAATTCTTTCATATTATGGTCACTATTTCCCAAAGGATCCTTTACATCAAGGTTATTAAGTAGCCCTTTCTCATTACACAACATTAATTCCAAAATAGGCCTACCCCTAGTTGGCTCCTCAACGCACTGCTCCAGAAACCCAACTCATACACACTCCAGGAATTCCTCCTCCAGAGCATTAGTGTTAGTTTGGTTAACCTAGTATATGTATAAATGGAAATCATCCATTTTTACTATCTTACCCACATTACATGCATCTCTAATTTCTTGATTTATATCATGCCCAACATTAGCACTACAGTTGGGTAACCTACAAACAACTCCCACCAATGATTGCTGCCCCTTGCTGTTTCTTAGCCCCACCCATCCTTCAATCTAAGATCATCTCTTACTAATGTCATGATCTCATCCCTTATTAAGAATGCTGCTTCACTCCCTTTTCATTTTTGCCTATCCCTCCTAAATGCCACATATCCTTGGATATTCAGTTCCCAGTCTTGGTCACCCTATAGCCATGTCTCCGTAATAGCAATTAAATCATACCCATTTACCTCAATTTGTGCATTCAAATTATCAATCTTTTTGCGAATGTCTTTAATTCTGCTTTTTTAACATTATTCTCTATTCCAATCCTGCACAACCTTTCCTCAGAAGGCAACTCCTTCATCCCAGGAATCAACCTAGTGAACCTTTTCTGAACTGCTTCCAATGCAAGGCTTTCTCTCACTCCTTAAGGCGACCACAACTGTATCCTGTACTCTGGGTGTGGTCTCACCCAGAGTACTGGATACAGTTGTAGAAAGACTCCCCTACTTGTATTCTCCATTCCCATGCAATGAAGGTCCACGTTCTATTTACCTTCCTAATTACTTGTTATACCTCCATTTTTGTGAGGACACCCATATCCCTCTGTATCACAGCATTCTGTAGTCTGTAAGTGTGGGCACTGGGATTGTGGAACTTCATAATTCAGAGTAAAAACATCCCTGGGGTGGATTATATATATATATATATATATGTATTATATTATAGTTGTATATGCACACATGGGAAAGTTAAATCTTTGTACAAGAATCCTCCTTCCAACCAATTATCTTGGCTCTGGCCTAATTAAAATCAGTCCACAGAAGGAAATGATCCCTTGCCTTCTGTAAGCAGTAAATCCCAATTTACTCCATCCTAGTTTTAGTTACAGATCTATATTCATAAGCCAGACCTGAGCTGGAATCACAGCCTCTCTGACAGCAGGTTAATACCAAAGTCTTGTACCCTGTCAAACACAGTAACTGATTAATGATATACTAATCCCAGTTACCAGTAGTCAATATTTAATTATTTTATCATTACAGTTGGGACCCAGGTTTAGAGGCTTTCAGATTCCTAATTATGCAAAATAAGATCCCAACATCGTCAGATGACCTTTACTAAAAGCCAGCTGTATTTCAACCAACCCAATACAGCACCAGAAAAGATACATTATTCCTCTTGAAGTGAGTTGAAAGCCAAATGCCTCTAAGCCTGCTACACAGTATAATTCTTCTCTGCTCTGCGTTTTGTACCTTAACTTGCACAACCACTGTGTCCTCAACACCTCAACTGGAAACAAATGACCCGTAAGTAAAATTACTTCTGTGTATTAACGGGTAGCTGCTAAATGGAGTGTTGTCAAATGGAAACTAATGAAGGGCCACATTTTCACTAATAAGACAGGAAATGCGTCGACAGACCTGTCTCCATATAAATGGCCCCTGCACGTATTACTTTTATGCGGGAGAGATTGGGATGGGATCGACTCAAACCTGCTGACCCCAGAAGCAGTTTAGATGTGGCCATGGAGGTGGTGCTGAAGCAGGCAGTTCTTATTTCTGAATGATTTTTTTTATGAGCATTTTAAGACTTGCTATTGTTCTTATATAGCTCATTGATTTTGTACATAGTGCAGACTGGGTGAGCAGGCATGGAGAGATATGGGGAGGATGGGAGATAGGGGCATGGTAAGACCTTCTAAACATATCTTTCAAAAGGTTCTCAAACCTTTGGTTCATTACCCCACTGAGAGGCCGTGAACCAAAGGTCCTAAAGAAGCTGGCCCAACTTAATGAAATTTGAGGTTGGTTATGAAATGCATACTCCCGCAATAGAACTAACCAGGCCACAAGTGTGACCTTAAGCTTCCAGTCACTTAAATTCTTGATCCCAGTCCCATTCTCACCAACACCTCCTCAGCATTCTGTACTGTTCCAATGAAGCTCAACAGAAACTTGAGGCACAGGACCTTATCTTCCAATTAGGCACTTTACAACCTTCAGATTCAACATTATATTCAATAATTTCAGATCCAAGTCACCACTTGCATATTGGTGCAGCTGGTGCTGTTAATAATTCTGCTGCTTCCACTTACATCTCCTATAGACCCATCTTTTGTTTCTTTATTTTCCCATTACCACTCCATTTTGCCTTGCACCATCTTACCTTATGGTATTAATCATTCTTGCCTTCCACCCGATCACACACCTTCCATCACCCCTCCCCTTCTTCTTTCTCTCCTTCTGCTTACTTAGAAACTGTTAATGTCTCTGTCTCCCATTCTGACAATGGTTAATAAACCTGAAACATTGAGCAGAGTTTTCAAAACTTAGCCCATGCCAGAGTAGCTGGACAAGTAGCAGGTTGGAAACACATTGGGATCTCCAATGGACTTTACCGTGGCTCTATAACTAAGTCACACCAATAGAATCCTGCTTCAGAGTCCCCTGCCAGTCATACATGGGCAGACGAGCTCATGTGTCAAACCTGTCAAAGGAAGGATTACTAATTAAAGGGACCCTGGAATGGGTTGGAATGATTCATCCTCCTGTGGATTTTTGAGGCTACAGCAACCACAGGAATGGAGAGGAGACCTGGGAAGTTTGCTCCCACAAGTCTCTCACTCTTACCTGGAGACGCTCATGTAGGACCTGAGGAGCTGCAGTGAGGGACGCTGTGAACTCCATTTGCCACATGATTGAACCAGAGATCACCTCAAACTCTGACAGTGGGCACCCAATTCCAGTGGCTCTGAAGGTGACAGTGACACTGAACTTTTTCACCTCTGTTTCCTTCCAAGGGTCAGTGGGAGGTCTATGTGGTGTCTCCCAATCTGCTGCCCACAGCAGTGTCAAGATGGTTACTGGTGCTCTGTTCGAATGGGTGATGAAATTCATTCATTTCTGGACAGACGAAGCCAGTCAGGCTGAGCGAGCCAGAGGCTTCACTGCAACTGCTGGGTTCCCCCGCATTCAGGGTGCCATAGATTGCACTCGTGGCCATAAAGGTGCCAGTGGGTGAGCTGGGTGCCGTTCTCAACAGAAATGGCACTCCATCAACATCCAGATTGTTTGCGACCACAGAACATAGATTTTGCATGTCTGCGCCAGGCAGTTCCCATGATGTTTATGCATATCCTGCAGCACTCCCAGGTGCCAAGGCTCTTTGTCACTCCATTGGAGGATGATGACAGCGAGGCAGCTCCCCAAGCCACAGAGGATGACTCAGCTGATGGGTCTGATGAGGAGCTGGAGGAGGCCCAGGGTGAGGAGGTGGTTGCAGAAGTGAGGACCCTTGAGGGAGGCAGGGAGATGAGGGAAGTTTTGATTCTCCTTTCATTCAGCTAGGCATCCAAGGATTGGCATGAAAGTGAGGGCAAGGATGACGCCACCTTACTGAACGTTCCTGGTGAGGCTGTCCTGTGACCCCTATGTCAATTAACTATCTCTGAAATAAAGTTTGCAGCCTTTCCCGTCTATCACAAACCACTCTCATACCCAGCACCTATGAAAACCATAAAGCACATTCAGATCATGAAAAAGAATAACGTCTTTAAATGGTGGTCATCAATTTGAACATAGAACATGTTTCAATTGAAGTAATATCCCTGTAACAACTCCTCTTGTGTTTATAGTGCCATTAACTTCCGCTTGCGAGTGCTAGTGCTGTGTCTTGGTGCCCCACCCCACCTCCCTCGCTGGCAGTGGCATTAGAGGCAGCCTGCTGACTGTGATGTCCTGTCAACCCGGGTTACCTTGGCGGACATCCTCTGGCCTGTGGAGCCGGTGCAGGCGCCACCTGGGATGGAGCTTCCAGTAACATGGCTGGGCAGTCCTCAGTCGTGGCATCCTCATCAGATGTCAGAGGGGCGGAGTAACTACTGCTTTTGTCTGGAACCCCCCCGAGAGAGACCCGCAAATGCGTCATGCAGCTTGCCTGCCAGCACGAGCTGACCATCTCGGCCTCATTGCCATCTTTCTGTTCGGTGCCGGCAGCCATTACTGAACTAATTGAACTTTATTTACCTCTCCCCAACAGAGGTTAAAGAAAAGGCTCAGATCCTGTAAATTTTATTAGATTCACACACTCAGTTCATGATGGGCTGAGTTTGTGACTAGCAAGAGAAAACTGCACAAATAATTATTCAACTTAGGTCCTGAAGCATTCATCATACATTGAAGGGTAGAGGAGTGCCAAAGGTCACAGAAGACTTAAGTGACTGCTGCACAAATACCTAACAGTAAATAATGATGGAAAATCATAGTGCGAGCCCACTAAAATATATACATGCACTGAGGTATAGCTCAGGTTTCCCTAGTTTAATGCTGAGAAGATCTTTTTGAAAGTTCCTACTCCATTACCTATCCAACTTCCCGACATGCAATATGCAGTGCCAATTTGTAAAATCTATCCTTAAAAGCCAAATTATTGCAAGAATTGTGATCATCAGTGGAAGATTGTGGAAACCCTGTTAAAGAGTGCATGCAAGGTTTCCACCAAAGTTATATCTGGGACAAATTTATATTGGGACAAATCCAGAAGGAATTCCTTACATCTGCATTGATGTCATTGGGTTACTGAGCTGATACTGCAGGGCAATTAAATCAACATATACGTTCAAAGCTTAAGCAAGTTTAGAGTAACGACTATAACGTAATTGCCATTAATGGAGTCCCTTGTATTATTAGCCTCAGTGTCTCATTCAAGGCACAAGTCAGGAGTGTGATGGAATAATCTCCACTTGCCTAGTTGGGTGCAGCTCCAACAACAGTCAGGAAGCTGGACACCATCTAGGATAAAGCAGCTGTATGGTGCTGGTTGCACAGTGGTGGCAGTCTATACCATCCACAAAAGCACTGTAGGAATTAACCAAGGTTTCTTCAACAGCACTTTCCTAACCAAAGACCTCTGCCACCTAGAAGAACAAGGGTGACAGCTGCAAGTTCTCCTCTAAGCCACAGCCATTCTGACTTGGAACTATATCACTGTTCTTTCACTGAAAATGAGTCAAAATCCTGGAACTCCTTGCCTAACAGCACGGTGAGTGCACCTAGACCACATTGGCTGCAGCGGTTCAAGAGGATTGCTCACCACCGCCTTCTCAAGGGCAATTAAGAATGGACAACAAATGCTGGCCTAGCTAGCGATGCCCACATCCCCATGAGCTAATCAAAAAAAATTAGGAATACTAACATCCACTCTTTATATGCCCCTGTGTCAGTAGAAAATGTCTGGTAGCTGTTTTTAATCTGGAGAGAAGGAAAACTGTGAAATGCTTTTGTTATTGTCATTATACGTGCAAATTGTAACTCAATTACTAGCCCCTTCTGATATGGCTTTGATAGGAACTTGGCTTCCATTAGCAAACTAAGTATTAGCTATAAAATTTTCCGAGTAAGCAAACAAAAGAGTGGAGAGAAGTAATGATGAATTAAGGAACATTACACCTTTAGAAAGGAAAGATATTATCAAAGTCACTGTTCAGACTAAATCTCTTTGAATTGAACTGAGAAATAATAAAGGCCATGAAGCAATAGGGAGATCCACTATAGACCACCTAAAAATGGGAATGAAATAGTGGAAGTGATTAATAAATAATTGAAAGAGGTTTGCAGTTTTCACAATAAAAAAAAGGGATAATGCTAACAATGATAACCTAAATGAGAAGGGATGATTTTCAGTATGACCAGGCATTAGGTGGGGTGATGGACCAAACGTCTCCTCAGTGTCAAGAGGCCCAAACACACATAAGTGATAAGGCCTCATTATTATATCATTAACATGAGCTGCCATTTGCCGACTGGGCTGGTTGGGCATTGGGAATGGTGGGGTGGGGAGGATACCAGTGCACAGAAAATCCAGTAGCTCCTTTGCACAGCCAAGCTGCTTGAACGTTGTTAGCAGCAAGGCCAGGTAATAGTGGGGGTGTTGGTGGAGAGTCACTGCAAAGGGGCCAGCACTGGGCAGGATGATTTTTGTGGATTAATCATGCTCCTCCTGACTCCACTGAAATTATTCACAGAAATGTACTTTTTCCATTTTCAGAATAGCTTCAAGTGGTTCCTTGAAGGACTACTATTTAGGCCACTCTACCTGTGGTTCCACTAGGTGAGGCTCGCACTTTTCATGTTCAAAATTGTATCATGGTCCTAACTATGTCATAAAACCTCAATATATATGTGCTAATGAGGCATCAGCCTGGGTATGAAGGACCCTACCAAAATGGTGATGGCCTAAACATCAGCACAAATGTTTCAATAAGGGCTGCACAGTGACATTCAGCATGCTCACAACTCTTTCCCATCCTAAAACAATGACAGAAGTGAGCCCCAGAGCACTTGGGGAATGAATTTTCTAAGAATTGTAAATTCAGTTGCAACGTATAACAGGCACCTGAATGGATCCCATCAGCATCCCACGGAGTCGTCTATACAGAAATTAAATTCCCATCGCCACACCCCCAGTATGGCTCAGTTGATAGCAATGTCTGAGTCAGTAGGTCATGGGTTCAAACCTCACTCTAGACTCTTCAAGACAAAAGTCCACACCAATGCAATATTGAGGATGTGCCACCATCAAAAGTGC
Source organism: Carcharodon carcharias (assembly GCF_017639515.1). NCBI lineage: Eukaryota > Metazoa > Chordata > Chondrichthyes > Lamniformes > Lamnidae > Carcharodon > Carcharodon carcharias. The sequence goes on along the minus strand of NC_054467.1, from coordinate 218,917,945 downwards.
CATCTTTTAGATGAGGTGCTAAACCAAGCCTGTCTTCTCTCTTGCGTAAATTTAAAAGATCCCATGGCACAATTTCAAAGAAGAGTAGAGGAGTTTTCCATTGTGTTCTAGCCAATTTTTGTCCCTCAATCAACATCACTAAAAAAACCAGATAATCTGGTTATTATCTGTTGCTGTTTGTGGGAGCTCATTGTGCAAATTTCCTGCTGCATTTCCTACATAACAATAGCAACTACACTGTAAATATCAAGTTAATTGGTTGTTAGAAAGCACTTTAGCACACTTAAAAGTTGTGAAAGGTTCTATACAAATGCAGGTTTTCCTTCCCTTTCTCTTAAATGAGTTACGATCCTAGCTGATGTTAATACTGGATAAATCAGATTTGGCTCCTTCAGGGCCACTCAGCTCCTGAGCTCATTACAGCATTGGTTCAAACATGGACAAAAAAGCTGAACTCCAGTGGTGAGTTGGGAGTAACTATCCTTGACATTAAGGCAGCATTTGACGGAGTGTGGCATCAAGGAGCCCTAGCAAAACTAAGTCAATGGGAATTAGGGGAAAAACTCTCCACTGGTTGGAGTCATGCCTAGCACAAAGGGAGATGGTTGTGCTTGTTGGAGGTCCATCACCTCAGCTCCAGGACATTGCTGCAGGAGTTCCCCAGGGTAGTGTCCTAGGCCCAACGATATTCAGCTGCTTCATCAATGACCTTCCTTCCATCATAAGGTCAGAGGTGGGAATGTTTGCTGATGATGGCACAATGTTCAGCACCATTCACGGATTCTCAGATACTGAAGCAGTCCATGTCCATATACAGCAAGACCTGGACAATATCCAGGCTTGGGCTGACAAGTGGTAAGTAACATTCGCGCCACACAAATGCAAAGCAATGACCGTCCCAAACAAGAGAGAATCCAATTATTGCCGCTTGATGTTCAATGGCATTACCATTGCTGAATCCCCCACTATCAACATCCTGGGAGTTGCCATTGACCAGAAACTGAACTGGACTATCCATATAAATACTGTGGCTACAAGAGCAGGTCAGAACTGGGAATTCTCCAGTGGGTAGCTCACCTCCTGACTCCCCAAAGCCTGTCCATCATCTACAAGGCACAAATCAGGAGTGTGACGGAATACTCCGCACTTGCCTGAATGAATGAAGCTCCAAGAAGCTTGAAGTCATCCAGGACAAAGCAGCCCACTTGATTGGCACCACATCCACAGACATTCACTGCCTCCACCATCAACGCACAGTAGCAGCAGTGTGTACCATCTACAAGATCCACTGCAGGCACTCATCAACCCTCCTTAGACAGCACCTTCCAACCACAACCGTTACCATCTGGAAGGACAAGGGCAGCAAATGATGGGAACACCACCTGGAAGTTCCCTTCCAAGCAACTCATCATCCTGACTTGGAAATATATCACCGTTCCTTCACTGTCACTGGGTCAAAATCCTGGAACTCCCTTCCTAACAGCACTGTGGGTGTACCTACACCACATGGACCGCAGTGGTTCAAGAAGGCAGCTCACCACCACCTTCTCAAATGCAATTAGGGATGGGCAATAAATGCTGGCCTAGCCAGCGACACCACATCCCATGAATGAATAAAAAGAAGTCAAATCCCAGTGTGAAACCTGGCTTGATAGGTCCTAACATTTTTTTTGGAAACCATGGAGGAAAGTTACTGAACAAATTCACATTTATTAAACAAGAAAAATGAACCATATTACACCTGACAAAAGGTTTGAATTGATCTCAATACAAACTCAAGAAGATGATTCATTTCCCAATATCCCTTTACCCAGAAATATCTTTACAGACACATAAACCAGTGAAGAGTTACCACTAGCTTGACGCAGAGGCTCCTTGCTTGGGATTGGCACACATACAAACAGGTTTTTCCTGGTGAATTCTTGAGCATTCACTTGATGCTTTTCAGCCAACTTGTATCTCTCCCTGAGATGCCCAGAACTGGACTTTAAACTCACTATTGCTTCAGCTGCAGAGCAAAGACATGAGTTCCCTAACACATCAGTCTCCCACTAACCTTGTAGTATTACTTATCTCAGAGAGCTGAAAATTCCCTGTCTTCATTCTCTGACACTCTCTGACTGAAGTCTCCCCTGCCTTTCTCTGTGTCACTGTGTCACTTGCCCACTGTCGCTACGCAACAGCCCAGTTTTTTCTACTTTGTGTTTTTTCCAAAATCTCTAAACTTCTAACACTTTTTAACCTATCTCTTTAACTTCAGGGTTGTAAAACCTCATTAAAATGTATACATATATATATATAAACAAACCCTAAAGACTGACCTTTCAGCCATGGGTCCACCCAGACTTCTAGGCACCAAGGTTAATTAAAAAAACCTGAATGAAACTGGAATCACGTTATCTTTCTTGAGACAAAAATGCATATATAAAAAAGAATTCAACTTAAAAACTATCCATTGTTTATTATTGTTCTCAACAAGTGGTAAACCCTGATAGCCCCGCCCACTAATTGTAATGCCTTCTCAACATCTGCAAACTGGGGACTGGGAACTAAGTTCAACAATCACCAATATTGTAGGAAAGATTGGTAAAGAAACCTGGGAAGTATTATAAAATAGTGGCCTTTACATCAGTGTAATCTGAGACAGGGAGATAAAAATGAAATTTATAATTCATGCTTCCAGCACTGCAAACATAAATTTTCAATGTGCTTTCAAAATGGAAAGAAAGTTTTAAGAATCGACATGGCAGCAGATATAACTCCTGCTTCACAGCATGGCAGGCAACAGCAGGCAATGTAACCTTGTTTACTAGCCCAAGGTCTCAACTTGTACCTGAAACTCTGACCCACACTAGTTCACAATGCAGTCAGGGGATCTTTCAATTTTAAACCTATAGCGTTACATGTGGACTGGCAGCTCTTCACAATTTGCAGCAGTCATCCTTGGAGCTGCAGATTATATTATCAGTGGCTTTCAAGAGTGTAGAAGAGCTGTCTGTTGAGATGACTTGCGGAAGAACTGTAACATGTTCAATAAATGGAGTGCTACTACACTCCAGATGGCAGCTGTAGACCTTCAACATCGCCATCTTAAAGTTAAATTCACAGTGTGATATAGGAAGCAGAATGGTTTGATATTTTAAGATGTCAGACGACATGTTTCATGTTGTTCCCGAATCTTAACAAAACATCACTAGAGGTTGTCAAAGCACTGAATATCTGCTCCAATGTGTTTGATGGTGAAGAAGCTTGCTCATGAATGATGCTAACAATACACCTGCTTAATCTCCAATCTTAGACAAATGCATTTCACTTACAGTGACGCACTCCTGTGAGTGAGATTGCTCACTGATTCCAATTAGCACAAGGCATAGGTAGTTTTTGGTTCACACCAATGAGGAATGAGGATGGCACTTGGCCAAACAAAATTCAGTTTAGGGGAGGCAGTGGCATAGCGGTATTGTCACTGACTAGTATTTCAGAGACCCAGGATGATGCTCTGGGGACCCGGATTTGAATCCCACCATAGTAGATGGTGAAATTTGAATTCAATAAAAATCTGGTATTAAAAATCTAATGATGACCATTAAACTGTTGATGATTGTTGTAAAAATCCATCTGATTCACTAATGTTATTTATGGAAGGAAATCTGCTGTCCTTACCTGATCTGGCCTACATGTGACTCCAGACCCACAGCAAATGCCCTCTGAACTAGGGCAATTAGGGATGGGTAATAAATGCTGGCCTAGCCAGTGATGCCCACATCCCATGAATGAATAAAAATCCCTGCCTCCACCCACAATTGTATCCATGAGCTCATGGGTGCCATCTGGCGTGTGAGCAGGCAATAAGGCAGGAAGGCCAAAAATTGGTTTCACGACATCGTGAAACCAGATTACAAATGTCCGCACCACCTGTGGGCCCTGTTTCCAGCCGCCGCATATTGGGATTTTCATCTGCATAACATTATAAGGCCAGCTTGCTAGGATCATCTGAGCAATCACATCAACGTATTTCACAACAACGTTATGGTGAGCTGCACTTTGATGGGAACTTGAAGGTGAGTAATGTTGTGTTCAAAGTTAAGGCCTTGCACGTCCAGGCCAGAGCACAGGCAAGCCACACTTTCAGAGCTGGCTGACAGTGCAGTGCCAGGGCAAGGGCTGCACTGCGGTTGAAGTGAGTTGGGGGGGATCCACAGGCTGCTCTGCAGTTGATGGTAGTGCACAAGCAATTGGGGCTGGAGGGGTGATGTGGCAGGGAAAGGATGTTTCCATGCATCAGAGAAACCTTGTGTAAAGTGACCATTCCTCCACAGCTGAGATATTTCAAGCGCAGCCACATTCACATGCTTGGAGTCAGGCCACTAGCTTATCTGCCCACTCAAGAAACACAGAGGCCCGAAATTTCCACCAAACGTTCCAGAGCTTTTCACCCCTCGGGCATAGACTGTAAACTAATGGGCATTTTAGTGGACTGCAGAACAGTTGGACGACTGGGCACATTGTACAATCTCCTTACTAAAGTTGGCCATGGAGCCAACTGGTGGAGGTGCTCACAGCCCTTTGTAATGTCACCATCCCAATTTGGACTAGTCTCCCCCATAGTTCAAGCTAACAGTACAGCCATGCAGTTAGGGTTTGGACAATGCCTGCGCATGAGCTGAGAGTACAGCATGCAGTCCAGTAGGCAAAGCTGCTGCCAATCGGTCAGGCAGAGTGGGGCGGAGGAGCACAGGGTTTCGGGCAGCCATGCAGCGCATTAAACTCTGGCCACCAATTGGTGTCCAGCACTTTCTGGGATGTGTTAAGGGCCCTTCTGACTTAACCAAAAGAAGTTCTTAATACACCCAAGCTAACCCACGCATCTCTCTGTTTTATCCTTCAGGAGGAGTACATCAGGAGCATGGAGCCTGGTGAACTAGCTGTGTGCCCCATAGTTTACAGACAGCGGAGATGAAGGAGAAGAGAGTGATGGAGATGCCTAGCTGGGCAGAGGGAGGAGCAGCAACCTCAGGAAGAAGGGGCGGCTGGGGATCCCATGCTAGACACAGGGTCTATAGTCAGCGCTTGTCATTCCTGCAGATGACCAAGAACCAGTGTCGCCGAAGACAGTAAATGTCAGGGAACTGGTTGGTCACATATGCTACCTGCTGCAGGACTTAGCACCATGGGGACATGGATGGCATCCACTGCCATTGGCTGTGAAAGTGACCACCATGCTCGATATTTATGCCAGTGGCTCCTTTCAGGGCTCCACAGGTGACCCCTGTGGGATATTGCAAGCCTCCATCCACAAATGCATCCATGAGGTCACGGACACCATCTTCGTGAAGGCACACAACTTTGTGCATCTTCAGGAAATCAGGAAAGCCAGGAAGCAAGAGTACTGGGATTTTCCCAGATCTTGGGTTTCCCGCAGGTGCAGGGTGCCATCAACTGCATTCACCTGGCGCTCAGATCTCCATGACAACCAGCAATCAACTACATCAATCACAAGGGCTTCCGTGCGCTGAATGCGCAGCTGGCCCCCACAAACGCATCCTGCAGATCTGTGTGCGGTTCCCAGCGAGTGTGCATGACTCCCACATTCTCAATCGGTCTCAGACCCCTGACATCTTCCATTGTCCACAGAGGCTGCAGGGATGGCTCCTCAGGGACAAGAGCTACCCGCAGAGTCTGTGGCTGATGATACCCGTGCGGTGGCCTCAGACTGCAGCAAAGCAAAGGTATAATGAGGCTCATGCAGCAACTCACACTTTGGTGGAGCAGACCATCGGGATGTTGCAAATGAGGTTCCGGTGCCTAGACCAGTCTAGAGGAGCCCTGCAATGTAGTCCATAGAGGATGCCATGCATTGGCATCACCTGCTGTGCCCTTCACAACCTGGCGCTGCAATAGGGAGAGGAGCTGGCTGAGGAGGAGATGGAGGAGCTAGAGCTCTCCTCCAATGAGGAGGATGTCGATAGGGATGTGAGTAAGGAGGTCCTCGAAGGTGATGGTTGTGGCAATGAGGCCATCGCACTGGCCAAATGAGGCAGGCGCTTGGGAGGCCTTCATTGCTGCTAGGTTCATGGAGGATGATGACGTCATACAGTGAGGGGACACCATAAATCCTTACATTGCATCTATGAATGTTTGACTCCTGTCTTGCTGATTGCAATACACACACCCTCTATGATAAGGCTCCTGTCATGGAGACATAGCGGATGCCCATAGTGCCTACATTCCTTGAGGATGATGATGACATTCAGTGGGGACACTCCATAGACCCTCATATAACTTATGTCAATGTCTAACTCCTGTCTGGCTAATGGCACCTTGCTTGCGCTCTGTGAACAGGGTCATATCATGGAGATGTAGTGAAGAAACTTTAACTTCTCCTGATCCTATGGCATCCTTCACGAGCTGAACTCTTCAGGACCTCACTGTCACTGGACACAAATGCTGATGAGATGGGGGACAGCCACATCTCAAAGGTGCTGGGAGAACACAAAGAGAATGACAGAACCCTGAGCCACCGGCCCAGGAAGTTCTAGCAATGATAAGCCCCATCGAGTTGCAGAAATGACTGATGTGTCCAGTGACAGTGAAGGTGCGCCATCAGTGTGCTGGTAAGATTGTACAAATCACAAGGAAGAGGCCCTGGACTGAGACAGCTGCCTTTAACTTTTGCAGGGACTCATGTTTCACATCTAAGTGACATGAACAAGGAGCCATAAGCAAGGAGACATTCTTGGGAGTTTAGTAACAAATGAACATTAAGTATAAATGATTAACACCCATGCCCAGCCTGTGCAACTACATCTTTGTAATCTTCCTGACCCTGCCGCTATGTCTTGGTGCTCCCCTGACATCGACAGTGGAATTGTAGGCAGCCTGCTGATTGCTATGCCCTGTCTGTGATGACCTTGACAGACGTCCTCTGGAGGGCCAAGACCTGGAAGGTCCCAGGCTGCTTTTGGGTTCCTGCTGTGGGGCAGTGGCACCCTCCTCAGCCTGTGGAGCTGGATTTGTTGGTGTCACAGGAAGAGGGGATTCGGATGGGCTGGACACGCCCAGATTCACCTGGGTGGATGGCCCCGAGAGATGCACTTGCTAATCCTCGTCCCTATGGGTGTCTGAGGGCCCCTGCCTGACTCCTTGAGGAGAAGGGGAAGCTGGAGTGAAATTGAGCTGCCCCCCACTCCTCTTGCATTGACATTGTTGAGGGCCAACTATAGCATCAGCGATGGATTCAGCCTGCACAGCAGTGCACGACCAATGTCCTGGACCAAGGTCTCCCTGGAGGCTGCCATCCTACCCATGTTGATTCAGTACATTGGCATGCCAGCACTATCACCTCAGACTGAAGACAATGGACTCCTCCATTGTGCCTTGCAATCTGAGGAGTGCAGTGGACATCCCTTCCTGATGTTCCCGAACTTGCCTTTGCAGCTCCAGCAACTGAGAAAAGACTATGTCCAGAGGCTTGTCACCTGACTCAGACTCAGAGATTTCTGGCCTCCAGCAGTCCTCCAAGTGCTGGAAATCTGGGAAGTCCCTGCCTCCGCCTGCTGTGGATCAGACAGTGCGACGTGCTCACCAAATTGTGATCCCAAGGCTACCCATCACAGCACTCAATGACATCCTCCACCAACGCAGAGATATATCTCGGTGGGACCACTCTTACACTCTCTCCAACTCTATTATTGCAGGACAAGCTGGCACGCAACAACAGGGAGAGGTCACAGTCTGGTGGCGGAATGCCTGAAATCAAGGTCCACATCGACTTTGAATATAGAGTCATTTAGCTGGCGAGGATCTGGACCAGTCCTGTGCTGACGGTGAAGTTGTCGCTGCTCTACCAAGTGAGGATCTAGCAATGCAACATCCATCAGACAACCATGCCATGAGTGATGTGTCCTGTTTCACAAGCCACTGCCATGCACTAATTATCTCTCCTTTCCTTCGCGGGCATTTCTAGGAAACAGCTGAGAGAGTCCACAACCCAGGTCCTCGACTCAAGCCCCGAAGTCAGCTCAGAAGAGGAATCTGCTGAAACCCCCATTGAAGATCCATCACAGCACTCACCCACACCCTCCACCAACGCAGCGAGACATCCCGGTGGGACCTAGCTTTAGAGTAGCCTTGATGATAAGTATGCCTGGCATGTGTGGGTGGTGAGTGCTCCCATGTACATGATGAGGACAATGAAGGTGTGTGTGATAGAGTGAATGGTGATGTCCCTTGAACTGGCAGTGAGTGAGATCCCTGTGGATGTGTGATGGGATTGTGAGTGTGTGGGTTGAGAGTGATGAGAAGAGTGACTTACCCTGGTGAAATGGAGGAGATTATTGGGTAGCTGTCCTCTTCTGCAGGGCATTGGCACTGACCACCACTGCCACTGCCTCCCAAGCCGGATTGGTGATGTTGATGCCTCTCCTGCGGCCAGAGCGGGAGTAAAGGACATAATGGCAGGCGACCATGGCGTCTAAAAGGCGTTCCAGGAAAGTGCCACTGAATCGGGGAGCTGCGGTCTTCTTGCCTTTTGGGGCCATGTCTTTTGTTCAACAGTCATGGGCTGGAAGCACTGAGAGGTGTGCACATGACTTCACTTTAAATATGGAGCTTGGCATGAGGAAGCAACAAGGTGATGGCGTGGCGGGTGAATCAGAGCACGCCCACCTTCAAAACGGCATGTTTCCTGGAAATGCGTGACTAATGAGGTGGTAGTGAGACAATACGATGTGAAAAGCCGCCATTGCGGCCAGCAGATAAAATGTTCTTTCTCCCACCCTCTACCGCACTTAGTGCAAATCTGGGCCGTTTGTGCCCTGTCTCACCAACAGATCAATCTGCACTGTATTAGATATTATTCTATCCTGTTGCACTGTTCAAGCTTCATTAATGCAGTTAACGCTCTTAAAATTACAAATCACCAAGTCAAGAACCAGACCAAGCAAGACGGATATGGGGCGAGGGCTGAGGTCATTAGTTGAATTCTGAAGCTTCCTTTACTGATGAAAAGAATCCTTTTGCAATATTAACAGCATTAATCAATTAGGTGTCGGTAAGATTTTTAAAAAGACTTGAAAAGGATATTTAACTTTGGATCAGTTGGCCTAAACTGCCTGGGCTTCCCCTACCCAATTGCATTCTCTTTCCAACCCATTCCATTCCTTACTGCTGGGGGGTCGTTTTCATGGGTACAGTGTGGCAGCCTGATACTCCACATGTGTTAACTACTGCACCATATTGACATTGGGCAGAATTTTCAGGTCGGCAAACACAGTTGGCGGGTCCGGGAGTGGCTGGGAAATGGACCACAAACTGCGATCAGCCCCCAATCAGGGTTTCACGTTGGCTGGCCTATTAACGGCCAGCCAGTGTGAAGTGCGTGCTGAAACGCTCAATGCTTCCAAGCATCTGGGATGGAGGCAGGAAGAAGGCGGGCACTGACGTAAGCATGGATGCCAGTGAGCGCTGAATAAAAACTCCCTGAAGGCAAAGAACTGCCTCAGAGAGCTGAAGACTTGAAAACCAATGAATAAAGCTTCTAAGATCCAGAAACAAAATGTCCACGCACCACAATCAGTCACCTCAACATGATGAAAATTCTGTCCATACACTTTTACTTATTTTTAATTTAATTATGGAAACCTCATCCCGCCCTTGGCAAAAATGCAAAGTCGGCCTGGGAGATTCGCCCGTGCACCAACCGTAAGGTTGCAGAGACCACAAAAAATCTGGGACAGTTGGAACTTTAACAACTTTAATGTCTTCTTAATTGTCGGCAGGCGCACTTCCATCACTCGTGCACGTCCACCCACCGAAATATCATGCGGGCACAGGATGATGTCACAGGCGCGGGATTTTACACTCAAGCGGGTCGTGCGCACACCTGCACGCTGACCTGAAAATTCTGCCCATCATTTCTGCCAGTTTTGAGTTGGAGGCAGTGCTGGGAAATGTGCCTGGGAGTTAAAATCACCCGATCCTCACACGCCTGGTGTACAGGAAATTCACCATCCACTTTGGCCCCCGGGGAGACTTCCATTCCTACCAAGAGCTAAAATCAGGGTTTTTGGATATTCGATATTATAGAAATTTCCTCATTTGAAAACTGGGCTGTCTGTCTGAAAAATGAATGTTCATCATGTCATTCTTTGTCCTAAATTCCTAGGTTTTGTAATTCCATGTTTCAAATTCTTTTTTTTTCTTATTTTTATGCTTGACAATTTTTCTGATTGATAATTCTAAATCTTAAATAAAATTCAGAACTGGTACTATGGATTAAGTTCACTTCAAAATAATTGCTGCAATTTTTCTTTTCAGCCTGGTGCAGTTTTTAGTTTAAACTAGGAAAATAATCAGTAAATCCATAGAGTATTGAACTGCAAAAAGAAACTCCACATTGTTCCTTGATTCTTCTGATTTCTCCAACACTTAAGTGGATGAGAGCCTTAATTGGCACACTGAACATCTAGAAAATGTAAATTGAGGAATCTCCGGAAAGCCAAAGACACCAGGAGTTTTCAGCTTGTAATAAAAATATCATTAGTAGTTATTTCAGGGAATCTATACAGAGTAGGATATGTAATTGCCTTTTTCTTATGTTTATTTAGAAGACTCATAAGAAAAAATAGATTTGTGATAATTCTGTTAAGCAGTTCTCTTTTACGTGACAGTCAACTGAGCGATTCAATGGACTAGATTTTTAGGAAGGATTAAATTATTGCTAACCTGTCCAAGCAACATTTCAGTTTTCTAATTTATTGCTCTTCTGAGGGTTTTATTTTCTGCTTATAACAATTACTCTCGGAGCAGGAGTATGTGAGAGGCATTAAACTCAAATTACTTGCAAAAATGCAAATATTCTAAGGAAACTGGAGCATGTGTATACAAAAGGCTGTTGTTAGTGTCAAGACTTTTGTTTTCTCTGGGTCCAGGGTAGTCCTATCTCCCTTTTGTTTTTCTATGCTTTCTGTACGGAAATGATAATTAGCTCTAAAGAGAATAACAAAGTTTAAAATATGCATGGCAGATGTTCATTTCATGATACTTCCTCAAAAAAATGCTTGTGCTTATGTGTGTGTATGTGCAACTGTGCTTCAAAATATATTTCTGATTTTTCTCATTAAGATCACAATATTGTGATATGATTTATATGTCATCCCTTCATGTATTTAAATTGATAACTGGCAGGATCATCAAAGAGGAGGAAAAATGTAGTTGCATGTCTCCTAACATACTGGGACAGGTTACACTGCAAACGGTGTCCATCTTCCCTTGGACTTGTCCTTCCCCATTTCATTTTGAGAAGATTTTATACTGCAAGTTGCTGTAAGTGCAAGGTGGCAATGGTGTTCCACCCTCCTCAGGGCATCTGGGCCTGCGCAGACAGGGCAAGCAACCGTGTATATAATTAAACATTCAGATTAAAAGATTGTGATGAAACCTGCCAATTCTGAAATAGGAAAATTAAGTTAGAATAGCGAATTCTATGTCAACTCACGTACAGAGGGTGAAGTAAAAGAAAGAAAAATTGGGTTAAGAAAAAAAGAAAAAAAAAGTGAGAGTAAAAATTGCTTAGCCTTTTTTAATTTCCAACAATTATAAACTGAAGGATTGAAATTCCATAAAAACAAAATACTGCGGATGCTGGAAATCTGAAAGAAAAACAGAAAATGCTAGAAAAACTCAGCAGGTCTAACAGCATCTGTGGAGAGAAAAACAGAGCTGACGTTTCGAGTCCACATAACCTTTCTTCAGAGCCTTCTTAATTTCTTTGAAATTCCACACCTGTAATAATTTTTAGTGACACAGAGGTCGTTTGGCAGAAATTAAGACTTAGCACAGCAATTAAAAGGGTGTTTAGACTGAAATGGACAATCCCTAACATTCTGTGCAGAGTTTAGCTTGTATCCGCTACATGTGTACAGGAATTTCACACCAATCAATATGTTGCCGCATTTGGGAAGCTAACAGTCAAGCAGCACATCTCGGATAGTAACTTCCGAATGTTCACGTTGAATCACGCATCTTTCTTTGCATGAAGCTGTGTGTGTAAATACATCATTTACATCACTGTTATTTTGGCGGACAATCTGAACCAATTATATTTAGTCATCAATTATATTTTTTTTATTTTAAAGGATGAACCAATTTTTTTGTACATTTTATTCCAGACACATCAGTGCTGGAACAGGAGACATGGAAGAGACAAATACTCCTAATTCATATATACGTATGTTCGTAACAGAAGAGACATAAAAAGGAGAAAGAGTCTAGGACAAAAAATTTTATTGATGCAGAGCAAGGTAAGAAAAAACAGCTCTGAAGAAGGGTCACATGGACTCGAAACATTAACTCTGTTTCTCTTTCCACAGATGCTGCTAGACCTGCCTAGTTTTTCCAGCATTTTCTGTTTTTGTTTCAGATTTCCAGCATCCGCAGTATTTTGCTATTATAAAAAAACTTTGATGCGTTGCAAAAAAAAAATGCAGGGAAAATATTCTTTAATAGTACATTGACAGCAGTGAGATGAGGTAAAGAGAGAGAGGCAAGGGAGAAAAGCTGGGATGAAGATAAATGCTGTAGCCAGATTATTATTTAGAGTCAAATAAGGATTTAAGCAAAATTAAGCTTTGGCTCTCAGAGCTGACTTTCTGCCAGGGGTTGGGAAAGACTGCCAATGCAAACAAGAAATACTGCAACTAAAAAGTAAGCAAACATACAGAAATCAATTCCTTTCATTTTTTCTGTGGAGGAGCTCTTAATATAGGCATTTTATAAATGGTAATTCCAGCTACCTAAAGAATTTTGTGCTATGTAGGAGGAAAGGTCTTCAAGATTGCCTTAAATATATCTTCAAAAAGCTAGCCAGTAGTCAGACTGAATGCTAATCTTGCCACAAAAGTTTCACACAGTTTCAGAGCTGGAACAGCGGCTGGGGACACTGTGGAGCATCCGAGAGTCTGAGAGCATCGTGGATAGCACGTTTAGAGAGGTGGTCACACCGCAGCTGAAGGAAGAAAGGGAATGGGAGATCACCAGGCAGTCCAAGAGAACAGACAGGCAGTTCAGGAATCTCCTGGGGTCCCGCTCGCAAATCGGTATTCTGTTTTGGAGGCTGATGAGGGCGCTGGTTCCTCCAGGGAGTGCAGACAGAGCCAAGTTTCTGGCACCATAAGCAGCCTGTCTGTACAGGAGGGGAGGAAGGGAGGAAGAGCAATAGTAATAGGGGATTCAATAGTCAAAGGGAACAGACAGGCGCTACTGTGGCCATCAACGTGACTCCAGGATGGTATGTTGCCTCCCTGGTGCCAGGGTCCAGGATATCACTGACCGGCTGCAGGGCATCCTAAAGTAGGGGAGGGTGGTAAGGCAGGGGTCATGGTGCACGTTGGTACCAATGACATAGGTAGAAAGAAGGATGAGGTCTTGCATCAAGAATTCAGGGAGCTAGGCAGTAGACCAAAAAGCAAGACCTCTCGGGTTGTAATCTCTGGATTACTCCCAGTGCCACGTGCTAGCGAACTCAGAAATAGGAGAATAGCGCAGATGAATAAGTGGCTTAAGAGTTGGTGCAGGAGGGAGGGTTTTAGATTCCTGGATCACTGGGACCGTTTCTAGGGAAGGTGGAACCTATACAAGCGGGACGGTCTATATCTGAATCAGAGAGGAACTACTATACTTGCGGTCAGGCTTGCTAGTGCTGTTGGGATGAGTTTAAACTAATTTGGCAGGGGGAGGGGAAACAGAATGCCAGGAGTATTACAGGTAAAACAGATGAGTTAAGGGTGAGGATTGACACGTGAAATTGTGATATAGTAGCCATCACTGAGACGTGTTGAGGGAGGGGCAGGATTGGCAGCTCAACATTCCAGGATATGGAATCTTCAGGCAAGACAGGGGAGAGGGTAAAAGACGAGGAGGCATTGCACTGTTAGTTAAGGAGTCAGTTACTGCAGTAAGGAGAGATAATATCTTGGCGGGGTCATCGAATGAAGCTTTGTAGGTAGAGCTTAGGAATAAAAAAGGGGCACCACATTGTTAGGTATTTATTATAGACCCCCAGATAGTCAGCGGGAAATTGAGGAACAAATATGTGCACAATTTGTGGAGGTGTGTAAAAACAATAACAATAAGGTAATTATATTAGGTGATTTCAACTTCCCCAACATTAATTGAAAGTAATGTTGATAAAGCTTGGATGGAGTGGATTTCTTGAAATGTGTACAGGAGAACTTTTTAGGTCAAGATGTAGAGGGTCCAACAAGGGATAGCGCAGTGCTGGAACTAATTCTAGAGAATAAAGCAGGAGAGGTAGCTGAGGTGGTGGAGGGGGAGCATTTTAGTGATAGCGACCACAACATGGTACAATTTATCTGTCACTTGCTTGTCCTGCTTTCTACCCTTAAGGTCATCATTTGCACATTTCCCAGCTAATATCACCATCATCAACACCCCTTTGTCCTTTTGTCTATGACATCTTTGGCAATCTTTTCTTTGCCCCCACCTATCACTGGCCCACTATCCAGCTCCACCTGTCCAAACCCCCGACAACCAGCTTATGTTCACCTCATATCTTTATTTCTTAGTTCTGATGCAGAGTCATATAGACTCAAATCATTAACTGTATTCCTCTCCGCAGATGCTGTCAGACCTGCTGGGTTTTTCCAGGTATTTTTGTTTTTGTTATGGTACAATTTAAGTTCATTATGGACAAAGAAATAGACAAGTTGCAAAAAGATGTTTTGGATTGGGGGAGAGTGGATTTTAGTAAAATAAAGCAGGATCTGGCCAAGGTAGACTGGGAACAGCTACTTGTGGGGAAATCTACAGAGGAACAGTGGCAGGTGTTCAAAAAGGAAATGGGGAGGGTACAGGCTCAACATGTTCCCTCTAGGGCGATAGGAAGGAGTAACAATCCCAGAGAACCATGGATGACCAAAGATATTCAGGATACGATGAGAAGGAAAAAAGAGGCTTTTATCAGGTACAAGGAGAGCAAATCAGTGGAGACATTAGTGGAGTACAGAAAGTGCATGGTGGAGCTTAGGAAAGCAATTAGGAGAGCAAAGAGGGGATATGAGAAAGCTCTGGCTGGTAAAAGTAGGGAAAATCCCAAGATATTCTATAAGTATATCAATGGGAAGAGGATAACCAGGGAAAGAGTAGGGCCCATTAGGGACCAAGGGGGCAATCACATGGGTGGAGCCAGAGGACATCGGTAGACTGTTGAACGAATACATCACATCCGTCTTCACCCAAGAGAATGAGGATGAAGGTATCGAACTCGAGGAGAGAGACTGCGAGGTTCTGCAGCAAAGTGATATCGGGAGTGACAAGGTAATGGAGGTGTTGGCAGGCTTAAAAGTGGACAAATCTCCAGGTCCAGATAATTTTCTTCCCAAAATGCCGAGGGAGGCAAGGGAGGAGATCACAGGGGTTCTGAACCAAATTTTTAACTCCTCTCTGGCCATGGGGGAGGTGCCAGAGGACTGGACAACAGCTAATGTGGTTCCGCTATTTAAGAAGGGTTGTAGAGATAAGCCAGAGAACTTCAGGCCAGTGAGTCTCACGTCAGTAGTAGGGAAACTATTGGAGAAAATTCTGAAGGAGAGAATCTATCTCCACTTGGAGAGGCGTGGTTTGATCAGGGATAGTCATCATGGCTTTGTCAGAGGGAGGTCATGCCAAACAAATGTGATTGAATTTTTTGAGGAGGTGACCAGGTGTGTAGATGAGGGTAGTGTAGTTGATATAGTTTATGTGGATATCAGCAAAGTCTTTGACAAGGTCCCATATGAGAGACTTATAAAGAAGGCAAATGAACATGGGATACAGAGTAATTTGATAAGGTGGATTCAAAACTGGCTTAGTTGTAGGAGACAGAGGGTGATAACAGAAGGATGCTTTAGTGACTGGAAGCCAGTGTCCAGTGGCGTACCACAGGGATCTGTGCTGAATCCCATATTATTCATCATTTATATAAACGACATAGATGACTACGTGGGGGGTAAGATTGGTAAGTTTACGGATGACATGAAGATTGGCCGGGTGGTTAACAATGAAGTTGAGTGTCTTGGGCTACAGGCAGATATAGACAGGATGGTCAAATAGGCAGATAAGTGGCAGATGGAATTTAACCCTGAAAAGTGTGAGTGATACACGTTGGAAGGAATAATTTGACAAGGAAGTATTCAATGAACGGCATGACACTAGGAAGTTCTGAGGAACAAAGGGACACTGGCATGTGTGTCCATAGATCTCTGAAGGCAGAGGGGCATGTTAGTCGGGTGGTGAAGAAGGTATATG
The DNA here is from genome assembly GCF_017639515.1 of Carcharodon carcharias. Classification (NCBI taxonomy): domain Eukaryota; kingdom Metazoa; phylum Chordata; class Chondrichthyes; order Lamniformes; family Lamnidae; genus Carcharodon; species Carcharodon carcharias. Next base: position 218,901,640 of record NC_054467.1, on the reverse strand, counting down.
GGACATTTGCCTTTATCAATCGAGGCATATATCATAAAAGTTGAGAGGTCATGTTGCAGTTGTATGGAACTTTGGTGAGGTCACAGCTGGAGTACTGTGTGCAGTTCTGGTCGCCACATTATAGGAAGGATATGATTGCACTGGAGGGGGTGCAGAGGAGATTCACCAGAATGTTGCCTGGGATAAACCATTTAAGTTATGAAGAGAGGTTGGATAGACTTAGGTTGTTTTCGTTGGAGCAGAGAAGACTGAGGGGTGAGCTGATCGAGGAGTACAAGATTATGAGGGGCATGGACAGGGTGGATAGGGAGCAGCAGTTCCCCTTAGTTGAAGGGACAGTCATATGGGGGCATAAGTTCAAGGTGAGGGGCAGGAGGTTTCAGGGGGATGTGAGGAAAACCTTTTTACCCAGAGGGTGGTGATGGTCTGGAACGCGCTGCTTGGGAGGGTGGTGGAAGCGGGTTGCCTCAAGTCCTTTAAAAAGCACCTGGATGAGCGCTTGGCAACTCAAAACATTCAAGGCTATGGGCCAAGTGCTGGTAAATGAGATTAGGTAGGTCAGGTGTTTCTCACGTGTCGGTGCAGTCTCGATGGGCCAAAGGGCCTCTTCTGGACTGTGTGATTCTGTGGTTCTGTGACTAGGCCTGTATTCACTGGAGTTTAGAGGAATGAAAGGGGATCTCATTGAAAGGTATAGAATTTTGACAGGGCTGGACAGACTGGATGCAGGGATGATGTTTCCTTTGGCTGGGGGGTGTAGAACAAGGGGTCATAGTCTCAAGACACAGGGTAGGCCATTTAGGACTGAGATGAGGAGAAACTATGCCAAGTCACTGAATATATTTAAGAAGGAAATAGATAGATTTCTGGACTCTAAAGGCGTCAAGGTGTATGGGAACAGAACAGGAGTATGGCCTTGAGATAGAGGATCAGCCATGATCCTCTATCATTTTCAATGGCAGACCAGACTCAAAGGGTCAAATGACCTATTCCTGCTCCAATTATCTTTGTTTCTATGTTTAAGAAACAAAATATTTCTTCCCATGAGCAGAAGACAAGCCTTCGAGACTACAAGAGGTAAGCAGTCATAAATACGTGCTGCCATGACTGAACCTCTCCTGATTCTTAGCAAAGACATGCAACTATAGCGTAAACGAGCGATGTGGCTCAGTGCTTAAGAGCAAAAGTTTACCGATCACAGACAATGGAATGAAATGTATGTCGCTGGCACTCATGGGCAAGTAGTGGGGCTTCCCCTGAATTTTAGGGATGGCAGCCAATTACATGGCTGCCGCCAGGGCTTCAGATCATCTGCAGGGGCTGCCGGCCCGATCAGAGAGCCTCTGCAACGGGAGAGTTTCTGCTGAGGCAGACAGGGGCCCTGCAGCCTTCTGTAGGTATGGGATTCAGTGACCGTAATGCCATTGAAAGTCAAAGGGCGATTGTTAGAGTCTCTCTTGTTGGAGATAGTCATTGCGTGGCACTTGTGTGGCGCAAATGTTACCTGCCACTTGTCAGCCCAAGCCTGGATATTGTCCAGGTCTTGCAGCAATTGGACATGGACCGCTTAAGTATCTGAGGAGTCGTGAATGGTGCTGAACATTGTGCAATCATCAGCAAACATCCCCACCTCTGACCTTATGATGGAGGGAAGGTCATTGATGAAGCAGATGAAGATGGTTGGGTCTGGGACACTATCCTGAGGAACTCCTGTCAT